>NW_027204826.1:5487500-6052500 GCF_024711535.1 Dipodomys merriami | reverse complement strand
CGCTCTACCACTTGAGCCACAGCACCACTTCCAGTTTCTGAGTGGTTTATAAGAGTCTCACAGACTTTTCTTCCAGGGCTGGCTTTGAACCACACTCTTCAGATCTCAGCCTCCTGAACAGCTAGCATTACAGACATGAGTTACTGGCATCCAGCTCCATGGAAAATATTCCTATTGTTCGTTTTCATTTTATAGTCAGTGATTACAGCATGAGCTCTCTTTACCTGTTATTCTGTGAAGTCCAAGAGATAGCAGGCACACCCAACCAGAAAAGGCACTTATTCTAAATGCTGGCAATCCCACTACAAAGTGTGGAAACGCTCTTTGGTGCCTCTGTAGCTAGCCCTCCTTCACCCCACAGGGTTCTGAGAAGAACAGACCTAATCTCGCCCAAAAGTCTGGTCCGGAAGGTAGAATTTCCCAGTGAGGATTTAAAAATAAACATGGCTTTTGAGCTCTGTGGTGATCCCTCGTGGGTCTGACCCCTGTTCCTGTCACAAAGCGTCAGTAAGGGCGGCTTTCAGATCTGAGCTCTATGCCGGGGTCAAGGACCAGAGGTTTAGCAGATATCTTGTGTATAGATGGCAATCAGACATGCTGGGCATCAGATGTTGAGGAATTTATGAAACCTGCACTGAGTTAGTTTAGAACTCCCTAAGCAACTAGTGATGAGGAAAATCCATCTGGCATTCTTGTAACAGCAGCCTGATATTCTGGACATGGCTGACTTAAACATAAACCTCTCTGATCTAGTATGGGCTACCGGAGGAGGGCTGCAGAAGCATCCTTAGCACAATGATCAGGGAAGATTAGGATTTCAGCCCAACCTAGTGGAGGGAGATTCTTTTAGCTACATGACATCCAGGACACACTAAATGGCTCTAACACGTTGGCCAGCCATGAAGGAGGCGGGGCCATATGGTATAGAACTGGGGTCTCAGTGAAGGTCATAGAACAGAAGGTCACAGAAATAGTCAACTTAGGAGTCTAGGCCTTGGCTTGAGGTCTTGGGGACTGGCCTTTAAAACTGGCCAATTTCAGCCAGGCACTGATGGCTTATACCTGTAATCCTAGCTACTCAGGAGGCTGACATCTGAGGATTGCAGTTCAAAGCCAGCCCGGGCAGGAAAGTCCATGAGACTCTTATTCCAATAAACCACCAGAAAACTGGAAGTGGCGCTGTGGCTCAAGTGATAGAGCGCTCGCCTTGAGCTGAAGAGCTGAAGGACAGCGCCCAGACAACAACAACAACAACAAGACCTGGCAAATTTCTCTGGGACAGGTACCATGTTACTGGAATGCATCTGTGCCTTCTGGTAGCATTCATGCGGATGAGTGGATTCTGGGGTGAGGGAAGGAACAAGTCTCACTACAACCTCATGTATTAGATCTATCCATGTTCTTTCCACACCATCAGTCATGGCGTTTCCCTCATTGAGCTCACACCCTCCGTCGGCTGGCTATGGCAGAGCATGAGTCCCCAAATCAGCTGCCATAGAATCTCCCCGGGCCCTCTGCTGTTCCCCATTGAGTGGCAGAGTTGGCCACAGCCACATTCTCTTCCCCACCAGTCTGCGTTGGGCCTGAGGAACTTGTCTGATGGATTAGGATATGACAGTCAACTCTGGAGCTTGGATACCAGGTCACAGGCAGTCCCCTTCTCCCCTCATAACTTGCTGGGCCTTCGGGACACATGAGTTCAGGATGCTCCCTCTCAGAACTCAAAGGCCACAACATGGGCCATCAGACCCCATGGCCCTGTGTGGCAGGTCCTTGGCCCCATGTGGGAAGCACATATTACCAGCCTCTGCCAAACGCCCAGCCAGCAAACTTGGACAGCCACATGAGCTGGATGCTAGGTGAGCTTCAGACCCAACAGTGCCAGCTGACACCCAGATGGTATCAACAGGAAGACTGAACCCAGTCTACCTGCTGATCTCTAAGGGGCCTATACATGACCATCTTGGCACCACTTTTCGTGATGTTTCCTGCACAGGGACAGACAGCTAGCACCGTATCTGAGATTATATGTGCACGTATAATTTTACCGAGCAAATTCAATGCCAAACGCTGTCCGGGTCTCGGTCCCTCCTCTCTGCTCAATATGGCTGGCAGCTTCCACCACGTCTTTTACAGACTTGTAGTCATTGAGGTGAAACTCATGGACTGCGTCTTCTCCATACTGAACGACTCCCACCTGCCAGTCAAGAGAAGAGGACAAGAGATGTCTCCACTCAGGCAACTTAGAAATCTAGGGGTGAGGAGCCTTGGGGGTGGTGTCCATCTGCAGTGATCAAGAGTGAGGCTTCTCTCTTTCCAGAAGCAACTACAGCCCAAGTTATATAAACTCCACAGAGCCTGGGGACTGTACAGAAGGCATGGTGGGAAGGTGGCAGGAAGCATTCAGAGAAAAGGGACTTAGTGATTCAAGGCAGGCCCAACAGATTGCTGGTCTTCTCTGAGATGAAGAAGGCTGAGCCCAGATGGAGGACTCAACCATCAAGAGAAGTGGAGTCAGGGGGAAGACTGGTGCTGTGTGCCAAACTCTAAAACTAAGGTTCCTCAGACCTTGGAAGAGAAAAGTGTCTTCCATCCCGGAGGCTGATCAAACAAGGACAATATTAATAGCTTTGAAATAAACAAAAACCCTTAAAGATTTGGTGTAGCAAACCAATGATAGAACTAAGGCTCTTTTGCTGTTGGATGGGCCTGTTGCATTTTACTTGCTAGACATTCTCCCCTTTGTCCCCGGAAACAGCCATGAGAAGCTCCACTCCCTTTTCAACAGCCCACACCTTAGGAGCAGTTTCTTAGAGTGACTTGATGTTTGCCACGTTGGAGATTCTACCCGTTGGCTCTTGTTCAGCCAGGATAATAGGGAGTGAATCTCCCCCATCTATGGCCAGCAGCATTTTCAGTATGTGATGCTGCCACTACCTGTTTCCCCTTGCATCTTCTCTCAGATTATGTCTGATTCATCTCCCCAACCTCCTTCTCAGGATCCTCTATCTGTTCACCCTTCCTGCCCTCCTGCTAGGCAACAACCTCATAGATGGAGCCTATCTCAGGAGAGAAACTGAGGTGAGATTCCCATCAGCCCTTGCCCTTTTACCTACACCTCCCCAGTGTGAGCATGGATGCTTCCTCCTATCCCATATCATGGTCTCCGAGGCTCTGTTCGGAAAGGGGCAAGCTCACCTGGATCTGGCCCGGGCCAATGTAAAACTTCTTCAGGATGTTGATGAGGAAGTGCTGAACTTCCACCCAGGGGTAGATGCTGTTGGAGCCGTCCAGCACAATGACGATGTCCATGTAGGTCTGACACCCTGGGAGGCAGGGACAGGGTGAGGGCTACAAGGAGCCAGGCCCTGCAGGCCTTTGAGTTTCTGCATAAACATTCTCGGGATGACAAAAAGGATTGCTGCATGCCTGTCACCCCTTGGGTGGGGAGCTTCAACATGAATGAGGATCCAGCTTCCACTGAACCTTCTCGGGTCCTGATCAGGGACTGACCACTACCCAACTGGTCAATGCTCCCGAGACAACCAGCTCTGTCCAAAGCAGGACCTTGCTTCCATTTGTTTTACTGTCCTTGGCAGGTGCCAGGTGCCCCAGCCCAAAATGAAAGGGATTTCACGTCTGAGGGAGGAGTCATGGTTAAAGGCCAGGGGAGAATGTGGTCCTGTGGCCTTGACACTCACTGGCTATGGGCCTGGGGACATTCACTCAAGCTCCTAAGTAGCCGACTCCTCTACTACAAAAGAGGAATAACTATAAGTAAGGGTGGCTGTGAAGTTTTAATGAAAAGATTCTTCAGACGCTCCAAACACAAAGCAAGTCCCGATAAATCTTAGCTGATGATATTTATTTTTTTAAGCCACACCGAGTTAGCTCAGTGACCTTTATCTCTGTCAGCCCAAATAGAAGTATTCCACCAACACTGCAGGACTGACTCTCTGCCCGCCTAGACTCTCCTCCTCCCTAGAGCTATCTTTCCACCTCTCACTGGCCTGGGTGCGGGAAGGAGGCTGACAGCAAGGCACAGGTACTAAGCCTGTGGTTCAGGACAGAGGCCATTGTGAGACCCAGAGCCAAGAAGTCTGGGGTTTCTAAGCACTGGTTGTTGATAGTTGGGAGCAAGGCTCTGGGAAAGCCAGTCTGAGTCTCCTTGGTACCCAGGAACCCTGAGCCAGTGTAACATTAGCAGGGCTTAGCTGTTCTTGGCTCTCTGTGTACCAGGCTACGGCTTTGTAGGACACTAGGGAGCACCATTCACACTGTAGTCCGAGCGGATGATGCCCCAGACTTGTGCAATTGTACAGCTTGCCTGCATATGTGGCAACCTGGGCTCAGGGCTTTTGCAGTCAAACTCCTAAGATGCCAGAGTGGCCTCCATTAGCCCAGCTCATTGTTCCTCATTGCCATATTGGAAGGCTGATAGTGTGATCCTCACAGAGGCCGGGCCAGGTGGATGGACTCCTCCCAGGTCATCCAGAGGGCCAGGGCCAGGCAATTACAGAGTCTGAATGCTGCTTTGTAGCCACAGGACAGCAGGGTGGAGAGCCCGGGCCTCTCTGGATGTCCACCACCCAGCCTTCCCTGGTACGTCTGAACTCACTTACTTTGGAGAGCTGGGGCTACCGTCTTGGAGAACCTGAAGTTGGAGTTGACGCGTGAGCACATCCCCGTGGTGTAGTAGGAACTTCCACACTCGTGAGACCAGAGCGGGCTGCAGGCCTGTGGGGCAGAGTGTACAGTCACAGGGGTACACACGGGCCCAGCGGCCACCCAGCTCCCAGACCAACATCAACGCCCAAGTGTTGAAGTGCCAGCGGGGCGAGGGGCTCCTTCCTGCCTGCCCCACACAGCCCTTCTCAACTAAAGCACGTTTTGTTGGTCATGGGGCTTGAACTCTGGGCATGGAAACTGTCCCTGAGCTCTTCAGCTCAAGGCGAACACTCTACCACTTGAGCCACAGCGCCACTTCTGGTTTTCTAGTGGTTCATTGCAGATAAGAGTCTCACGGACTTTCTTGCCCCGTCTGGCTTTGAACTGTGATCCTCAGATCTCAGCCTCCTGAGTAGCTAGGATTACAGGCATGAGCCACCAGCACTGGCGTAAGGCACATCTTTTGAGAGTCACTAGGCCAGATCTTCACCCTCTAAAGGTCGTCACTGAGCAATTTCCACACCAGGCACCAACAGTACATTGTGGCTCCTACTAGGAAAAAGAGACAGAATGTCTCTGCTCCATCTGTGAAATTTGCTACCCAAAGATACTGACATCAGGCTGTCAATGAAGGGCTGAATGGTGAGTATCTCTTACAGTGGGACTTAGAAACGAAAGCCCAGGGGCTAGGAATGTGGCTTAGTGGTAGCATGCTTGCCTAGCATGCATGAAGCCCTAGGTTCAATTCCTCTGTACCACATACACTGAAAAAGCCAGAAGTGATGCTGTGGCTCAAGTAGTAGAGTGCTAGCCTTGAGCAAAAGAAGCTCAGGGACAGCGCCTAGGCCCTGAGTTCAAGCCCAGGGACTAGCAAAGGAAGGAAGGAAGGAAGGAAGGAAGGAAGGAAGGAAGGAAGGAAGGAAGGAAGGAAGGAAGGAAACAAGGAAGGAAACAAGGAAGGAAGCAAGGAAAGAAGGAAGGAAGCAAGGAAGGAAGGAAGATAGGAAGATAGGAAGGAAAGAAGAAAGGAAGGAAGGAAGGAAAGAAGGAAGGAAGAAAGGAAGGAAGGAAGGAAGGAAGGAAGGAAGGAAAACCCAGCCTGCCCGTGTCTTTGTCCTGCCATCAAAGAGCCTAGAGCTCTATTTCATGCTGTAATTTTCTTCCCTCAAACTTTAATTAGCTTTCTTATTTTTTTAACTGAGAGCTTAGAAGTAATGTTTTAGTTGTGTCTTTTGCTGGAATGTCTGGAAGTATGGAGAAGAATAAAGAATGGAAGGAGGAGCCAGGCATGGTGGCTCACGACTGCAGCTCTACCTACTAAGGAGGGGTGGATAGGGGGATCACAGTTCCAGGTCAGCCTGGAAGGAAGAAAGTGGGACCCAACGGAACCCATAAGGAGCTGTGTACTGTGGTGCGCATCTATCATCCTAGTTATGAGAAGTGTAAATAGGAGAATCCCGTTTGAAAATTAATGATATGAAAAGGGCTAGAGGTATGGCTCAAGTGGTAGAGCCTTTGCCTAGCAAGAACAAGGCTCTGAGTTCAAATCCTGGTCCTGTTTAAAAAAACAGAAAAGAATAAGATGAAAGAATAGGAAAATGACAGATGAACTGAATGGAAGATGGAGGATGATGGATGGGTGAAGGATGGATGGGTGGATGGATGGATGATGGATGATGGATGGATGAGTGGATGGATAGATGATGGATGGATGGTAGATGGATGACGATTAATAATGATGATGGGTGGATGATGGATGATGGATGGTTAATGGAAGATGATGGACAGATGATAGATAATGGATGGTTAGGCAGATGGATGATGGATGGATATATATATATATGTATATATGTATATATATATACACACGCACACACACACACACACACACACACACACACACACACACACACACACACACACATGCAGTGGGGCTGGGTGATGGGATAGGCCTGGGTAAGCAGGCTGTGGGTTCTTACCAAAAAGCTGTTGTCCTTGGGATTGGTGGCCAGGCTCAGGCCAAGGCGCATGTTGTCCTTTCGCTCAGACACGTTGGACAGGGTGACTCTCCCTGGAGTAGAGGGAGAGGCAGCTTGGTCTGCAGCCCTTTCCAGCCCTCCACCCAGAGTCTGAGACTGCCAGGGGTCACTTAGATGTTTGGGGCCCTCACCTACCCAACATCATGCCAGCTTTTCTCAGTCTTGGATTGATTCCTTCCTCTAGCTCTCTGAGTCTCAGAGAGACTGTCTGTGCCCCATCTTAGAAGCACTATGGCACCCACTGGGGCAGATTCCTCTGTCCAGGGTCCTGTCCACGTTCTTCAACCTCCCATCACTCCTCACTATCTGAGGCTTACTCTTTGGGAACCCCTGCTCATCTGCCAAGCTCATGGATAGTAACTGAGAACTTCTCTCCCTTAGATAAGGAGCAGACAACTTGACAAGAGCCTCTGGGAGGGGAAAGGCCTTGCCCAGAGCCTCCAGCACCAGATTGACTCTTGGGAGAGATTCAGGGCAGCAGCACCAGATGACTGGGCTGGGAAAGAGAGGTACAGGGCAGAGTCCCAGGACGATGAGACCACGTAAGGTTTTCTGTCCATTCTGTCAGGCCACTGAAGGGAAGAGAAAGAGCTTGAATTCTCCAGAAGTGTGTGTGCATGCATGTGTCTGTGTGCATGCACGTGTATGTGTGTGTATATGTGCACATGGGCAAAAGGGGTGGAACAGGTAAGAACTTGTGCATTCTTGGAGCCCCAGCCTGCAACAGTTTGCTTTCTGCTTTGTTGGTTGGTGACGGGAGGTGTGAAGAGATGGCTTCTAGTGCCCAGCTCAGCAAAGCCAGGGGTAACCGCAGAGGCCAAGTGGCAGGCATGCGACCAGGTCTGCAGCTGGGCTGCATGTTGGCCATTTTTCTCCCTTTGGCTTCCCCCAGATTTGAACAAGGCTCCTTCTGGAATCAAGTCTATCTCCTCTGGGCAGTGTTGGGTGGCTGGGATTGTTCTGTGCTCCCTCCCCCCACCAACCTGCGGGTCCCCCTCACCGCCCAGAACCCTGGTGGTGCTTTAGCCCAAAAGCATGAATGACAGACACTTCTGGGGGAGGGGGATGTCCAGGAGAAGCTGGGCTGGAAGGCAAGGAAGCCCCTGTGGAACTCTGCTTCCTTCTGAAGGTAGAGTGATGACCTACCACCCTTCTGCAGTTAGGACAAGGAAGACAGAGCCCCAGGTATGCTGGGAACACAGAGTGAAGTGGCCAAAGCCTGGAAGAGTTGGAAGCCTGTCCGGGCTGCCTCCTGGTCTGGATGGGAATTACATGAGCTCACACACCTCAAAGGTGCGGAAGCAAGGGTCAGGCACCTGCAGAGCATTATCTATGTTGGCTCTTGCTGTGAGAATTCCAGTCAGGAAAGACACTGGAGGCTTTCGTGTTAGGGAGGCCTCCGCGTGAAGGGGGGAGGCTGGGCTGGGAAGTGGGGCACCTGGCTGTGTGTCCTGGGGCCCCACAAACTGTGTGGCCCTCAGGAAGCCACTTCCTGTTTCTGGCCTCAGCTTCCTCATCTGTAAGGTAGTGGCAGCCATGCTATCTGGGTCACGTGACAGGGCATCTGGGAGGAGCCAGGTGATAGTGAAACAGAGCCTCCTTTGTAGGCAATTGCAGCCAGCCTGGCTACGAGGAGACCGGCAGCCACTTACCCAGGTTGAGCTTGGTGCAATTTCCCTGCGTCACCGGACACTTGTACACATCTCCCGTCTTCTGGTGGCCATTAGTTTCCAGCGGGGCACCCACAACCAGCCTGTGAGGAAGGGAGACAGTGAGGAGGTGGGGGAGAGCCGGGGTGGGGGGGCTGGGCAGTGTGCAGGGAATCCAGGGGCAGCCAGGCTGCAAGTTCAGCCTGTCACCTGTTACCGGGGTCCTGCAACAGATGCTGGGGGACAGGGGATGCAGAGGAGGGGAAGATGCCTGGACAAAGTCTTCACAGGCTCTCGGGGGCCTGCGAAGAGGTGCAGGTTCCACAGTGGAGGCAGGCAGAGGGATGTTCTTGAAGCCATGGGGTCTTGGGTCATCTGCCATTTCTTCACAGGGCCTCACTGATCTTACAGTGAAGGTTTGTAGCTAGGCCCGGGGTGGGGGTAGGGGTTATTCAGGGACCACTAAGTCTTCTTACAGCGCAATCTATTGAGAGTGGCCAGGGTCAGCTGGGCGCTGGTGGCTCACGCCTGTAATCCTAGCTACTCAGGAGGCTGAGATCTGAGGATTGCAGTTCAAAGCCAGGCTGGGCAAGAAAGTCTGTGAAACTCTTATCTCCAATAAATCACTCAGAAAACCGGAAGTGGCTCAGTGGCTCAAGTGGTAGAGCATTGGCCTTGAGCTGAAGAGCTGAGGGACAGCGTTTAGGCCCAGAGTTCACGCCCCATGACCAACAACAACAACAACAACAAAAAAGAGTGGCCAGGATGGCCAGTCCTGGGGCTTGAACTCACTGTCCCTGATCTTCTTTTGCTCAAGGCTAGCGCTCTACCACTTGAGCCACAGCACCACTTTGGGCTTTTTTTGTGTGTATGTGGTAGAGAGGAATCAAATCCAGGGCTTCATGCATGCGAGGCAAGCCCTCCACCACAAAGCCACATTCCTCTTGAGCTTACATCTTTGTGACCTTATGTGGAGAAAGGGTTTCTGGAGATAGAGATAAGTCATGGATATGAAGTTGAAATTGTTCTGGATTCCCTGGGTAGGCCCCACATACCCAGATAATCCTACAGACTTCCAGGCCTGCACTGGAAAGAAAAACACTGGGATTGGGGCACAGGGTGGTGGTGGGAGGGGGTAGGGGGAGAGGGAGCTGGGAGCCCACTTAAACCCTGCTGAGAGAGAGGGTTTTGAGACCATCCCTGGGCCACATGGTCCAGAGAAAAAGCATCCTCTCAATTTCTGACCCAAGACCACTGAGAGGAGGTGGCTGCAGGCCTGGGTGGCATAGGCCACAGTGGCATCTCCTGGTTCGACGCACCCCTGCCCTGGCCCGGCTGCCTCAGTGCCATCAATAAAGCAAGTCAAGTCTGAAGCAGGGCTGACATGGCTCTGTCTGAAATGAAATGTCTGTGAAATAGGAGCTGAGGCTTCTCCCTGGGGAGCCACATAATGACAGGGCCTAAATATAGCCCCTTATTAGGCATGCCAATTTGTGACTGGCAGGAATTAATTGGACCCATAAAGTCTGTTTGTCTAGACGACGTGACTTTTGGCTACTTAATTCTGTGGTCAAGGCTGCTCCATTCTGAGCGAGAAGGAGCGAGAGGGAACGCAAGCACAAGAGCGAGAGGAGAATGAGCAGGAAAGAAAGCCTGCGCTCCAAGCTTGCTCTTCCAGCTGCTGCGAATTTCAAGGTTCAGTGGATGTGTGACCAAGTCTTCCTGGGGCCAGTCTGCATATCCACTCTCTAGAAGCATCGTCCCTGTCTGTCCCCTCCCCTCCATCCTCTAGAAGTGCCCTCCCCGTCTGTCTCCCCCTCTTTCCCATTACTGGGGTCTCAGGGCCACTGAAGGGACCCCAGCAGAGGGCAAGGCCCTTGGGCTGAGACTCCTGGAGATAGGTCATCATTCAGGGCCCGTCAACAGCTCGTGGGTGGCCTTGGGAAATTGTGTAACTGTTCAAGTCTTGCTTTTCCTGGCTGTGAACTGGGGTTAGCCATCCTGTACTACCTAGTTCCCAGAGCTACTGTGGAAAGCCACAGGCGACGGGAGACCCCAAGAAGCAGACGTGGCCATATCTGGGTGAACTATGCCTAAGGCTGCTGGCTGCCCAGAGGCCAGATGTCCGAGTGATGGCCAAGATGCGGGCAATCTGGCAGACAATCAGCTAAGTTATCATCACCCCATATTCACAACAAGGCTGGACTTTGGCCTTCTTCAAGAACAAAAGCCGATTCTAGAATTCCATCTCCGCTCTCCAGATCCCATGTCTCTTGGGAGTAGGGCTTCTGAAATGGAGGCCCCCAAGAGAGGGGTGGAGGGAGCCCCAGTTTGTGTAAGGGGACTAAAGTTCTGTGGGATGGCTCTCCTAGGAAGAGAAGCTGGGCCAGCCTCCTTTTGACGCTGGAGTCTGGACTTGGTGTGTGCCTGGCGGGCTTGAGGTTTGGAAGGCATGATTCAGTCTCCGGCTGAGGGGCTCACTGCCCAAGTGCAGGGGGAAGGCCCACGTCACCATCCAAAGCAGCTAAATTGCTGCTGGGGTCTGGCAGCCCCTGCCACCCCCTGCAGCCTCAGCCTTATATAGCCATCGGCAGCCCCAGGCCTGCAGGGCCTCTCAGGGGCTGGATACCCAATCTCCTGCTGTGGGCACCACACGACCAGGGAAACTCCACACTCTTGTACATTGGCCTTGCCATAGTTGTGTGTGTGAGTCACTGGCTGTGCACAATAGAAAAGCAGGAGACTCTCTGAAAAGTGAACGAAACACAAAAAGGACTGGAAAGGGTGGCTCAAGTGGTAGAGCACTTGCCCAGCAAGCTCAAAGCCCTGTGTTCAAGCTTCAGCATCACAAAAAGACAAACAAGAAAACCCAAGTACAATTGTCTGTTGGTGTCTGCGCAGCATTGGCAGATACAAAGGCCCTGAGTCCCTACAGGAAAGCTGCTCATCTTCCTAGACACTAGAAGCCCACCTTAGATTATTCTTAACGTCGAGGTCAATGAAGCCCTGAAGATGGTTTCATCTCTGTAGGTGAAACACAAGAATCACGACAAGAAAACGAGTATGTCCGTGGTTCGGTACAAACAGATAGTTGTTCCAGGATGGTTTCAATCTCTGCAGTTGCTTGGATCCATGGACACAGAACTTGCAGCTCTTGTGAGCTGAGAGGACCAGCGTGGAAACAAATGTAGAAATTCATAGCAATCTGCTCTCAAGATGGAGTCAGGCCGCTTGGGGAAATCACAGCTCCCAAGTCAGCTCCTCACGTGAGGCCTCTCCTTTCCTCTCTTGGTATTGGAGTCCCAGAATGAATGTCAGGGGAGAGCCGCTGAGCCACAGGCTGCTGGGGGATGGGAAGAAGCGGGTGCAGAGAGTGCTGACTTGGCAAATCCTCCTGGCTCCCCTGATCTTACCCACATTTAATTTGTTCTCTTTCTTGGAAGTTAGTAACCAGGAGGCTTTCTTCTCAGTGTTTCTGCTACCAAGCTTGTACGTCTTCTTACCCAGAAAGCATGCAGTGGTTGGCTCCCTGCCTCTTGGAACTTGGCACTGAGGGCAGGTTCCATCTTGGCCGCCCAGTCTGTATATGTCAGAGTTACCTGAGCCCCACTCTCCAATCCTGTAACTCTGCTGTGGTTTGGTGTTCAAAGGAAAGAAGAAAAATGAACTTCCTGGGAACTGTGTGGGGCTGGGGAACCACTGGCAGGTGGCAGCTGAGATCTGGGTTGCTGAGTCTCCCCCCTTCAGACCCCCAAGCTCCTCCACCTGCCTGTGACTCTGAGGGGCCAAGGCTCCCAGCGCCCCCCTCCTCCTCTTGCTCAGCGAGGATAGCTGTCTGGAGCATTCTAGCTCTTTCCACTTCTCCAGTCTTCTGCATTGTCTCTCCAGTGCTCCCTCCAGGGTCTGCCTGGTGGCCTGGCCTTGGGGCTTGTGGCCAGCATTTCCTGCCAATGCAGTTTCTCTCTCTCTCTGGCTCTCTGGCGGTGGGCGGCGTCATTCTATCCTGGCCTTTGCTTCTGTAGTGATTTATCCTTAAACCAGAGTGAGTCATGGTGAGGATTTTATTTGTTCCAAGGGAAAATAGCAGAGGGTATTTATGAGCTGCGGCGTTGGGAGACTGCTGTGGGGGCTGCGGCAGGAAGAGTGGAGCGTGTTCCTGAGGGAGCTTGCCGCAGCCACCAAGGCCCAGGTCTGACTGTCATCAGGGAAGGGAGGGGGACAGGGCTGGGTAAGAGCAGCTCTGCCCAGCAATAGATACCCTTTTTCCATTCCCTCCCACCCCCCTTTCCCTTTCTGTAGCAGTAGGGTTTTGAACTCAGGGATTTGCACTTGCTGGGTATACTCATATCATTTGAGTCATGCCTCCAGCCCTGTTTTTTTTTTTGCTGGTTATTTTTAAGATAAGGTCTTAGACTTCTGAGATAACAGGCCTGGGAGACCCTTGTATCCTTTCAAGCCAAAGGGGTCCAAAGCTCTTGGTTGTCCGAAGGCCTGCATCTCATTGCTAGGGTTTTGCTTTTGTGTTAAGGACATTGCTATCTTCCCAGTCAGAGATCTGTCAGTCACCCTTCATCCACTAAGACCTCCCACTTGACTCCATTGGTTCCTGTCTTAGTGAACTCTTCCAGCTACCTTTGTTCCGCCTTGGGACCTTTACACTCCCTAGCCCTACTGCCTGGAACTCTGTGATTATCATGGATTCTTCCTTTCCTTTGGTCCTTCGGGTCTGTGGCATGGTCGGCCATTGTCCAGGCCTTCTTGGACAGCCTGGAGGATAGGGTCCTCACCATAACCACCACTCCCACAATTTCCAGCCCTGCCCAAAGCTTCTCCACTACATAGACAATACATAGTGGTTTACAGTTCTTGCAGGACCTGGAAACATTGTCCAACATTGAACGGGCTCTCAACAGGTATTAATTCATTGAATGAATGAATACATGAATCACAAAGCAGGCCTCTGTCTGAGCACCCTCCCCGCCCCTTGGCTGGGTGGTCTTGGCTCTTCTGGTCTACCTTCCCTTCTCTGCTCTGATCTCACCCTCACAGGAGGCTGAGCTGATGCCCCCAGGCACAATTCTGGTGGCCCACTCTCCCAATCTAAAGTCTCTGTGGCTCCCGATCACCTCCAGATACAGTCCTCAGGCATGGCAGAACCTCTGTGGTCAGAGCTGGTGCTCACCTTCTGGCCTGGGCCTTGCGGCTCTGTCTTTGGGGCATTTCTCCACCAGCATAGCAGTAGTGCTCTTTCTCTAATGTGTTTTCTTTTCCATCTCTGACCCTGGCCAGAATTCTCCGTGTGTTCCTCTCTCAGAACCCTCTGTTGTGATTGAGTGTCCTGGGCCTGCATCTCTCGTCCACCTGGGCTGCACCTGCCCTTGCCACACTCAGGGATCTGTGCAGATATCCCAGCCCTGCTGCCACAGGCCAGCAGCGAAGCTGGAAGGGATGGCCTGGTGGTGGAAGGTCCTGGGTTCTTAGCCAGCTCCAGGGAGGCTGCTCTTGTTCTGTGCCCCAGCCCTGAGGACAGATCACTGCAGCAGATCTGATACTGTGCCCTCTCCTGGCCACTGTCCTCTCCTCAAATCCCAGTGCCCTGTATACAATGGGGACAGGCCTCTTGTCCCTGTACCTGCACCCAGGCCCTTCAGACTGCCTTCATGTTCTTAAGGCCCATACACCCTATGGGCTCCCCTCATAGAGGCCTGTTCCACGAGGACCTGAAGAGGAGGCAGAAGGCTCTACCCTCAACTCCACAAGGGTCCTGCAAAAGGGAGAGGCCCCGAGGGCCTCAGTAGAAGCTGTGGGGACACCAAGTGGCTGCAGGAGACCTTAAGTGGCCACCTGGCCAGCTGACTTCATCCTGTCACTGCAAATGGCCAGAGTCATGTGGCTCGGATTTCTCTGAGAATCCACAAGGGCTTAAAAGGCAGGGGCAGAGAACACTCAGCCCCAGAAGAATTTGTTTTCCCTTTGCTCTTTTGTGCCACAAGTGTATGGTGGCTGCTGAAATCCAAATGTGTGAGAAACAGTTCAAGATGTCTGGAGCCTCCCTGGTTCGTTTGGTTTGCGTTCTGAGTTGGTGGTGTGGCGGGCAGAAGGGAGGGTGAGGAAGAAGGTGAGGTGGCCACCCCACTGGCCTGTCCTGGCAGCTGGCAGCCCCTGCCCAGAGCCCTGTGTCCGGGACACCCCAGTGCATCCAGGCCTGTGAGGAGTGGACCTTCCTATTGTTGCTCTCCTCGTCTCTTACACCTCCAGGCAGCCGGGGGCTACCCCATCTCATAGACCCTCCAGACCATGGTCTCCCCACTGGGCTTCTGAGGGCTCTTTCAGAAATTCAGACTTCTGTCTAGAGGTTGCAGCCGGCTGTGTGAGCTCTGCCTGGGAGAGGGGCTGGTAAGCAGGAAGTACCAGAAGGAAGGGAGATTCTGGGACTGGTAGGGGCCGTTGATCATGGGGATGGGTGTGGGGCCGCAGCGGCCTGTCCATCCTGAGGCTGAGGGCTGTCCATCATGGGGCTGGAGGGATTATCCATCATAAACAGCTGAAGGAAGCAACTCAGTTATCCTTTCCCCCTTGGATAATGTGGACATTCATTCATTCTTTGGGTCCTCTTTGACCCTTCCCTGAGATGACTATTGACCACAGCAGAGATGGCCTAGGGCTGGGAGCCTCAGCCAAGCCCTTTCTACCAGTGACAGAGCCTTGCACCAAGCCCTTGTTCTCCATCTTCTGCATAGAGCTGGATCGACACATCCACCCGGCCACGCAAGGACTCAGAGTTCCCCAAATAACCTCGCCGGAGCACTCAGGCAGTGTCCACCCATAACCTCGTTATTAACCTCTTTTCCCATGACCAGCGCCCACCAGGTCCTTGGTGTGTATAAAATTCTGGAAGGCTGCCTGCAGGATGGGAGGTGGAGCATGCGGTGAAGGCCTCACAAGCAGGGACAGGACTTCCGGAAAGGCCTGTTCTGCACAAGGCCCAGAGGACCCGGGCCCTCAGGCTGCCATCCCTGCTTCTTCTCTCAGGACCAGTAGCCACTGGTGTGACCTCCCAGGATCCAAGTTCTTTCTCACAATGCACTGGATTGGCAGAAGCCTTGGGATCTGTATACTAACCTCACCCCAACCCCCAGGCACTGTTCAAATGCCCCTCTTCCGTGAAGAGACCGCAGGCCAGGATTCCTCCTTTGGGCCTCTGCCTGAGATTTCTGCCTTAAGCATGTGCCGGCTGCTCTCAGGCTTCAGGGAAATGAAGTGAGTCACCCACAAGGTATCTGAGCCCTGGGCCTGGGATATATTCAGGTGATATGTGCTGTTGGCCAGGCCTGGAGAGCAGAAGGTCACCCTAGGATAGCAGACAGATCTAGAAAGACCTCATGGAGAAAGTAGCCTCACCAAGATGACTGTAATTGCTACCATGTCATCTTTTGTGCTGAATTGTTTTTAGATTACTTCAAGGATGCTAGTTCTAAGCCTCTTCAAATGGTCTGTGAATTACTTGAGAGGGAAACCATGCCTTCTTCACACCAGAACTCTGCAGATCCTAGTGAAACTTGCAACAGATGCCCAGGAAACAAATACTTGGGCCAAATAAATTATATCTTGGAAGAGTCAGCTCAAGTTAATCCTTAACCCTTCACACAACCAAGAAGAGTTAAAAACCAAATGCAAGAAACAACAGGAAATCCAAATAGGAGGAAGTCTTTAAGGAGTTGAATCCATGGTTAAAAATCTTCGCACAAAGAAAACTCCAGATGCTACCATGCTTCACTTCCCAAATACTTAAAGACCTTGATAGAAATCTTATGTTCAACCAAGGACAGCGAAAGTGAGAGCAGTATTCCACACATTTTATGAAGTTTGAGCAATTACAGTGCCAAAACCTAAAAGAGTTACTAAAACCACCACCACCAGCACACAACCCTTATAGGCAAATCTATCCCATGAAACTAGTGTCTCCTAGGAACCAAATTCCTGGGAAGATGTGGGAGAATCACGAAGGGAATCAAGTGGGGCTATCCCAGGGATACAAAGTCAGTTGTAGACTAAAATAAAGACAAAATGCAAAATAAGCAAAAAAGCCCAAAGCAAAACAACAAAACAACTCAATGAACCAATGTAATTAACCACCTTAAAGTGTAAAGAAGAACCACAGAGGGCTGGGAATGTGGCTTAGTGGTAGGGTGCTTGCCTAGTATGCATGATGCCCTAGGTTCGATTCCTCAGTACTACAGAAAAAGCCAGAAGTGGCTCTGTGGCTCAAGTGGTAGAGTGCTAGCCTTGAACAAAAGAAGGTCAAGGATAGTGCTCAGACTCTGAGTCCAAGCCCCAGGACTGGCAAAAAGAGAGAGAGAGAGAGAGAGAGAGAGAGAGAGAGAGAGAGAGAGAGAGAGAGAGAGAGAGAGAGAGAGAGAGAGAGAGAGAGAGAGAGAGAGAGAGAGAGAGAGAGAGAAACTACAGAGTCATCTCAATTCTGGCCAAAACATTTGATAAAATTCAACACCTGCTCATGAGTTGTAAAAACAAATCTCAGAAAACTAGGAGTACGAGAAGACTTTCATCCGAAGGTATCTATAATAAACAAATAAATGCACTGCAGGTGACATTCCATTACGAAACATTGAAATCTCCCTGCTGAGAGCCTGGTTCCATATCTTGTTCTGGGAGCCGATGCCCCAAGCATACATATACATAAATGCTCACCGAGCTGCACAGTATGTATGCTTTATCACAAAGATAACTTTATTGCAAGTTATAGCTCAACAGAACAATAACAAATAAAATGAGGAAGGAAGAAGGGGGAAGGTAGAAGGAGGAAAAGAAAGGAGGAGGAAGGTAAAAGAGGGTGGCGGTGGAGGGGAATTTGCAGATTGGGCTGCCAGGGTAGGGATAACAGCAGGGAAGGTTGGAGAGGTACCCAGGAAGAGGAAAGCTGATGTACAAAGGCCTCCAGAGCTGGAACCCGGAAGCAGGGCCACTGGGCCAGATGCTTGAGCAGTCGGAAGAGAAGGTAAGGGAAGAGGGGCAGATTGGGCAGAGGGTGGTGAAGGATGTCTATTTCCAGTGCTTATGAGGAGGGCTTTGGGAAAGGCTGAGCTTCTGGAAGCATGAAGAGGGGAGGCCCTGCCTTCTGACAGTGACAGCCACTCGGAAGGGAACAGGAAATAACAGCACACGTGTGCGAGGCCTGTCGGAGGTGATGATTGGTGCTGATGGCTGCACAACGTGGGGTGTTTATTAAAAACAGATCAGCAAGCACGTTCAAAGCGAGCAGCTCTCATGGGGAGAGGGGCTGCCATGGTTATTTAAAAATCAGAAGTGGAACCCCCCCGCCCCTCCTGAGGGTGTAGGAGGGGGTCCCTCCTGGCTTGAAGCTCTCCCTCTCTCTCTGTGTCTCTGTCTCTTGTCTCTCTTTCTGTCTCTGTCTCTCTCTCTCTCTCTCTCTCCACTGATGCCTTGTGGCCATAGAGAAGCTCACGGACATGCGCACTGCTAGGCAGGACCGGAGCAACGGGGGACACGGAGTCCCGAGGGGGACGGAAGGGAGATAGCCAGTGCTTCTAGGTGCCTCTTGTCACATGACCCAGAGAAGGAGTCGAGAGGACGAGAGATCAAACGCACAAGCTCTTGTCATCCGAGGCAGAGATCCCCAGACTCTGGCTTGCTGGAACAAGGCATTCTGTTATGGGAGACCAGAGTGACTTGGGTGAGGACCAGTCGGAGCAGCTGGGGGGAGGCTGGAGGGGCCAGGAAGTGCCATGGTTCGGGATGGGGCATGGGGGGCAGCTGTCACTCACCACTTCTTGCCGCCAATGTCATGCTGCTGCACCGTGTACCCGAAGAAGGCGGCCCTGGAGCCAGGGATGACGCGGGGCTTCCTGGTGTCCATGTTGAAGGTATCTGTGAATCCTGGTGGGAGGACAGGAGAGTCAGGAGGGTGGAGGAACAGCAAGGCTCTGTTTCTCTCCTAGAGATGTTCTGGTCTTCAGGGAGGGGAGACAGCGCCTTGCCATCTCTAATCCTACAGTTGTGCTTCTTTTGGCTACTGTTGGTCTCTTCTTCCTTCTCCTCCTTTTCCTCCTCTCATCTCTGCTCAATAAGCCATAGAACAGACTCCTGTCTCCTACCCAGGCCTGAGACACTGCCCTGCTGCCTGACGACTTGTTCAGAATCAGATACAAAGTTCTCTCTGGCTTTACCAGCAGCTACAGCCTGGCCTGACAGATGCAAAGGAGAGGGGTGGGGTGGAACCCCAAGTCCTTTTGCCTTGGCCTTCACCTCTTTCTTTTGTTTCATGTTCATAAACTGCTTCACAAGCTCCTCCTGTTCCACGTTAAGAACCCCCGCAAAGGTCAAGCTGATGTTGGCACCACGCTCTTACACCTCAGAACTGGGAGCTAGCTAAAACTCTTTTCTCCGTCAATCATCAGCCTCTTGCATTTTGCGACAGCGACAGAAACAGACTAAGACAGGCACTCTGGGCTTCTGGAACTGTCTTGTGTCTGCTATTGCCAACTTGCATGGGACTTGGTCTTTCCAAGAGGTCTTTCCAGAGGCAGGGCGAAGTCAGGGGATTGTCAGAACTAGATCCCTGGAGGCCTACTCTGCAACTCCTTTCTCCACAAGACATTTCAGGGTATCCTTGTCATCCATAGCTACTCGAAGTGGGCCTTTGCCTCTGCTTTTACCACTAGTAGGGCAGCCAATCTGGCCAGCGAGACTTTCAGGTAAGTGTAAAGCAGCCAGCAGAATAGACTCTCCATTCCTCTTCTCCTTTCCTACGTGGGGTATCTTCTAGCCTCCAAGAATATACATGCCAAGGGTACCATTCAGCCTCCAGGAAACCCAGCAGTGCAGGGCAAGGGAAATCTGGAACAAGGGTCAGAGGGGTTCACGAGCCTGCCCAGGATGCCAGAGCCTGTGAGATAAGGACTCTGATGCCAGGCTTCCCCCCTATCCTTCCCTGGGCACTGACCCCAGGTCTGTGTATCCAAGGGTGCTTCCGTGGGGTGCCCGCCCAAATGCCGTTTGTTCTACTAAAACCAGCAGGTTCTTGCACGTGTCCTGCGCATAGACACAGATGCCAAGAGTTCTATCATTATACAGCCACAGAGTTAAAAGTCTCCAGAGGAAAAACCGGACACATCAGAGCAGGGATGTCAGTTAGGTGCTACGCCCTTTCCTTCGCCATTGGTTTACCAATGCTCCAAGCAGCACTGAATTAACAGAGTCTGAGGAGTATTGGGATCCACGAGCAGCCCTTGCTGCAGGGACAAGAGACAGCGGCAGCCCGCAGGACTCCGTGGCTGCCAACCCTCCTTCATGGTCCTAAGCTGACCGTGGACTTGGTATCCTGGCCTACAGTGGGGTGTGTATATGGGCACTGGACCCCTTTTTTTTGTTCTTCAGAACCCACATCATGAATGCACTGCTAGCCTGGTGATCAGGAGGCAGCTGTGGGGAAGAGGATTCTGGACACACTTCTGGGGACACATTACGGAAGAGAGGGACTCCAGTGTCACACAGGAGACCTGGGAGGTAAGTGGGCACAGATGCACCAAGGAAGTGGAGTCACAGCCGCAGACAAACTCACCCACTCTCCGTTTTGTTCCAGGAGCGCACACACATGCAAACATACATGCACACTGATGCAAACACACATGGGAAAACACGTACCCCTATACACATGCACACGTGGTGGCACAGACATGCACACTGAGACACAAACATACCAACCCACACCAGCACAGGCACACATGCTCATGCATGTGTACAAACAAGAGACACACACATGCACACCATACACGTACATGCACAGGCCTGAAAGTGGGGCGGTACTTCATGTGGCTCTTGGGAGCCCCCTGGAGACCAGGTCTTCTCTTCCTGCGTCTGAGCCCAGAAGGCACAGGTAGTGCTAGAAAAGAGGGAAAACACGTTCTTGCTGTCAGGAAAGCCAGAGGGCTCGTCTCTGCCAGGCAGCAGAGGGATGAGGGCCTGTGAGGATGGGAGCCATAAACTGTGTCTCCAGTCTTCTCCCACACCCTCCATCAGTGTGTCTGGTATAACCAGGGTCAGAGGGACCAGCCCAAACCTGCCAGAACCCATCATGCCTCAGCTTCAGCCTCTCTACAGATCCACGTCCCCACCCACTCACAGCCAAAGCCAAACTCAAGGCCCTGTGTGAATTCCCACATCCCCTCAGTTCCCGCTGGGCCCTTCTAGTCTCCACTGCAGCCACTCCACACTCTTGCCAACCCTGGACTATGTCAGGCCCATTCTCTGCTCAGTGTGTTGGTCCAGGCAGGCAGAAGAGAGCCTCAGGGAGCAGACCCTCAGGGTCTCCATTTCCAAGCCCCACCCTGGATTCTGCTGGTCCTCAGAGCACTCACTGCAAGCACACCACATATCTACTTGTCACATGGATGACATCTGAGACGCCATTGTGTCCTCTAGGTGCCCCGGCTGTGCTCCAGGCTCCCCCCTCCCCCCACAGAAAGCGGACGCTTTCTCCCTCATCTAGGAAAAGGGGAGAAAAGAACACGCTATCCTATCATCCAGGCACTATTCTGGGTACCAACCGCTAATTTTACACCCATCAATTAGATCTCACTCCTGAGAAACACCATCATACTGCCCGGAGGCTAAAACAATAACTTGCCCCCAAACTACTCAGCAAGGAACACATTATCTGGGAACATGGTCAAATATTCTGGAGTGCTGATCTGGGTCCCCCCCACTCTGAGAAGCCAGCTGTTTCACAGAAAGGACCTACTGGGGAAAAGGAAGATTCTCTTCAGGGAAGGCAGCCTCCTGCCCTGTCTCAGGCCGAGGAGGCCACATTGTACTGCCTCCGGGGGTCAGCAGAGTGTCCGAATCTGGTGGGACTCTGTCGAGGACAGGCCCCACCTCCTCCCCACTCCCACTCCAGTCTCCCCGGGGAACAGGGTTAGTGATGCTGGCCACAGGAAGGAATATTAAGTTACAAAATGGGTATCTGCTTCTGCCCAGACCTAACCAACCAGAGGATGGATTTCCTCAAAATGATGTCAAATCCTCTCTGACCCTCTGGCTTTCTCTGATGGTGGCTGCATTTCATGTTCAGAGAAAATACTCTTCTCAGGGACTGACAACTCCCCACCCCCCCCCCCCCCCCGCCCTGACCCAAACACTGAGAAACAAAAGAAAGTTGTTTTAGATGGGACTGAACAAGCTGGGTGCAAAGGAAACTGGATGCTGGCTGGACAGCTCATGGCTGTGGTGATGGCGGGGGTGGGGGGGAGGGGGGAGGGGGCAGGGGGGCAGGGAAGGGGACGATGCATATTGTGGGCCTGGGCCAACATTCCCTCAGCTGCTGGCCTTTCTCAGGATCTTATCTGACTTTTTTTTTTATTGTGAAAATACCATACAGAGGGGTTACAATGACATGTTATCTGACTTTTAAAAAGGGATCCGTTGGACCCAAGAAACAATCAGAGCCTGAGCATCAAGCTCACAAACATCACTTGGGGCTCTAAGTTCTCTACAGAACTACCAGCCAGTCTCTTGTACTTTTTTTTTTTTTTTTTTGCCAGTCCCAGGGCTTGAACTCAGGCTCTGGGCACTGTCCCTGAGCCTCTTTTGCTTAGGCTAGCACTCTACTTGAGCCACAGTGCCACTTCTGGCTTTTTCTGTGTCTGTGGTACTGAGGAATTGAACCCAGGGCTTTATGCATGCTAGACAAGCATTCTACCACTAAGCCACATTCCCAGCCCCAGCCATTCTCTACAGAGCCACCCAGCCAAACCCAGCTGAGTTCAGTTATGAGACCACTCGTGGGCCATTCCAGAAAGACTGGAGGGCCTCTCACTCACACTTCGATTGGCTCAGCTGACCCCACACATGAACTACATGATGGTTAGGTATCATTGAGCTAATAATTATTAGCTCCCTGGGATTATTACAAGACAGCTAACTAATACAGCCTAATTCATAAATGAAGGATTATCAGGAACAACCCTACAGGGGTTGGATCAAGACATGAGGAGAAGGGAAGGTAGAGTCTATGGAGACTCGTGGTTTCTAGGGTAGTAAGCCAAGGGTGCCTTCTCAAGACCTTACAAGAATCTCCCTGTCAGGTAGGGTTAGGCCTGTGCCAAGCCTGTCAGGGAGCCTCGTCGCTTAGCAACACATCGCACTACTCCTTTAGTATGCCCTCTCCCAGGGCCCTTCTCTTCAGCCAGCCTGTGGGGTCTCGTGCTGTGGTTGCCACACGAGGTGGTAGGTACGCCTAGCATCTGTAAAGAGGAGACTCAAGGAAAGCCCAGGGGAGTTTGGGCAGGAGTCGGGTAACCTGAATTCGAATCTCAGCCTCATCACTGACTGTGTCCAGGGAGAGTCTTGAGGCTTCTTTGGTCTCACTTCCCCATCTGTAAAACGAGAGGCTTTGGCATGGCAGGCGAGTGTCTTGGGCAAGCACGCAGCTGACTTCCAGTTGTCAGCCTTGGGCAAGCACGCAGCCGACTTCCAGTTGTCAGCACGCGAGCATCTGTCTCGAGTCTCCACAACAATTAGAATTGGAGACTGGGCAGAGCGGGAGGAATGCAGACTCATCTTACTGTGGCCAGAGCCAAATCCATTTGGGAAGGGAAATCTCCAGGAAACAACAAAAAAAAAAAACCAACCCAAAATGATAATATTTTACATTCCCAAGCCAAAGGAAGGGCTTAAAGCAAACTATCGTCTCCTGCCTGCATTTTCCAGACCCAGCCCTCTGCCTTGATGGAAGTCGCTGTGGAGACCAGGTGGGGGTGTGGGGTGTGGGAAGAGGGGCAGGGCCTCCCCATCCCAGCCTGGGGCTTTTGGAATCCATCAGGCATCAGAAAGACAGAGGCTTTGGTGGGCAGCCAGACAATGTGGTCACTTTTCCACAGAAAGCCCAGCCTAGTCCCAGAGCTGTGCTGTTAAAACCTTAGTGAGATTTAGGGCAAGCAGGCAGGGGTTCCCAGGGCCCCTCCATCAGGCCTCTCTTACTTCTTCCAAAAGTGTGGCCACTAAGCTATGGTCCCTGACCCCGTCGGGGAACTGCGAATGACTGTTCCCCAGGACTGCTTGCAAAGCCAGTACCCAGAGCAAGGTTAAGCAGTGGACTTCTGACTTAGTTCTAGGGCTCAAGAATATTACGCCCATCTCCTGGGAACTAAGCGGCTGTGGTAAGAACTAGGCACCTGCTTTCTCTCCTGGGTTTTGCACTTACTGGTTGAATGGCCTTGAGCAAGATGCTGCCCTTCTCTGGGCCCCAGTGCTGTCCCCCATCTGGGCACCAGTCTTGCAGGGGCTCTCCAAGCTGTCCTGATGTCCTGTGTGCAGGTGCACCCTGGGCTCCTCCCCGCCTCCTCTTGCTCTCTCTCTCTCTGGATCTGTGTTAGCAGGCAAGTATGCAGGCCAGCCCTGGGCATGGTAGGAGGCAAATGGCGCTTCCTCCATTAGGGTAGCACCCAGGACTGAGTCCTTATCCCCTCCCCTCCAGTGCTTGTCCTTCCCGTATCTAGCTACTTCTCGAGGTGAGCTGCACCCCTGCCGACAGTGACTCAGCCTGGCTGGTCCTGCTGTCCAGAGACATAAGAGGAGAATAGTGAGGCCACATCATTCTCACCTGCAGTTCCTCTGCCCTTCCGTGCAAACTTGCCCGCACGTGCTCTTCCAGGAAGAAGGTGAAACACACTGCCCCCTGCTTTCTTTTTCTCTTCCCAGAGCTGGCTTGTGCTCTTGCTCTGATCCACTCAGCAGCAGACACTGCTTTATCCAGTGATCACCCTTCCACTGGCTCCCCTGCCCTAACCGGGCACTTCTCGCCTGCCTGTGTCCTTCTTGCCTGCCCATGTTCTTCCTTGTCCTTCTTGTTGTGGAAGAAGAGGGCTGGACCTTTTCTCTGGGCAGGGCGGGACCCATGGCTCCCCTGGCTTTCACACAGATACAGAACACACTGCACAGCACCCAACAAGGACTAAGTGGAGAGAGAAAAAGGGGATGGATGCCAAGAGGAAGGAACAGCTTCTCCCGATGGTGTCCAGTGAAAGGCTGGGCTTAGGGCTGCTACCTGTGGCAGCAAGCAAGTGCCCTGAGCCAGCCAGTGATTGGAAGCAAGGCTTGGTTCTTGGTGGCTTTGGGTAATCCTGTTCCCTTGTCCAGAAGGAAGCACCCTGAGTCTACACGCACCTGCACGACCAGAGTATGGATGTAATGAATCATGACATGTCCTGGACCACAAGCCTTGTTGCCAATGGTGAGAGGTGGGTGTCTTCCCTACATGCTCCAAGGGTCATCATGACTCTGATCACCTTGGGGAAGACATGGGGAGGCAGAAGACCTGCTGCCCTGGGCAGTCACTACGTTCACAGGATGTGCATCTAGCAGGGCCTGGAGCTGATGGACACAGCTGCATCCTTGGCACTGCCAATGTGGCCTTCCCTGTCCAGCCAGGCCTGGCCTGACCTTGGGCACTAGGCCCGGGTCTGCATGCCTCTTCTCTTCTCCTATCTGTCATCTCTCCCTGTCCTCTCCTCTCAGGGCTGGCCTGACCATAGTGGCCTCCCTCACAGCTCCCAAGCACCTGCAGCGCTACCTAGGGGAGAATTCTCCTGCTCAAAGGCAGACAGACAGGCAGCCGATGAGGCTGTGAGGGTGTTTCTTTGGGTCTGTGAAGGGCAGAGAGCATGCAGGCTGCAACAGACAGCAGAGGAGAGGAGAGGAGAGGAGAGGAGAGGAGAGGAGAGGAGAGGAGAGGAGAGGAGAGGAGAGGAGAGGAGAGGAGAGGAGAGGAGAGGAGAGGAAAGAGCAAGTACTGGTGCCACAGCAGCTCTTTGCTTTTTTTTTTTGAGAAATCAGGAGTTTGCCAATATGCTGGTTAAGAGATGTCAGGCTCATGGAAAACAGGCTTAAGACCTGGAAACGGCAAAGATCACATTGAAATCAGCTGTAATTAACATCCTCTTCCTCCTCCGGGCCTGGAAGACACTTGATCTCTTCCTCCGGAGTCAGTTTTGTGAGAGTGGGTGCACTTCTGTGCCATGCCATTTATCCTTTTCTCTAAGTCAGGAAACTGATCAACACAGAGCTTCCTCAAGACTCAAGAGCTGCCAAGAAGGGCAGCTGTGGTGAGGGAAGGCTCCATCAAGTGACACATGCAAGTACACATGTGCACACACGCACACACACATACACGCATGCACACAGGCATGCATGCACACACACACACACCACCCACACTCACTACAAGCTGGGTGGAAAATGAAATTCTCAAGAGCTGAAGCCACAGAACTTTTTCTTTGTGGAGTGGGTTTGAACGTGGGGCCTTGCTCTTGATCGGCTTGCTTGGCTGGTGCTTTACCACTGGAGCCAAACCTCCAGCTCTGCCTGTGGAATCTTGCTAAGTCAGGCTCAGACTAAATGCTTGTCTCTGCCTCCTTCCATTCACCTCAAAGAGACCCAGGCTCCTAAGACCCAAGATACAGCCCAGCCCAGCCCGGCCTATAATCATCCTTCCGTCTCTGGGTATCTGCAGACTCACAAACCTCACACAAACAAGAACCCCAAAGGATTTTCCTTCCAAGTTTACTTGTCTCCACATCTCCCTGTCTAGAATTCCCTTTGTCTTGAACAATCTTCCAGACATCTATACACAGCAGGTTCCTCTCGGCCTCTGGTTTAAGTGCCGTCCCTGAGATCTCTGATCATCCTATGCAGAGACCCTTATCCCCTCCCCCATGCCCATTAACCCTTCCCCGTGCACCTTCTTTACTTCTCCTAGGAGCATCTTATTGGTAGCTTGAAACTGACCACCTGTACCAGGCTTTACACCAGAGCAAGTGGCGAATATTTCAAAGAACTCAGTTCCAACCAGAGAGCCAGAAACAGCTGCTAAACATCCAGAAGAGCTAGCCCCTGGCAGGGACCATATCTGATGGTCCCCCTATTTTACCATCAACAGCTAGAACAATGCTGAGCCCATGACACATTTGTGAATGTGACTGAAAGAAAAAACAAAGGAGAGTTCCAGCTGCTGAGGGCAGGACAGGGGTCTGGATACAATGTGGTACAGAGCCTTAGGAACGGAAAGAAAGGGCTGACGGTGACTTTGGACCAATTTTCTTCTTCTCCCTGGTTGCTAGTATCCTTATATAGAAAAGTCACGTAGATGGGTGCTCTAATGTCTAAGTCTTGGTGTAAGATTTAAAGAAATCTGTATCTACTTTTGATCTTTCTCCTCCACCCCCACTTCTGGGTCACGGTACTGCCCAACTCTTGAGGGTACTGTCCACTGTGCAGTGAACAGCCTGGACACCGTACGTGGTGGTCCTATACCTACCCACAGGCCATTTCAAAGGGAGCTGGACTGGACAAACAAGTTCCTCCCTTTCCTGACATACTAACCAGCTCAAAGTGCTTGGACTGTTTGGTTTTGGTTTTCCAGCTCTTCAGCTTGTGTGTGGATCAAGAGCCCTGTGCATCCAAGATTAGCCTCAGCCTAGGGAGTGTTTGGGCAAAGTAAGAGAAGACACAGCTTGAGACATGCAATTTGTGGCAGGGCTTTCCCCTGGAGGAGAGGAAGCAGGGTAAGGAGGCCCCAGAGAACTGGGCCTGACTACCATGCCCTTTGAACGTAACCTAAAAAAGGAGTTGTGGGGGACCTTCACATCCATGCCTGCCAGTGCAGGCCCGCCCTGCGGTGGGTGCAACCACACCCACCTGGGAAGCTCTCTGAACTTGACCTGTCCATCAGACAGCACCGGCTGGGCCTAAGTGTTTTGGTCCCCAAGGGTCACGCACGAGGGGCTTTTGGTTTTCCCAACAGGGCAGTTTCTAGAAAGCAATCTCAGTTGCTCACTTTCAGGAGTCGAGGGCTCGATGAAGACTCTGTCTCCATGGTTAGGAAGCAAAGGACTGCTTGGTGAGGTGCTGAGGCTCCTGAAAGGAAGTCACTTGGTGCTGGGAACCTCATGGGTTCCTTAGGTCCAGGACCAGTGAGTGAGGGGTAATGGGGGCGGGGCACTGGGAAGTTGTTTTGAAATAGTCTCTGTTGGCAACTGTTTTCTTAGGTACAACTGGCCTCACGATCACAGCCCACGTTCTGGCTCAGGAAACGTTCATAGAAGCATGGCAGCATAGCCCCCCAGGGCCTTCTAGAAACATGAAGGCCAAATACTTGTTTTAGAAGCTGCTAGATGGAAATCTTGAGACACCCAGTTGTTAGTCCCTGTAACGGTCAGAGTTGGGTCAAGTTATGGTTCCTTTCAAACAGCCTTCAGTGAGTAATGGATAGATGTGGGTAAGAGCAAGTCCAACATTTCACCACCAAGATGCCTCTGAGTGATTAACTTGCCGTTGTTTTACTGCCTGAAGAAGAGAGGGCACAGGAGGGCAGGAACTACCCAAGGCGGCGTCAAGCTCAGAGCGGGTGGAGGAAGGGAAAGATGGCGCCCTGTTGCACAGGGGAAGAGAAACGTTAAGAGAGAGAGACCTAGAGGTCAGTTGATCAGAAGAGCTAGAGAAGCCCATGGGCATGCGGCAATCCTTGGCAGCAGCCTGGGAGAGCTTTCTGGAAGGCTGAAGCCCACTTCTCACAGATTGGGCTATCACCAAGGTCTTGGTTCAGCCCTATCATCTTCTCTGGGCACCCCCAGCCCCTTCTTGGCTGTAAATGGTGAGGATACGAGTCACCACCCTTGTGTGGAAGGAAACAGATGAAAGGACTGCTCCACCACCCTTCTGCCCACTATGTAACAACTGGGCCTCCGTGGGTCTCCTCCTGAGGAGAAGCAAGTAGCCAGGTAGCCATTGGGCTGCCTGCAAGACCCATTCACCCCTCCCGATGGCCCTGCTTCCTTGAGGAGACCCTTCCTCTCTGCTGCCTTTCTTCCCCTGCCTACCTGTGCCTCCAACTGTCACCCAACTTTCCTTGTCCAGAGAGACAAAGTTAACTAGTAACAAAGGCCAGGAGGACACTGTGCCTAAGAGGCCTGCCAGCTCCGTAGGGGAGGTGAGTGGCTTGTTGTTCAGAGTTGGGCCTGGTGATACACACAATAAGTAGGTTAAGATGCTTCCGAGACAAAGCAGGGAAGATGCTCAGAGGTGCTTGTGTGAGCGTTTGGGGTTTAAGATCAGAGGCTGGCAGGGCTTCGTGGAGGGGTGTTGGAGGCAGTGATGGAGGCTCTCCAGCCAGAGTGGTGGAAGCTGCTGGAGCAGCAAGCACCAGATCCACCATGCTTGGCATGTTTGAGGAGTGCTGTGGAGGCCCAGAGGGAGAGGGGATGAGGTCAGCAAGGCCCGGGAGCCAGATGACACGGGGCTTCTGACTCAGTGAGGAGGGTTTGGAGCAGAGTAGGGGCATGACATGATCTGACCTATATTCCAGCAGCCGTCCTCTGGCTGTGGGATGGAAGAGCCCCCAGGGTCGAGGGCAGATGCAGGACACCCTCTTAAGGCAGCCGTTGGCACCAGCCATGGTGCCAACAGCAGCTCTCCAGGCTGGCCAAGGAGCAGAGAGGGGTCCTGATGAGAAACCTGGGCCTTCATACCAAGGATGACATGGGACCAGGCTGGGTTTCAGGGACAGGGAGAGGGGCTGGGCTTAAGATAAACTTGATCAAATAGAGGCCAGTCTACACTGAAAAGAGAAGAGGGGGGCAGGGCTCCAGTGGCTCACGCCTGTCGTCCTATCTACTTAGGAGGCTGAGATCTGAGGATCAAGGTTCGAAGCCAGCCCACTCAGGAAAGTCCATGAGACTCTTTATGTCCAATAAACTACTCAGAAAAGGCTGGAAATGGCACTATGGCTCAAGTGGTAGAGTGCTAGCCTTGAGCACCAAGAGGCTAAGGGACAGAGCCCAGGCCCTGAGTTCAGGCCCCACCACCATCAGAGAGAGACAGAGACAGAGAGAGACAGAGACAGAGAGACAGAAAGAGAGAGAGAGAGCATGCAGAGACTGTGTGGGTGACAATTTGGCTACCTTCAGGTTGACCGGCAGGGCCTGTGGCTACGCCTGCCAGTGCCGCTGCCCCTGGCCAGCCTCAGCACATTCCACAGCTGATGTTTGGCTTGTGGTCTGGCCTGGCCCTCGGGATGGTTTCTTCTGCTCTTTAAAACCAGAATCGGAGTTCTTTTTAAGTTTGGGGAATGAGTCACGGCTTCAGGGCCTGGAGGGGAATGGAGGGAACGGAGCACAGAGGCTCCGTGCTATACTGACCCACCGGCTCCCAGTCCCGTCTGACTGATGGGTGTCCAAGTTTGCAGCCAACATCCACCTGAGCCAGGGTGCCCTCCACCCACCACCCACAAGTGGAGCCCAGCCACAAGTCCACCACCGACTTGACTTCCCTCTGAGAGCCTCCTTGGCCCTCACACTTTCTGTGGATTCATGGTGATGCCCTTCAATCTCTCACTCCTTTCCTCCTCCAGCCATCTAACCCTGTTAGACCCCTCTCCTCATCTGGCCTCAGTCCTTTCTCCACCGCCTTTGCCCAATGCTCTGGCTGCCTCCTGCCTGGGTTGCCACAAGTAGGCGTCCCAACTTTCACCTGCCACTGCTGATCTGCGCCATCCAACCTTACTCTACCTGCCCAGGAAGCTCCTCTAGTCATAGATGAAAGTAATTCCCTACCCTCCCTCGGATATCCTCAATGGCTCCCAACCACTCAGTCCAAATGCCCTAGTTGGCATTTAGGACTTTTCAGTGGGCTTGGCTGCTGCCCCGTTCCTGCAGTTTTCCACAGTACACAGCCAGAGCCTGCCGATCCAACACCCAGATGCCCTTGCTACCCACCCTGCATGATGCCGGATCAGTCCTTCCGTCATCTGCCCTCCCACATCTCAAACTCCAGAGTCCTCTCCTATAGCTGACTGATAGCCCTTATTAATGCTTCCCTCATGTTACAGTTATCTGTTCCAAAATCTGCTCCTTCCTGCAAAATATAAGCTCCTCAAAAGACAGGGGTTCTTTCTTACCCATGGTCAGAGCACCTTGGATTTAGCTCATACAAGGTACTGTGTTAGGTCCTTGTAGAGGTGACACGCAAAGAAATTCAGACATGTCTGTTCTTCAAGATCTTTGACTTGGATGAACAGTTCTTCTCCTCACTTACCACTTACTGGCTAAGTACCTGCTATGCCTGGCTCTTTACAAGAGCTGGGGACACAGTGGCTGATCACACAGCCGCTGTGCTTGAGGTTCACCCAGGGCCAAAGGGTTAGATGATTAGGCAGCTGGGATACTGTGTGGTGGGGGAAGTTCAGGGTGCTTTGAGGTCACCCAGGTGGGCCCAAGCTCTGGCCACAGGGGTCAGGTACAGCTTGCAGGAGGCTGTGTGGAATCTTGAAAGTAAGCCCAGAGGTGGTCAGGAGAAAAGGGAAAGATAGAGGAGGATGGCAGAGGCCAGTAGAGGTCTGGGGCAGTGGGTGTCCTTGGGAAGGAAGATCAGCTCAGGATGGCGGCTTAGTAGGACTGTAAGGTGCCTGTGTATGCAATCCTGTTAGTGGAGAGTGCTGAGGGCTGGTCAGGTCAGCCACCCAAGCGTCTGAATGGCTTTGTAAGAATCTAGGCTCAATCTAATGCCAGTAAGGAACCATGAAGGGTTCCAGGAGGGGAGTGTGACAATTCAGTATGTTTTAGCTTTATGTGGGTGGCTGTTGACAGTCTGGAAAGATAGAACAAAGACGGCTCATGGCATCTTCTTTATGGAGTGAAATGCCCATGCACAGGGCTGGCTTGCTGACTTCCTGGTCCTGTATCTGTGGTGACGTGAGGGACCTAGTCGGAGAGGCTCTGCACTTGCTCTCTGCTCTGCTCTGGCCATCTTGAAAATGTCAACCATTTTTAAGCTAGAGGCTTCACCTTCTCCCTTTGTGCTGAGCCCTGCAGATGATCTAGCTGGTCCTGCAGATGTGTGTGGTTAAGTGGTGGGAATACCCTGAGAGGAGTCAAGTGTACACGTGGTAGTATGGGGCTTTGTGACTCCTACCATCATTGACTGAGGGCCCTGAGCAGGGAATGACAAGTTCCAGGAGGAAGAAAGGAAATGGAAACTGCTTTTGTGGCTTTTCCCAGGGAGGAAGAGGGTATGAGGCCTGAGAGGAGGAGGTGGGTGAAGTCAGGGATGCCCTAGATGTCTACAGAGAACAATTCAGATGGCACCTGTCTCTGATGGAGAAAACCTGCCAGCGGAACTGCATTCTTTTGCAGGAAGCATTATCTACTCTTTGCATCCCCCACCCCCTAATGTATGTAGCAAATTAGGTTCCAAATTCACCTTGGCTAGAAGACTTGTTCCCCTGGCCCTGGTGGTCCCAAGAGCATCACGGGAAACTGTTCAACCTTTAAGAGGCTCAGTTTCTCCATCCCTCCGCTGGACAGCTCACCTCAGCAGGACCCGTGGTCTCTCCTGACTGACAAAAGGAGTCCGCAGGAGCACTCTTTGCAAGTTGGTGAACGCTGCTCCTATTTCATGATTTTTTCCATGGCCTTCCTGAGGCCCGGCCCTGGAAAGCCATAGGTCAGGGTTTCTGGTGGTCTGGCTCAATTGGGTGATGCTGTTGTGGGAAGAAAGCTGCCAGCCCCAGCTGCAGTCAGGAACCCTCCTCCTCTGTGTCATCCTGTTTGAAATGTGGAGTGGGTTGCCATAGCAACTTGCCCAGCTTGCCCCCCAGTATACCACATGGAACAAAACCTCCTGTACTGTAGAGCAGCAGCACCTAAGCCACAGGCTAGTTCCCTTGCCTCAGAGAGCGGGCGCTGTGGAGGGCATGCCGGGCCGGGTGAGGTAGGGAAGCAAGGCAGCTAGACCATGTAAGGTAGGACTCATCTCACCTAGTTCCTGGCCAGCCCTGGTGCTTGGAGCTCAGCCATTAGACTTTCATTCTTTTTGCTCAAGCCTCAGCCCAGTTAAAGAATGCAAATCCATTTGGGCAGGACACATCAAGTTGTCATCCCGCATTAGCACTCTTCAGCACAAATGAACTCATTAGGAACTAATGGGGGCCAAAGCTCAGTGCAGGTTTTGATTAAGGGAGCAGGAAGGAGCAGGCAAGGCAGGGAGGAAAGAATGGCCCAGCCTGGACCTGAGGTTGAGCCCTTGGGTAAGCAGCGTCCAGGTATTGGGCATGTAGGGGAAAGGTGGGAGAGAGCCCTTCTTGGCCTTGAGCTAGTATGGGGAAGAGACAGATCTCCAGCCATCAGATACAGTGAGGATAACTTCTCACCAAGCCAGCATCTTCCATGGGGTCATTTTTACCCAGCTGAGTGTGCTGGGAAAGTCCTAGGCACCCCGATCTCCTGGCCCACACAGCCAGCTCCTTCATAAGACATCTTAGTGTGCTTTTATGCCTTCCAGGCCCAGCTTCGAAAGAAAGCATCGTGTGTGGATTAATGCGGTGGCTTTGGGGCACAGCCTCTGACTGTTGGCATGATCCTGGAGGAGCCACTTTACCTCTCGCGTGGCACCTGACAATCACAGCAGAGGTGTCACTTTTGAGGTCTGTTAGAACATCACGTGACAATCTCTTCCTGCACTCCAAGGACCAACTGACTCCAAAAGGAAGCCCTTGAGACAATAATTCCCTAAACAGAGCACCGTGGAGAAAAAAGTTTCTTAAATTCCCCAAAGGAACTCTCCCTCCAAAGCCTAGTCAGCTTGGGCTCAGCTTTTCCCTAAACAACAGGGGACCGGAGTAATGTGTGGTGGGGTGAGGATGAAGGGAGGGGTTACTTGCTGTTGGAAGGAGGAGGAAGGGAGGGAGGGAGGGTCAGAGAAGACAAGAGTAGAGGGTGACACTAAGTCCCTGGATGAGGCGCTGGGAATGGTGGGGAGACAGCAGTTAGCGGTCCTCATCTCATCTTTGGGGATCCACAGTGGGGGCAGGTAAGCAAAAGGGGGTAAGACTCCACCCATCTGAGTGGGATCAGAACGTAGGGCCTGTGTGCGGTGTGAAGGTAGTCAGTTTATAGCGGCTGAGGGTATCATTTGCTCTCCCCAGCCCAGGCTTTGTCCTCAGCCTCAGGCAGGGCCCAGACTGCAGCATGCTTCCGGCCCCCGCTCTTTGTGCGCAGAAGTTCTTGTTCCAACACTGATCAATGCGGTTAATGAGCCCCATATTTCAAGAAGCCAAACTGACCAGAGTGGTTTTCTCCATAGAGAGGGAGTTCTGAGTCACAAATCCCATGCCCTTCCATGCCAGTGTTCACCCTTGAATGCCTTGGGAATCACCAACATTGTAAGCGCCATCGATTGATTTGGGGGCCCGTGGCTCACGCCTATCATCTTAGCTACTCAGGAGTCTCAGATCTGAGGATCATGGTTCCCAGCCAGCCCACACAGGAAAGTCTGTGAGGCTCTTACCTTCAAGTAACCAGACGAAAGCCAGAAGAGGTATGTCTCAAGGGGTAGAGGGCTAGCTTGGCTTGAGCAAAAAGCCAAGCAAAAGTGTAAGGCCCTGAGTTCAAGCACTCACATGTCCGCCCCCCCCATGCCATTGATTGCATACCAAGCTGGATATTGGCTTTCCCTTCCCTTGCTTAATGATCCCAACAACTTCAGGAGCTCAAGATTCGCCCAGTAGTGCCAGCTGGAGCACACCTGCAGATGCGAAGTTCCCTCACTGGTGGGCAGCTGACGGCAATCGCTGAGCCAGAATTGGAAGCCCAGGTGGTCCAACCCCTTTGCTTTTGCTTGCTGAAGTTGAACTGACTAGTTCCCCCACCCCCACCCCACCCCACCCCCAGCCTCTCAGGCAAGGCTGGGGAATGGGTTTATTTTTTGGGTAAGGGCCATGTGGCAGGTTGATGTTAGCTGGTATTGATGTGTATGTTCCAAAAAAAAAAAAAATGCTCTGAGAGTTATTGAATTTCAAGTCAGCAGGATTGCACCTCAAGATTTTGGGGGATCTTTTCAGCCTGTGGGCCCCAGATGCCCACTCCTGCCCCCTGCAGGAAAAGCTGACCCCATTTTGGGGTCTGGGGCGAAGCAACCCTCCCTGTGTCCGGGCCTCTAGAGAGTCTGTAGACTGTTGTAGAAGAAGTAGTCTCCCCTTCTGTCGGGAGGGGGGGCGCTTTGCTGGCCTGGTTGGGGGCTCTTCCCTGGCCATCTGCAAACGCAAACTGCCCCGCACCATCATTGGGTCTGGCCGACCCCCACTGGACCTCCCGCGGGACGTCATCATCCCTGCCTCCCGAAGGACCTCCTGGACGGCCCGGACTGGGTGCCTCCCACCCCCCCCCCGGGAAAAGCTGGGGCCAGGCCGGGCGAGATGCCCCGGGAAGAGGTCGGGGCGGCCCGGGGCTAGCCTCCCGCTCCCCGCCGCGCCCCCAACACCTGGAGCGCATTAGGCGGCCGGCGCGTGGCGCGTAATTCCAAGCCGGCTGGGGGCGCCGCCCCGTCCTTCCCCCGGGGGACCCGCACTGCAGCACCGGGGGCCACGCTGCCCGCAGTCCATCCGGCAGACGCCGAACCCCGGCTTGCCCAGGCGCCGTCCTCTGGGGCCGTCCCAGCCCAGCGCCCGATGCCCCGCGGTGCCCTCCGAACTTCCCACCTCGACTCCCCGCAACTCTTTCCAAAGTCCCGGCCCGGAGTCCACTCCGCGCCTCCCTCCTGGGTGGAACTTGGGGTGGGAAGGTGGGGGGGTAGCGCACAGTTCCCGGTGTGTGTGTGGGGGGACCCAGGTCCCCAAGAGCTGCCCGGGAGGCGCGCGCGCCCCCCGATCCCGGCTCCACGAGCCGGGCCGGGCCGTAGACGCAGGAGGGGGACACAAGGGAGGGGGAGACAAGGGGGGCACGCACCTGGACACAGGCTGAGCACCCAGGCCACCACGAAGCCCCGGGGCAGGTCCATGGCGCGTCGTCGGCGGGCGTCGGCGCAGAGCGGGACCTGGCACTGGGTACCAGAGCGGGAGCAGCGGGGACCGGGGATCGGGCACCGGCGGCAGCAGCAGCCTCCTCCCTCCAGCCTTCTCCAGCCTCCTCCAGCGGTGGCGGCGCCCTGACAGCCGCGGCGCCCGCGGAGGAAGTGGGAGGCCCGCGGGGAGGGGCGCGCCGCCGCCCTGGCTCCGGGCCAATCCCGGCCCCTCTGCCACCTGGGCAGGGGCGCGCGGCGGCGAACACGCCCCTCCCCGCCGCTCCTCTCCCTGGCAAAGCCCGGGGCAGCGGCTCCTGGGGTCCGCACGCCCCGGTAGGCACCTGCCTCTGTCCAGGAAACGTGGACAGAGGGGTGCCGCCTCCCCTGACAAACAGAGCAGATGCCCCTCCATTGCCCATGGGGAAGGGAACGGGAGGGGTGAGCACACCCCCTGGGGCTTGAAATGTAAATATCACCTTTCTTCTGGGACCCCGGGACCCCTCCATTTCCACTTCCCCCACTTCCACATCCAAACCGTCCATCCCCAAACATTTGGAGAGCCACTTTAACCAGCAACGGATCCTTTTAGAACCCAGGCACCTTCCCTCCCCTGTCTTGGTGATCCCCACCCCGCCAACAACCAACTACAATGAGCTTTTAATCAGGGGGCCCTGAGCCCCAGTCTCTGGAGCAGAGATAGAAGGCAAGATGGCCGTGAACCTATGGGGAAAACCTAGAAAAGGTCAGTCACTTTTGAGGGGCCACATTCTGGGCAGCAGCCTCTCTCTCTCCTCCTTCCCCACCCTTCAGTCATCAGACATCTCTCCCTCCCTCCTTCCTCCTTCTCTGTCTGTCTCTTTCTGTCTTCCTCCCTTCATTGTACTTTATAGACAATGTGATCATTTAACTTCTCTCTCCCTGAACCCAACCTCTGTTGGTTTTCGCTCCTTCCCAGATGAGGTAACTGAGAGTGAAGTGTGTGTTGTGTTTTGTGTTGTTTGTTTCTGAGACAAAAAACAACTTTTTAAAAAACAACTGTAAAATTTTAAAAAAATGTATTGTTATTAGAAAGGTCATGTACAGAGGGGTTACAATGATGTAAATCCTGTAAAGAGTACATTTCTTTTTGAGACAGGGTCTCTTGATAGAGTCCATGCTGGTCTTGAAATCCAGATCCTTTTGCCTCAGCTTCCTGAGTACTGGGATTGCAGGTGTACACTACCAAGCCCAGCATGAGTTGGGTTTTGAGAAGGCTGATGTTCACATCAATACAGTGTTGGGCTCTGTGTTTGCCTCTTTTACATTGTTCCTTCCTTGGTGGGACCCTGGTTTTCACTTTAGTATATTCATCTCTCCTACTTAGGCACAGCAGACTGGAGGAAGCTGATTTCACCAAGGGTGTGTGTGTATACAGATGTGTGTACATGTGTGCATGCGTGTGTATGTGTGAGAGAGAACAGGGCATGTGGTTAGAGTGAGATGAATCAGAGTGTTCCCATTCCAGGCCTTGGTTTCAGAAAGGGCACAATGAGGAGGGAAACCAACTTTCTTGCTTTTCTGAAAGGGCCTCTGGAATGAAAGCCCTAACCAACCCCATCTCCTTCCTCTGCCTCCTCCTCCAGACTGGAAAAGGGATCACGTAGGCTCAGAAGTGGATGCCGGATAACACATGAAGCCCAGTTCAGGCAAGCTACTGTCTTTAAGCCTCACTCTTCCCTCCGGCTTCCCAGTGATGTGACTGGGGACCAGGGCTGAATCTGGCTCAGCTTAATTCCTGAGGACCAGTCATTTGATGGGTTGTATCTTGTTCCCTGCCCAGCCTCCACCCACACTCTTCCTCATGGTGCTCACACATCAAGTGTATCGGAATTCTCCAAGGAAATCATGAGGACTGCAAATCCTCCGGGGATATTCTAACCTGCACCCTTCCTGCCGGCACTCTGGGTGCACTGCTGGACTAAGTGGCGACAGTTCTACCTTTGTTAGCCATTGTGTTGAGATACAATTCACGTGCCATGAAGTGTGCCGTATAAGTCCATGGCTTTCAGTATATTCTCATGGTTCTGTAGCCATTACTGCTAATTTCACATCTTCATCATCCCAGCACCCATGAGCAAGCCCCCACCCCCTTCCTGGCCACCATACATTTTCTGTCTCTCTGGGTCTGCTATGCTGGATATTTATTATCAGCAGATCCTACAATACGTGGCCATCCACGCCTGACTTCTTTCCCTCAGCCCAGCGTTTCCGAGATCCATCCATGAGGTAGCGGCTCTGTTCTGGTGACACTCCACTGAATGGGAGTCTTACCCTTGTAAGACAGGGCTTACCTGGGTATTGGTGGGCTGCCGTGAACACCTGTGTGCATGTTAGTGTGAGCATGAGTTCGTGGGTCTCTTGTCCTGTTGTTGTGTGTGACAACAGACCACATCTGGGACAGGGGTCCCAGACAGCAGGATGTCGTCCATGTTGCTTGAGCATGTCTGCAGCGTTTGCACAGCAATGAGATGCCCTGAGGTGCCCTTCGCAGTGTGTCCTGTTGCCAGGGACACCAGAGTGGCTGGGAATCTTGAGTGGCATGGTGTTCCTGGAAGGGCTGGCACACTACTCTGTGTACATGGGTGCTGGGCACGGCTGTGCATCACATAGGCACTGGGCACTACTGTGTGTGAGCCTCACGCTAGCCCTCCAAAGAATTGCATTCTCTTATGCAATAAAGATGCTGGTGGAAATTACATCCTTTTGTTGTTGTTGTTGTTTTGTCGGTCATGGGCCTTGGACTGTGGGCCTAGGCGCTGTCCCTCAGCTCTTCAGCTCAAAGCAAGTGCTCTACCACTTGAGCCACAGCGCCACGTCTGGTTTTCTGGGGTTAATTGGAGATAAGAGTCTCATAGACTTTCCTGCCCTGGCTGGCATTGAACTGCAATCTTCAGATCTCAGTCTCCTGAGGAGCTAGGATTACAGGCGTGAGCCACTGGTTTGAACGTTTGGTAGGAGTTATTTTTAATTTTTTTTATATTTTTGGTCTTGGTGGTTCTGGGGTTTGAATTCAGGGCTTCAGCATTTCTAGGCAAGCATTGTACCTCTTGAGACATATCTCCAGCTATTTTTGTTTTTGAATTAGGGTCTTGCTCTTCCCTAGGCTGGTGTGAACAACGATCATCCTATTTGTGCTCCTTGAATAGCTTGAATTTTATGTATGTGCCACCACACTTTCCCTCCCTGTGGAGAGAGGGTCTTTTGAACTTTTTTCCCAAGCTGGTATGGAACTGTAATGCTCCAGTTCTTGGCTTCCTGAGAAGCTGGGATTATAGGCATGAGCCATCAATGCCCAGCTTCATTTTTATAACCAAGGCATTAGAGGAATTACACTTATTTTGATAGATAAAGACATGGTATAGGTGAGGTTTCCTCCAGTTGTTAGAGACAGAAACTCAATAGCAGACCAGGACTGATGCAGAACAGGAACAAAGCTCACAGTGAGTGTGACAGCATGCTAGCTGCAGGAATTATGAGTGGACTTTATGCTTCCTCTCTGTCTTCTTAAAAGAAGAGCTAAGGCTTTGCTCTGCTCTGCCTTTTCTGCAGGACCCAGGGTTTCACCGCTCTTCTAGAAAGATGATAGGTAGCAGTGGAAAGCTCTGACTGTCCAGATTGTTGAAGAGGGGAATCAACTTTTCTTCTAGATCTAGCAGAGACAACCTGGGCTTGCTCTGTGCCTTCCCTACACCAACCCCAGTGTCTGAGGGCATGCTATTGTAAGTAGCTCAGGTCAGGACCCACACCCAGCCCTGGGCTGGGAGGAGGAGATGCTGGGACAGACAGCCCCACCAAGACCACATATTATAGGAGAGAGTCTCCCTAAGGAACCAGACAGGGAAGGGTGGCAAGGCCTGCTGGACAGACAAACCCATAATTGCTAAGGCCACTTACGATCTAAGTTCAGAGCAGCTGAGAGCCATTTAAGATCCCACAGGGCCTCCAGGCAGAACTGGGTGGGGAGTAAAGCTGTCTTGACCGATTCAGGACTTGTCCCCATCGCCCCTGCTGAACACCGGAAGCGAGCATTTCATCTGGGCCTGCACATGTGGCCAGCCCAGAGGGAGGCCCTGTGGTGGCTCCTCTTGCTGCTTCTCCGGCTCCCAGCCTGCACCCTGAGCACCTTGGCGCAGGGCCCTGGCTTCTCTAGAAAGGAGTGCTGGCCCCAGAGAGTCCCAAGCTCTCTAGGACTGGCAAAGTATCCCACCAGGCCACCCTGGCTTCATTCCGAGAGACGGCTTTCTCTGAGACTCTTTCTCTGCCTTTCTCCCCTCTGTGACCTGGGTTGGCTGGGAATGAGGGATTTCCCAGGTTGCTTGACTTTCGGGGTCTGAACTGGTGAATGGGACAGGTTGGTCTTCATTCCACTTGAATCCTCTGCCTAATTTTGCCCAGTACTTTCTGTGTCTGTCCTCCAGGTCGGTCTCTCTCATTCTCCAGCTGTTTCACTTCACCTTCTTGCGCCAGGGAGCTTTCCAAGCAGCTGTTCTGAGTGAGCCTCACAGTGGGGCTCCACTGTGGGGCACCATGGCTTCTACAGCCTCCTTTCTGTAACTTCAGCCCACATCTCCTCCCCATACCTCCAGTTGATTCGTATTTATGGAATGCAAATGCCTTCTGTTTTTATTTATTTTTTAATCTGTTTTTTTTTTTTTGTCCTTTGTAGGGTTTGATCTCTGGGCCTGGGCACTGTCCCTGAGCTCAAAGCAAGTGCTCTACCATTTGAGCCACTATGCCATTTCTGGTTTTCTTGTGGTTAATTGGAGATAAGAGTCTCACGGGGACTTTCCTACCTGGGATGGTTTTGAACTGTGATTCTCAGATCGCAGCCTCCTGAGTAGCTAGGATTACAGACGTGTGAGCCACCAGCGCTCAGCCTTCTGTTTTTGTTTTAAGATAAGCTTAAGTAAACTCATCTTATGCCAAAAGAAGAAGAAGAAGAAGAAGAAGAAGAAGAAGAAGAAGAGGAGGAGGAGGAGGAGGAGGAGGAGGAGGAGGAGGAGGAGGAGGAGGAGGAGGAGGAGGAGGAGAAGAAGAAGAAGAAGAAGAAGAAGAAGAAGAAGAAGAAGAAGAAGAAGAAGAAGAAGAAGAAGAAGAAGAGAAGAAGAGGAGGAGGAGGAGGAGGAGGAGGAGGAGGAGGAGGAGGAGGAGGAGGAGGAGGAGAAGAAGAAGAAGAAGAAGAAGAAGAAGAAGAAGAAGAAGAAGAAGAAGAAGAAGAAGGAGAAGAAGAAGGAGAAGAAGAAGGAGAAGAAGAAGGAGAAGAAGGAGAAGAAATGAATTCCAAAGTAAAAAAAAAGAAAGAAAAGAAAAGAAAAAAGAAAAAAAGAAACAGAAAAGAAAGTCCCAGATTGCACTTGTCGCCTGCGTGTGAATGCAGTGTGCTGTTGTGCTGTTCTTCTGCAGCACACTGGGATGGGACCCGGATAATCACGCCCAGGTGGCTGCAGAGGGCTCCGCTTGTCTTCCACTCATCACGCTGGGTCTCCTCCCTGCCCGCAAAGTAGAAGAAACGTCAATACTGTTGGAGCCAGGTGGGTGCCCCATCCTTCCCGTCTCTGCCTGTCCTGTAGCCCCAATCTCATTCCGTGACTAATGTTTCCATCACGCCCTCTCCTGAACCCAGGAAGTTATTTTGTGATTTCCTTCTCTCAGGCCACAAGTATGTCCAGCATTCGCAGTAAAGATAGGAAAGGAAAGCAGAGCATCCTGAGTATAGGCAAGACACGCAGGGCCGGAGGTGGGGGGTGGGGGTGGGGCGAAATGACTTAGCCACGGGCCCTGCTTAACCAGAGGCCCCCAGAATGCTTTCTTGCACTGTCTTCACACTTGTGCACACATGTGCAAGGGCCCAGGCTGTGAAGGAATGCTAGCTGTTCTTTCTGGAGATTCTGGCTCCTTCCCACCTAGGGTAACAGATTTCACCTAGGAACCTGTTGGTCTTCACCTGTAGCATGGGGGACTCCTTCACAGTGTCTTCCTCCCCAAGACCCCTGAGTAAAAGAAGCCCTTGGGTAGGGAAGAGGATTAGCTAAGGTTCTGCAGGGGACATGGACATGGAGCACTGGGCCTTGGTACAATGGAGAGCTGGCCCAGGGGAAGTGGCCATCAGTGTTGCAGCTAATAAGCAAGCCACGGCACGCCATGTATCTGCTTCTCCAGTTAGCCTGGGGCTCCTCCTTGGCCTGGGCCTGGGAGGCTGTGGAGATCTGAGGACACCCCGTGTTGCCTGCCTGATCTTGGAAGTGGAGGAGAAGAAACAAGGAAAGCACAGCCATGGACTAATCTTGAAAGGTGACTGACCACGTGACTGGACGCACACTCTGATCTCTATCTGCCCATGGCCACCCTACGACACGCAGGGGCCAGAGAGAGAAAAAAGAAAAGATGGCACCGCTTCCCTTCTCCCTTCCTGCTGCAGCATTTTGAAGCTGGCTGCCTCCCGTGATCCGAAGGCTGCACAGCTGGGGAGCTGCCAGCGGATGCCTGCTTGGAGATGGTTTGTGTGCACTTGTGTCTACACCGAGGCAGCTTCTGGCTTTCCTGGGGAGGTCAGCTCAGGCTGCCCCAGCTGCGGCTACTCAGCCCAAGTGTGTATCAGAAACAAACATCTCCCGGCGATCTGCAGCTGGACCTCTGCAAAAATGCTGAAGGACCGTGAGCATGTGACCCTTCAGTGTCTTTAACTCAGACCCTGCACGCAGAAACATTGAATTCTCGGCCATATGAGCCACGGAACAACAAGTTACTCAGTTCATATCCAGCCTCCGTGCAATAGGCATCGGAAGATCTCACACCAAAAGCAGATATGACAAACGTGCAAAATCAAAAAAATAAATGAAAAGAAAGAAGAGCAGACCAAGGGTTGAGCAGCAGAACCTTACATCTGAACAGCGGCTTCCAGTTTTATAAACAGATGCGATTTCATTTCAACCCATGGTAATCTGCTGCTGGAGCTTGAATTTCAGAGAGCTGCTGACATAGAGAAGGAGTCTGTCTCCTGCCAGGGCTCTGGGTTCACACTTACTAAGAGCTGTGTAACTGTCTATGCCTCCTCTCCTTTCTCCTTCCTTCCCTCCTTCCTTCCCTCCTTCATCGCTCTTTCTCCTCTTCCTCTCATTCAATTTGTCTTTCTTCTGCCTTTTCTTTCCTCTTGCCCTATTTCCTCCTTTTCCTTTCTTTCTCTTTCTTCTCTCCGCTTCCTTCCTTCTTCCCTTTCTTCTCTCTCTTTTCTCCCTTCCTTCTCTTCCTCCTCTCTCATCTTTCTTTCTTCCTTCCTTCCTTCTTTCCTTCCTTCCTTCTTCCCTTCCTTCCTCCCTTTCCTCTTTCCCTCCCCCTTTCTTCCTTCTGTCCCTTCCTCCTTCTCTTCTTCCTTTCTCCCTTCCCTCCTCACTCCTCATTTCCCTCCCTTTTCTTCTCTCTTTCCTTCCTCCTTTCCTCTTCTTCCTCACCCTACTCTTTCTTAATCTCCACAGAGTCTCCCAGGCTCCACGCCATACATCTGTGATGGTTAATTTTAGGTGTCAACTTGAATTCAAGGATGCCCACAGAGTGGGAAAGCATTTTTTTCCCTGGGAAGAAAATTGAGGTTCAAATCTCAGCCCAGCAACATACTAATTCTGTGACCACGGTGTCACTGGGACTGTGAAATTTACGAAAGCCAACACCAGTCAAGTATTTGGAAATGTGCCTCACTCACAGTTGACCAAGTGCTGCTTGCTTTATGTAAGGGAAAGATGAAAATAATTTTCCAGAAAGATTGAGGACTGAGCTCCTTATAGTTCAGTATTTTTGCTGTATGAATTTTGAGCTAAGTTGTTCAGTGGATACTGGTTTAAGAGGATCATATCTTCTTTCATAACAATGTAATAATGTCTTTTGCTCTCTTTCACTAGTGTTTGCATGGATTCTCATTTTCAATGCTTTGCTTTCAATCTTTCTGTATCTTTTTTGTTTTAGAGCGACTCTAAGTTAGTAAGTAGCATAGAATCATTTTAAAATTCAATCTGTTGACCCCCCCCCAATTTTTGTTTAAAATGGAGGCACTTAAGTCCATTTGCATTTCATTTAATTGCCTCTGTACTGGAGTTTAAACCAACCATCATAGGAGTTCCTATTTGTAATGGCTAATTTATGTTCCCTTTCCCCTCTTTTTTTCTTATTTCTTTTGGATAGATTATTTGTAATTATTCTATTTCCCCCTCTGTTAAGTTGGTAGTAATAAAGTCATTTACTCGTCTTTAAACGATTCCCTAGAGATTCTTGCATGCATCTTCCATTGCTGAAACTTTAATGTGAAGTTCTTTCCGGTCTCTTCTCAGACCATGCGCAGGTTTCAAAGCTTTTGCCCACGTTGCTGCACTCCTGATTCACGCACAACTGCTTTTACTTATTCTTTACATTTTAAATACCATGAGACATTGTTTTGTGCAGCCAGCCAATACTTTCATTTATCCACATACTTACCATTTTTATTGCTCTTGCTGCATCTTTTGCTTTCCATATGGAATCATTTTCCTCTGTCCAAAGAACTCCATTTAGTCTTTCCTCTAGTACTAGTTTTAAAATTCAGTTCTTGTTTGTGTAAGAATGCTATCATTTCACTGTAGTCTTATAAAATAAATTTTCTCTAGGCAGAGAATTCCAGCTTGGTATTATTTTTCTCTAGCACATCTAGAAATATTTTCTCCCTGGCTTCTGATTCTTGCTACTTTTCTCAAGAACTAGATTGTCAGTATAACTATTGTTTCCTTGAAAGTAAAATTTTTTCCCCTTTAATATTTTTCTTTTTGATTTTGGTTTTGAGGAACTTACTATGTGGTAGATTAATTAATTAATTGACTAAAACAGTATCTGATGCTTTTGCTTATTGGCTAGTGCTCTACCAACTGAGCCATGCCTCCAAACCCTGGTAGATTTTTTTGTTTGTTTTTACCAGTTCTGGGGCTTGAACTCAGGGCCTGGGCACTATCTCTAAGCCTCTTCATGCTCAAAGCTAGCATTCTACCACTTGAACCACAGTACCACTTTCGGCTTTTTCTGAGTAGTTTATTGGAGATGAGAATCTCATAGATTTTCTTGTGCAGACTAGCTTTGAACTGTGATCCTCAGATCTCAGCCTCTTGAGTACCTAGGATTACAGGTGTGAGGCACCAGTGCCCAGCTGGTAGGTTTATTTATATTCATCTAATAGTTTGTTTGGCTTCATTTGCCTTTGGATGTAATTCTTCTGTCTGTTTAGAAAGTTTTTCAGTCATTATGTCTTCAAACATGCTCCATAGTTAAAGACTTGCTAGGATTTCTACCCGTACCACTCACATTCTTTACCTATGCATTTTTCAATTCTTCCTTTCTGTGGTTCAAGCTGGGTATTTTCTTCTTCCTCTTCTTTCAGTTAATCAAATCTTTTCTCAGCTGAATCCACACTCATTCTTTGAAGTTCTTAATTGGGGCCATTTCTTTCTTTCTTTTTAATAGTTCAAGACTGTTTTCTTGTTTCTTTATACTTCTCTGTTCTGTTTTTAATCCTTGCTTTTTAAAAACCTCTTCAACACAGTAAACACCATCATTTACAAGTCTGGACGGACAAACTGAAATCCTTTAAGGTCTTTTTTTCTACTCTGTGCTAGGTCATTGCAATTAAAAATAAACTGGAAATAGGGATTTTTGCCTTCCAGAGGTTATTTGCTTCTGTTAGCTTTCCAAAGCATTCACATCACCTTAATGCTGTCTATAATGTTAGAGGGACTGAGGCTTTCTTGGTACCGGGCTTCCCAGCATCTGGGCTTGTCTATGTGGTGCAGGCTGACTGACAACCAGCTCTGTTCACAGGGCTCAGCCCTTTGTGGCTGAAGTAGTCAAGGATTTATCACCATCCTCACTTTGACCAATCCAGAATCGGAGCTTCCCCCACCCACAGACACTGCTAAACAAACAAACAAACAACAAGAAGAAGACCATTCTTTGGTCTTTCAGCTGTAGCTTCTTGATCTACAAAGGCCTCTAGAGGAATCTACCCAGAATGCCAGGCCTACCGCTTCCCCCTCTCAGGTCTCAGCCATTCACTTTTCCTAGCTTTTTCATACTTTCAAACTTCTTTGGGAGAAACGCTGTGCCTTGCTTTTAAAAATTCTCTGTGGAGTTAGAACTTGTCCAGATCACTCAAGCTGCCAAAATCAGAAGTGTAATCTGAAATATGACAGTATTATTTCTACATGTTGGCCTTTATTATCTCATAAAGTTCAGCAAGTGTCTTCCAGAATTTCTGCTTCAAGATCAGCTACTGCTGGAATCGTGCTTTCATCCAATGGCTGCTGAATGGCAACTCAAGAGCAAGGGTATTGGTTCATCTCCCTAGTCAATAAATGTGCATTGTGTCCCATGTCCCAGGAATGGATCTAGGCAGAGCAGACACCATCCTGTTTCTCATGAAGTTTAAAGCTGAGAGACAGAGAAAAAGTAGGAGTGAGAGAGAGATGCACTCAGATGTGATGAGTGGTGGAGAGAAAATTGATCGAGCACAATCAATTGAAACAGGAAGAGAGTGAAGGAGCCAAGTAGCCCATCTCGTCTGTGATGCTTTGTCTATGAGCAAATGGGACCCAAATGGTTGTAAACACTGAGAGTGTTTTATCTTTTACAAAATGAGAGCCACATAGATTGGCGGAGAGGACCTTAGAGTACAGGTCATTGTGACTCCAGCTCCCCCTTTTGCCTCCATTCTCTTCTTCTCCTCCTTCTTCTTCTCCTGGTGGCCGGAGTTCTGTTCCTCTGTGGAAATGTCTGAAGGATGACACGGGGAAAGGGGGGAAGACTTCCCAGAATCCCCTAGCATACCTTTTCCTGATTCCCATTGGACATAATGGGTGCCAGTCCTACTTCTATACACAATGGACTTGGACTGCCTTGCAGCTCACTCCTGGCTGGGGATGGGGCCGTATTACCTTGAGTCATCTGTTGGGAGAGGCAAATTCCTCAGCAAAATTGGCATTCTAGGAAGAAGGAGGAAGCAGTGTGATGTGGAGGCAGCCAGAGATGCCGTCTCAGGGGCTGATGGTGGAGGCAGGATGTCACCAAAGAATGCCACACAGCCAGCCTATCATTCTCCTGGCACGTTTCACCCATTCTAATACAGTCTTCATAGTGACTCTAAAAACCAGTAAGAGCTGGCCTTGTAGTGGATTTATACATGTAAACTCACTTAAACCTCTGACAGCCCGTAGAGGTAGGTGTGTTAAGCACTTTCTCTGGGCACTGGCACATGGAGCTCATGTAGTCGTAGCTCATGTAGATGTGGGCTAAGTGATTCACATAGGGTCACGGTGCTGCCAAAAGAGGGCTCAAGTTTCCATATCTTTTCATTTCAGATGTTGAGATACAGACATCCACCCACCCACCCATCCATCCATCCACCCATCTGCCCATCCACCCACCCACCCTCAATCCATTCATCCATCTACCCACTCATCCACCCACCCATCCATCCACCTAACCATGAAGGCAGATTTCCATCCCTTCCTCACTGGCGTGTTCAATATTTATAGCCTACCATGTACTTGGTGTTTGCTCTGTGAGACAACCTTCCAGAAGCTCCCATGAAGACAAGAGTGCTATGGTGCTATACCTAAAGAGGTCCAGGCCAAGGGCTGGGAAGGTGGCTCAGTGGTAGAGCGCTTGCCTTGCATGCCTGAGGCCCTGGGTTCGATTCCTCAGCACCACATAAGCAAAAAAAAAAAAAGAGGTCCAGGCCAAAGTGGATCCCCAGGAAGAGCCCGCAGGGAGGTGGGGATTGGGACTGTGCTCAAGGACATCCACTTAAATGGCGTTGGTTCCTCCTGATGGCGTAAGTTATGGCCTTTCTGCCCACACTGGAGTCTCCACTGGGGACCCTGATAGTTGATGGGTTTGAACTGAAGGAGACATTCTCTGAGTACCTGGCGACTTGTAGCTGCTTTGAGCTGTGGCTGGTGGGGGGATCCCAGGCAGAGAGCCTCCTTCACAAAGGTCAGCATCTTCGTAAAATGATGACAGGCTCAGTGGTCCCCAAGGCTCCTTCCAGCTCTCCCTGGTGTTTTCAAACACCAGTAGACTCTTGCCCCCCATGGAGCCACAGTGGTTCTTTGAGGTGAGCTCTAGTTTCTCCATCCTGCTCCCCCAAACTGCTGCAGATACTCACACATCCTTCTGTTATACCTGGTACCCTTGTCCAAGCAAGAGCAGCTGTTTCCGACAATTGCTTCTAGGAGGAGAGTGAGACTAGACAAGCCGACACAGAACCCAGCAGGAAGAGTGGGGCCATCGCTGGTCCCTTGGCACTGAACACTGGCGCATTTGGTCAGCCTGACTTTTCTGGGAGGACTCATCTTTCAATCACATGTGCCATGGCCTGGAGGCTCCATTAAAAAAAAATCCATGTTTGGAGTGCTTTGGCAATTCAGAAAGAAAAGCCAGCTTAGCAGTTTCCCCCAGATCTGCTTCCTGCCTAAGGGCTGGGAGGGCATTTTTCAAGGCAGGCTGGGGAGATGGGAATCCAGATACATTTGCAACTTCCTGTGCTGGATGCCCACAGCCCTGTGGGCAGCAGAGGGCACCCAAAGGGACACAGGGAATCCACCTCTTCTTCCAACGGTATGCAGGAAGAACAGAGGATAGCTTCACACTGTACCTGTCTTGCTTCTTGTGTTTGGTTGAGTTTGGACTATAACAGTGATGGCTGTGGTGTGGGGTCTCTCCTGGTGGCTTTCCCCTGGTCTGGAGTCTCATCTCTCTTGGAGAAAACCAGGTTCTATATATATCAATGGGAGCATCTGAATTCCCAGAAGTGGTGGCTGGAAAAGATTTAACTGTCTGCTAGGCACAGTGGTGCATGCCTGCAATCCCAGCTACTCTGGAGGCTACTCAAGTTTGCACCAAGCCAGTAAAAGCAGAATCAAGACCCTGTCTTGAAAATAAAAAGGTGAAAACAAAAGGGCTGGGGCATTTCTTCAGTGGTAGAATACTTGCCTGGCATGTCTGTGCAAGGCTCTGGTTCTATCTCCAACCTTAGGAAAACAAGCATAAGACTTTAACTGTCTAGAACAAAGAAGGTGGGGGGCATGAAGGACAGGAGGGTGGGAGGTATGGGGGTGCTTCCACACATCAAGAGAAAACTCACACAAACCAGGCACTGCCACTGACAGCTGCTTGTCTTCCTTTAGAAGGTCAGTTTGGATCCTGTGGACCTGTAATCCAGTGGGTTGGGACTGTGGTCTATGGAATCTGATCAGCTAGTCTGAATAACCAACAGCTGAGCCTCAAATGAGTTAGTTATCCTCTCTTAAGTCCAAGGTGGGTGTGAGAATTAGATGAGTTACTGCCGGCCATTTCTATAAGTCCCACTGTAAAGATAGCATCCCAGGAGATCATTTTTGAGTCTGGAGAAGATAGAAGGATGGAAGGAGAGAGCTCATGGTTTTGGTTTTTTTGTTTGTTGGTTGGTTGGTCATGGAGCTTGAATTCAGGGCTTGGGCAGTGTCCTTGAGTTCTTTTTGCTCAAAGCTAGCCCTCTACACTTTGAGCCACTTCGGGTTTTCTGGTGGTTCATTGGAGATAAGAGTCTCACGGACTTTCCTGCCCAGGCTGGCTTTGAACCGTGACCCTCAGATCTCAGCCTCCTGAGTAGTTAGGATGACAGGCGTGAGCCACCAGTGCGCAGCTGCGAGCTCTGTTTTGAGTCTGAGAGGGTGGAAGGAGGGAGCTGGAGGGCTCAGCTCTGCTTCCCTTTCTTTGATTTGCTTTTCTTGAGTCCGAGATTGGAAAATAAATGCAGCCAAAGTTCAGGAGCCAAAGGTAGCTCTTCTCTCGGCAGGCTGGCACTTCCTCCTGGGGCACTCAGGCCATCACAGGCCTGGCCAGCCGAGGGCCAGGAGCCAGATGTTAAGTGGTTGTTGCTGAGTGAGACTGAGTCCCGAAGCCAACGGAAACACATGGGGACATGGGTAGGGCTAAGAGCCCAACCTGGTGTGGGTAAAGCTTCCTTCTAGCCAGACTCCCCGGAGGCTCTATATATGGGGGTCTGACATGGGCAGGCATCCCAAGGAAGCCCAGAAAGGCAAGAAGAAAGAATGAAGACAAAAAACCAGAAGGTGACAAAATAGAAAGTAAAGGTTCTGATGGGGAAGCAAACTGATTTTTTTTCCCCTTTCCTAAGATACACTCAACCCATTTGAAGCACAGCATGCACCTTCACTTCAAAAGAGCACACATGGAATTCCTCCCACACCAAGATGTCCTCCAGCAGATGTCAACTGGGCATCAGATGATTTAACTCAGTTCTGACATTATCTACCTGGAAAGGGAGGCTCAGCCCTATGGACTGAGGGCCCAGGCTATATCACTGTTCTCTATCGACTCTGGAGTGCTAGGCTGTCCAGCCGCCGAAGATTAGGGGCTCCACAACCCCATCCTGAGCTCAGGTTAGCTTGCTAGAGCACATCATGGAATTCAGCAAACACTGTACTGGTGCTTATCCATTTATCATATTGTAAAGAATTCAGGTGGGGCTGGGAAGGTGGCTCAGTGGTAGAGTGCTTGCCTTGCATGCATGAGGCCCTGGGTTCGATTCCTCAGTACCACATAAGCAGAAAAAGCCAGAAGTGGCGCTGTGGCTCAAGTAGTAGAGCGCTAGCCTTGAGCTGAAGAGCTGAGAGACAGCGCCCAGGCCCAGAGTTCAAGCCCCACGACTGGCAAAAAAAAAAAAAAAAGAATTCAGGTGATCTTCCCAGAATAGGGATTTGAGATATGATACTCCCTCCTGGTCCCAGTGCTGGGCAGTAGTCGATCCTCAGACCCCAGTTAACCACTAGGGCATGAACCGAAATAACTAGAGCTTGAAGAGTGCTAAGTTGACAAGCTGTGGTGCTTAGCAGGCTGGACGCATTGAATGCACTTTCAACTCAGGTTATTTCCACTGATAATGAATTTATCTAGGCATAACCCCATTTCAAATTGAGGAGCATTTATACTTGAAGCTTACAAAGAGTAGATTATGGGGCTCCCACACATATATGTGTGTATACACATTGAAATATTATGACAGTGTGGCCGATATGTTCATCAACTGGGTTGTGGGGATCATGTTTACATATATCAAAACATCACCCTAAATATACATATCTTTACTTGTCAAGAATATGTCACTAAAACAAGAAAGGAAAGGAAAAATATCACATGATCATCCTCCAAAAGAGTATTAAATGCAATTTTCTATACCCCCAACAGTTTCTTAGAAAGTTGATTCTCAAATTTACTTCGTAGATGATAGCTGAATCGGCAATTTTTTTTGGGGGGGGGACGGGGTCGGTCTGGGCCTGGGCACTGTCCCTGCACTCTTCACCTCAAGGTGAACGCTCTACCCCTGGAGTCACATAGCCACTTCCAGTTTTCTGGTGGTTTATTGGAGATAAGAGTCTCACAGACTTTCCTGCCTGGGCTGGCTTTGAACCTCAATCCTCAGATCTCAGCCTCCTGAATAGCTAGGATTACAAGCATGAGCCACCAGCACCTGGTGAGATGGTGATTTTTAAAATAAATTACAAGCCAGGCTCTGGTGGCTTAGGCCTGTAATCCTAGGTACTCAGGAGGCTGAGATCTGAGGATGGCAGTTCAAAGCCAGCCTGGCCAGAAAAAGTCCCCATGAAACTCTTATCTCCAATTAACCACTCAAAATCCAGAAGTGGCACTGTGGCTCAAAATGTGTTAGCCTTGAGCAAAAGAGCTCAGGGACAGCACCCAGACCCTGAGTTCAAGCCCCATGACTGGTGAAAATAAAATAAAATAAATTACAGCCAACCAACAAAGCAGGTATTGGCAAACTAACCATGCCAGTCCTCAGGATCTATCAGAATAGTACAGTAATTGAGACAGAGTACTGTTAGGGCAGAGATGAAATGAAAGAGAGAGAGCCCAAGAATAAATCTTCACATATATGGAGCTCACAGATGTTTGCAGCTGGGCCAATGGGCTAAGCCACATGGAAACAAGTGAAATCAGATTCCCACCTTACACAGCACACAAAAACCCATTCCAGATGGAACAAAGGCTTAAGTATAAAAGGGAAAGCTATAAGAGCATTTGGACAATAATATAAGAGAATATATTTATGGCCTCTGGGTAGAGAAAGATTTCTTAAATAAGGCACAGTAAGTACTAACCATATAAACAAACATTGGTATATTTAACTACATTAAATTCAGATTATTATTTTTTTTCTCACCAGAAGGCATCACAAGAGAATAAAAAAGACAAAGTCACAAATTGGGAGAAGCTAATTGCACACCTAAAACTAACAAAAGATTGAGTAGAATCTAGGATATATAAATATGAACCAACAGGAAAACAATCATTGAAAAAAATAGCAGACGATGCAAACAAGGATTTCATAATGGAGGAAACACAAACGGCGGGCATATGACACTGGGAACGTATGTTCCCAGTCTTGCCTTTTTTTTTTTTTTTTTTTTGGGTCCAGTCATGGGGCCTGAACTCTGGGTCTGAGCACTGTCCCTCAGCTCTTCAGCTCAAGGCTAGCGCTCTACCACTTGAGCCACAGCACCACTTCCAGCTTTTTTCTTTTTGCTTATGTGGTGCTGAGGAATCGAACCCAGGGCCTCAGGCATGCAAGGCAAGCGCTCTACCACTGAGCTACCTTCCCAGCCCTGTTCCCAGTCTTGTCTGCAGGAGCCCTGAGGGTGCCTGGGGACCCCTGGCTGGCCATGCTTTCATATACCTCAAGGGGGCGCTCATTGGGGGGGTGTCAACAGACACAGCTGTAGGCGCTACAGAATGTGTGTGTGTGTGTGTGTGTGTATGTGTGTGTGTGTGTGTGTTCCCGTGACTCATGCCTAAGAATCTGATGGACAAATATAAAGACAGACACCGCCTCCCACCCCTGTTGTAGACCCACATCATGGGGTTCAACCAACCTTGCATGGAAAGTATTTTCCTTGCAAACGGAGAGAGTGGAAGGGACTTGCCTCCTCTTCTCTCAGGAAGTTACAGCCCAGTTGCTCAGAGAAGGCCAACCATGGGGACAGATATGAACAAGATTCTCATGGACAAGGGAGGCAGGCTCAAAGTCAGAGCTCGGGCTTGCTCCTTCATTCCAGGGGGCCTCAGGCTCCTTGTCTGTGGGGGACAAGATCTGCTCTCTAAAACTCCTGCTGCTTTGTGATCGGGGAACCAGAAGTCCCACCAAGCACCACCGGGCCTGGCCACTCCTGTGTCAGGAAGGCTGGCGGCCAATCCCCAAGGTTCAGTTTGGTTGGAGTTGGTAGAGAGCTTGCTAAGGGTAACCCTCCCATGCTCACCCACTTACGTCTGTAAATTAACAAGGCAATTCTTGTCTCCGGTTCTGAGTTTCAGGACTAATATTATTTTAAAACCTCTATAAATCTAACATGGCTCCAGACTAACCCACAGGCAGCTTGTGGGGTGGGTGTTTGGTGGGGCAGAGCCTGGCCAGGGTACCTAAGCAATGTGAACCTAAGCTTTCTGATAGGGTTGATGGGCCTGGCTCGTGGGGGAAGGGCAGTGGCTGCGTCTCGCCTCCTCACCTGCATGTGCCTTGTGAGCCAGAGCAGATACCCCTGTTTCTGTTGCCAGTTTGAGAAACGGAGGCTCTGAAAGGGGAAAACAGTATTTCAAATGCTCACAGCAATGGCAGAGCTAAGCTTGGAAAGCTACTTCTGGTCTCCTTTGTACTGGGATGGCATGCATACAGATCTGAGTTTTCATGACTCTGAACTCTCAGTCCTTATTCTTAGAGACCAATCAAGGAGCCGGCAGGGAGCAGGGGCAAGATGGGGCAAGATGGGGCAAGGACCAAGCAAGGACTGGTTGGGTCTTGGGTTCTCTGACACCACAGCAACTTTACAGTCCTGGCCAGGAACAAGAGACCCTACCCATGGTTAGTGATCAGGGCCTGGGGAAAGCAAGGCAGACCATGTGGCTGTTGACCACAATCACCAGCAGACCCTGGATTCCAGAAGCTCTCCCGGAAGCTGCATCCCAGGCCTGTAATTTCCCAGCTGGGCCTGAACCAAGAGCAACTAAGCCCATTGCTAGACCAGTCACTCGATCAGTCCTATCCTATTATTTCCTGGCCCCATGTCTGGCAGCTTCGCTCCAGGAAGCAGTGCTCAGGAGCTTGCCTTCTCCATGGCCTTCCTGAGGTCTCCTCTCTGCCTGGTAAAAGCCATGCCCCACACTGACCACCTTTCATCCCAGTCTCCCTCATCGACTGCCATCTTCCCAGGTCTAGGCCTCTGCTGATCAATCACCTCTTTCCCAAGGGCTTGGGCTATAGATCCTGACAGATAATCCAAAGGTCTGTGCGGCAGACACAAAAAGAGGTGGGAAAATGGCTCAGAAGTGAGAGAACTTTCTCCTTTCCCCTTTCCTCATCACTCACCATTAAAAATAAATAAATAAAAAGGTTGAGAAAAGCCACACTGGAGATGGCTCTTTTTGTTGCTGTTGGTGGTGGTGGTGGTCATGGGGCTTGAACTCAGGGCCTGGGCCCTGTCCCTGAGCTCTTTTGCTCTATCACTTGGGGCCACAGCTCTACTTCCGGTTTCCTCATGGTTCACTGGAGGTAAGAGTCTCACGGACTTTCCTGCCTGGGTTGGCTTTGAACCGAGATCCTCATATCTCATCTTCCTGAGTAGCAAGGATGACAGGGGTGAGCCACCAGTGTCTGGCAGGAGATGGCTCTTATAAGGACAAGGCAGAGTTTTCCTCCTGCCTCTGGGGCCTACTTTGTCAAGAGGTTCAGTGTCTCTTCCACAACCCCAGTGCCTGTAGAAGCAGAGGGCTAGGGACTCTAAAGGAAAGGTCTGACGTCCACTCTGTCCTGTCATGATTGTCTTGATGGTGGTGGCTCCAGACCACACCGCTGCCTTCCCTGAGGACCTTACTGCCTCTGCACTGCAGCCCTTCATCTCTTCCCACCTGAGGTCAGTTTCTCTCCTGAGTGGTCAGTGTACTGCACACATATGTGACTATGGGGAAATGCTATGATATCTCGAACAGGTGAGCAAAATTAGGATCATCAGTGTAAGAGCCGATGACATCACGCCTCTCCAGATATGGCACTGTGAAAAGGATTCAACCTTGCTTACGTAAGACGGAAGCCACAAATGCTGAGCCAGATCATTAGGAGAGATTGGACACTTTCCTTCCTTCCCATTCTCTCCTCTTCCTTTCCTTCCTCTCCCTCCCTCTCTCTCTCTCTTTCTCTCCTCTCTCCTCTCTCTCTGCCTATGTTGCTCTATTATTTTTCCTATTTTTGTTAATTCTTTTAAAGCATTGCCTTTCACTTTATTGGTTCTATGGCATCTGTCTTTCTTCTAGTTCATTTCCCTTTTTGCTAAAATTAACTCCTCCTTTCTAATTTCTTTGGATTTAATCTTGTTTTGTTTTCCTACTTCTGGAGTTAGACATTCTCCTCATTAATTTTCTACTTATGGCCTCAAGAATAAATTCCCAATAGGAATTTTAAAATATTGTACTTAGAACTGACTATCATTTCTTTTTAAATTTCTATATAACTCATACATTACATATAAAATTAAAGTTACAATTGAAAGATTCCTCAAGAAGAGTGATTCAGGGCCAGATGGTTTTATTGAATTCTATTTTTAAAAAAGTGAAGAATTAACTTCAGCATGGCTATTTGCTAAAGGTGGCTGGCTGCCTTTAACAACCCAAAGAAGGAAACATGAACACATATCCCTCACTGGCCAATTCAATTCCTTTCCAGATTTCTGTCTTAGTTCCTGAATCTGGCTTAATATGATTATTTCTAATCTCCCTGTCATCTTATCATATTTCCACACATGCATGCATGCACACATCCACATGTGCACACATGTACACTTACACACACTCCTAGAACTTGTCCTGAAATTAAGACCACAGAGCACTAGATAAACATAAAAAAGTGATATACCCCTATTCTAGGAATGAACACATAGACAGTGAGATTTATGATAATATCATTTGCAACCACTCAAAGCAGTGAAATGTATATATATGAGAAAACATGTATAGGACTAGGCATGGTGGTACCTGCCTTTAATCCCAACACTCCATTGTTGAGGTGGGAGAATCACACAGCAAGACCCTATCTCAAAATACAAACAACATCAACAACAATAAAACATGAACAGGACTTATTTGCAGGAAAACTACAACATGCTTATGAAAGGAATAAAGGACCCTAACGTTTGAAGAAATATATTGTGCTAGCATATTTGGAAGACTTAGTGCAGCAAAGATGTCAATGTTTTCCAAATTGACGTCTAGGTTTAATGCAAAACCTATCAAAATTTAAAGATATTTTATAAGCAGGGCACCAGTGGCTCATGCCTGTAATCCTAGCTACTCAGGAGGCTGAGATCTGAGGATCAGGGTTCAAAGACAAACCCAAGCAGGAAAGTCCGTGAGACTCTTATCTCCAATTTACCACCAGAAAACCAGAAGTGGTGCTGTGGCTCAAGTGGTAGAGCTCTGGCCTGGAGGGGAAGAGCTTAAGGACAGTGCCCGGACTGAGAGTTCAAGCCCCATGACCAATAAACACACACACACACACACACACACACACACACACACACACACACACACACACACACACACACACAGATACTTTATAGATGTAGGTACGATTATTTAAAACTATGGTCTAGGAGGATGAAGGAACTAGAATAGCTAAACCAATTTTGGAAAGAAACAGAAAACAAGTTAGAAGTGAGGCTCCTCAAGTTGGGGACTTACTGTGCACCTGGGAATAGAGGGGGAAGGGGAGCTCCTGGGTGCCATGTACTCAGAAACACCTGCACAAACACACCCCCTGACAACAGACAACGCTCTCCAACATAAAAAAGGCAGTCTCTTCAACAAATGATGCTAGAATTTCCATAGGCCAGAAAAGGGGGGGGGGATGGGAGGGAGAGAAAGCTCACACTTCATACAAAAATTGAAGTCTTAAGGTTTTAGGGAAAAGCACACATAAACAAGGGGGAAAATCCTCATGATCTAGGGCTAGACAAGGAGTTCTTACTAACACCAAAAAAAAAAGAGGCACAACTCATAAAAGGAAACATTTGCAAGTTTGACCTCATCAAAATTAAAGACTTTGGCTCTGAAAAAATACCCCGTTGAGTGAATGAAAAACAAACCAGAGACTTGGAGGAGATACCACATAACTGACAAAGGACTGGAATCTAGACTATGTAGGGTTTAAAAATACAACTGTAAAAAAATCCAATCATCTATCTAATTAGGAAAAGGACAAAAAGGAGTGCATAGCCATTTCACCAGAGGGCACACTGATGCCAAATTGGCACATGAAGAGACATCTGTCATCATCCACCATGACCCCAGTGCCAATCAAAACTACAACCAGCCTTCACTCCACAACCATCAGAAAAGTTACAGCTAAAAATACACCTACCCAGTGAGAATAGACAGGGTACAACTCCACTGGAACAGAAGGTGACAGCTTCTTTAAGAACTAAGCCAAGGCTGGGAAGTTGGCTCAGTGGTAGAGTGCTTGCCTCGGATGCATGAGGCCCTGGGTTCGATTCCTCAGCACCACATAGGCAGAAAAAAGCCAGAAGTGGTGCTGTGGCTCAAGTAGCAGGGCTCAAGCCTTGAGCTGAAGAGCTGAAGGACGGTACCCAGGCCCAGAGTTCAGCCCCCTCGACTGACAAAAATAAAATAACAGAGAACTAAGCCAGCAGCTACCCTGGGCTCCAGCAATTAATGGCCCTCTTGAGTATTTATCCCAGAGAATGAAGCATTCCATTCACTAAACACTGCACACAAATGCCTAGAGCAGTTTTATCCTCAATGGCTTCAAACCGGAAAGGATCCAGATGTTATTTAGCAGGAAACTGCCTTGACAAACTTGTCCATCCACACTCTGGGGTACTACTCAGCTAGAAAAAAAAAGGAAGGAGCCATGAGTACAAGGAACACTTGACTGCGACGTCCACAGAATTATGGCACGTGCAACCAGCCAGTCCCAAAAGGTGACACACTATGTGGTTCTAATTGTACAATATCCTAAGGATGGAGTTATAGACATGGAGACCATGTGACTGGCCAGGGTTGCCAGGGGCCACACAGACGGCGGGGACAGGAGAGAAGTGGGTGTGGCCATATAAGGCCTTGGCATTTAATCCAGCCAGGATTGGTTCTTCTTATCAGACTTTGAACGAGAGAGTTCTTTACTTCTTTCGCCCTGACCTCCTCCTCTGTCTTCCCCATGAGCACTCAGAAAGATACTTCATTTCTCTCCAGGACCACAGACTTCAAGATGAATTCCTCAGCCACATGGAAAATTGGTAACTTGACTCTGTAGAATTCCTGGGTCCAGCCAGGCCTGAAGCCAGCTACTGTGATACATACTCATTTTCACTGAGGCTAATTTGAATAAGGTTTCTGTGCCACTGGCACTTGAAAAGGTAGTGATTATTACTTCCTGTCACCCCTAGGATAGGTGTGACAATGCCAGTCTCCCTGGAGGGTGATAGCTAGATAGATCATCACATAAACCCTGCCACATATAAACCCAATGAACTTGACTCCAACCATGGAGATTAGGACAAGAAGAGACCAAAGGGAGAGGACACTGAAGGGCTGCCTAAGCCACCCCAAAATGATCATTTCTTGAATCTTGTCATTTATGGTGGCTAGAAGAACCCAGTTAATTGTTTTTTAATACATGATACTGTTGGAAGGGCTTGATGCAGATCAAAACATTTTGCACCAAATATAAGGAAATAGTCAACATCCTACCAGGATCTTGTGATCTGGCGACAGAGATCAGACTTCCAAAGGCAGAAATTCTGAAAATACAGAGTGTACCTCCTCAAGAGAGCCGCATGGGGGCGGCAGGTGGATGAATGGCAGCCCACCTTGTTCAGGTCCTGCTGTGGACACACACTGGTGACCAGAAAAGAGGTTATGGGCCCTCAGTGCTCTGGAGAAAGGACAGCACGAGGTCTCCTGTTTGCCAGGAAAGACACCTAGTCTGGGGTCATAAGGGTCAGGACAGCTGCACAGGTGGAGCCTCTCCCAGAAGCAGACTGGAAACCTGGGGTCCAGGTGGGTGAGATCCTTCAGAACATGGCTGAGGAAGTGGGAACATAGGGTGCAGAAGGGGATAAACTGTGGGTTGCAAGGAGGGGAGCCACCCCCTCCCTGGGCTGAGCCAGTCAGGAGGCTCTGAGGGTAGAGGATGCCCAGAGCCCCCACACCCAGCAGTATTGGTGATGTGTGTGAGCTCCCCCCTTAGATTCCCCTTCCCTGAGTAGGTCTCAGAATCTGAGGTCACAGGTGTCATCTGGAGCTCCAAGAAGCCAAAGAAAGTGTCAGGTGCCCACTGCCCAGGCTTGGGCAGTACCTGAGGGCGGGTCCATTGTTAAGGAGGGAGGAAGACATTCCGGAAGCCTGGCTCATGATGCTTGTGGCTGACACTGCTGTGTTCCTGCTCTGTAGATTCCCAGAAAAGCACCAAGAAATGTTCAGAGGACAGTGGAACACTGCCCCCCCCATAGCCCACCCTCCAGCCCCTAACCCCACACATGGAGATGGGTATTTTTAGCTTCACTCCGTCGCTCCAGACATGGTTGCATAAAAGGGCTGGCAGGGGACCCATGACCTGCACCATGGATGGTAAAGCCATTTATGCTGGGGGAGGAAGCCGGTGTGGCTTAGGGTTTGGCAGGCCTTGGAGGCTCTTGCCATTTAGTGGGAGAACCCGATGAATTCTGGGAGATGAGCTGACACTCTGTTTGTGTGAGTGACCCACACACAGCCTCCTGCTGCCCTCCTGGAATCACCTTGGCCCACAGATCATCATAAAGGTGAGGAACCCAGCACCAGGCTCTTTCTCCAGGTGGCTCACCCTTGTCCCAAGTCATTGTAGAAGGGATGAGGACACCATCTTTCTGCTTGAGTGAGAACACAGCCCAGAGATGCAGCATGGCTTCCCACAAGGCACACAGCAACGCAGGGAGTTGGGAATAGAACCCAGCCAGAACCCTGGTTTGGTTTTCTCCATCTTCAGGATGGAAGAACCACTTAGGTGAAACTGTTCATTACCAAAGCATCAAGAAGCTAAAGAGATCCTGGAGCTGAGGTGGCTGGCAGGAGGGGGAGCAAGCCAGAGCTTTTTGGAAGGCAAGAATTGCAAGGTGACAGCTGAGCGAGGAAGGGCAGGTCTGGGTTCCCAGAATGTTCAAGACTTGGGGGAACTGAGGGGTCTGTTAAAACAGCAACACCCCAGCACAGGTAAGGCTGGTCTTCTGGGCCAACTGGGCATGAGGCCAGGGATGGGCGCTCAGCCCTGTCCTGGCTGCTGTAGTCCCCTGGGATCCCCTCCATCATGGGTGACCATCACTGGGGGCCCCTTCAGGAAGGCAGAGGAAAGGGCTGGGGGTTCCTTTGTGGCCAACAGAGTTTTGGGAAAGAGACCCATAAAAAAAATCAAACCTGGCCCCTGAAATAAAAATATCCAATAGTTGGAATTTTTAGGGATGAAGAAAAATGAAAATAGTGTTTGGTGCATGAGTCACACTAACTCTTCCCAATCATCAGATCTCTGGCTCCCAAAGGAGCTTCTGGGGAAGGAGCATGGAGGGCGGACCAGCCTGGGGCGGCGAGGCCGAGCGCTGACCCCACTCCACCAGCTTCACATTTGGTTCTTCACATTTGGACACTGTCCCTGCCAGGAGCTGCGTGCCTGTGTTGGCCTAGGCTATGCCTTCCAGGTCTCCGTCCTCAACTCTACAAAACCATAGGGAGCGACATGGCGCAGGCACATGGCCAATCTTCTAAGCTCTCCTTGTCAAACAGTGATGCTAGCTAGGACCTGGGGCCAGAATTAAAGGAGTAAATCAATCAGTCAATCTATTATCTATCTATCTGTCTGTCTGTCTGTCTGTCTGTCTGACTGTCTGTTTGTCTGTCTGTCTGTCTGGCTGTCTGGCTGGCTGTCTATCTATCATCTATCTATCTATCTATCATCTATCTATCTATCATCTATTTATCTATCTCATTTCTATCTCATCTATCCATAAATCAACTATCTTCTATCTATGTGTCTATCATCTATCCATTCATCTATCTTCTCTTTATCATCTTCTATCTATTGCTATCTCTCTATCATCTCTCGATCCATGAAGTGTTTAGAATGTAAAGATGATGTACGTATGATCGCTACCACCCTATGGCTACTCTCCTCCCACACCTCCCTTCTCTTCCTCCAGGGAGCCAGATTTCCTTCCCTCCTTCCATCTTCCTCCCCCTCCCCTGTCCCCACCAGCACCAGCTGGCTGGGGATCAGGTCCTACTGAGGAACACACAGCTGAGGATGGCCTCAGGAGCTTCCTGTGCCCCACCCTCATATTCTCAGGAAAGCTGAATGGTTCTAAGAAAGTGCAGTTCTCATAGTGGGACCACAGGGATTTGCAGAAATGACAGATAGGAAGCCTCCTCTTCCTCCTCTTCCTCCATTTCCTGCACAGAGGGGTAACAGCCAATGGGAAGACATCCTGGGGGAGCAGAGGCTCTCCTATAATGCAGAAGACCCCACCCGGGACCTGAGCTGAGATCATCCTGAGGGAAGAGGCAGTTGAGCCCCATCAGCTGGCCACCAGCCATCTCTGGAGAAGCCAGCGCTGATGCTGAGTCTGTGGAAGGCCTCCGTGCGAGCCCCTCAAAACTAGGCAGAAAGCCAGGCGCCAGTGGCTCACACCTGTCATCCCAGCTACTCAGGAGGCTGAGATCTGAGGATCACGGTTCAAAGCCAGCCTGGGCAGGAAAGTCCCCACGAGACTCTTATCTCCAATGAACCACCAGAAAACTGGCAGTGGTGCTGTGGCTCTAAGTGGTAGAGCACTAGCCTTGAGCAGAAGAGCTCAGGGACAATGCCCAAGCCCAGAGTTCAAGCCTCAGGACCAACAAAAAACAATAACAAAACTAGGCAGAGACCCTCAGCATCCAGGTAGCAAGGTTGGGCCAGTAGACAGGCTGGCCAATGGGCTGGAAGTGAGTCAGCCATGGTTCCCCTGCATAGCCTTGGGTGGCCAGAGACCTCTGTGAGCCCATGGCCCTGGAGCCTCAGAGCCTTTCACCCAGAGATGGGCCAGCATGACCCTGCCTGAGAGGTGAGACCTGTCCTCTCTGTCCAGTGCTGCTGATGCTCTATCCCGTGGCCTTGGTGGTGTTCTGGGCCCTGTGACCCCATTCCTGGACATGGTGGTACCTCCTTGTGAGGCTCCAGGTGACCTTGAATGACCCTCCTCCACCCCAAAGCCTGAGTGCCCTCCCCCCTGGGGGTCACGGGTCATCTGCTGGAAACACACATGTGAGAGATTGTTTTCGTAGTGTTTGCTCACAATAGCAACAAGCACCCCTCTACGCGGTCTCTGAGGACAGTGCTGTCAGCTAGGAGGGGCTGCGATGTAGCTGGCGGCAGAAAGCATCCAAAACACAGGCTCAGGCTCAAGGAAGCGTCTTCAAAACAAACCCAGAAGGCATTATTTTTACAAATGAAAAATAAGTAAAAGAAACAAGGAGTAAACTCAGGCCCAAGCTCTTCTCCAAACTCTGACTCATGGGTGTGCACCCAGGCCTTTCTGTGGAATGAAGATCAGCCTCTCTGTCACATCCTGGCATCTTTGTGACCCTCAGACACAGTGCCCTTCTGCACTGGTGCCCATTGATGGGCCTTGGCATCAAGGAACTCAGCACACAAATGAACTCTCAGGAGTTATAGCTGAGAGGGTCCTCCTCCTCCTCCTCCTCCTCCTCCTCCTCCTCCTCCTCCTCCTCCTCCTCCTCCTCCTCCTCCTTCTCCTCCTCCTCCTCCTCCTTCTTTGTGAAAATACCATACAGAGGGGTTACAATTACATGAGTAAGGTAATGAGTACATTTCTTATCAACATTGTTGCCTCTTCCTTTGTTTTCCCTTCCCATCCCTTCCCATCTTCCTTCCCCCTTTCCACTCCAAAGTTGTAAAATTCATTTTTCGACACAACGTCTTGTACATCTCATTGTTGCAATGGATCCACCTGTATCCCTATGTAAACAATTTGTTTTTTCCCTTCCCCTCCCCAAATTATACCAACATCAAATACAGTGAAAACAGAAGTTATACCGTGGGGGAGGGACGTTCAAAGCAACAAAGAAATCATCTCATAAATATGTTAGAAACAATAGCAAGAAAGAAAAAACCATTTGAGTCCTTCTCTTGGGGTTCATTTTGCCTAACATCATCTTATCTGACCATTTCTGCTTGTCTCAGACATATACTAGTTACTACAAATAAGGAAAACCATGGGACCTATGTTTCTTTGAGCCTGGCTTACTTCACTTAATATAATTTTTTTCAGGTCTTTCCATTTCCTAACAAACGGGGCAATGTCATTCTTTCTGATGGAGGCATAGAATTCCATTGTGTATATATACCACATTTTCTTGATCCATTCATCTACTGAGGGGCATCTGGGTTGGTTCCATATCTTAGCTATGGTAAATAATGCTGCAATAAACATAGTTGTGCTGGTACCTTTAGTATGGTCTTGTTTGTGATCATTCGGGTAAATGCTCAAAAGTGGGATTGCTGGGTCATAGGGGAGCTCTATGTGGAGTCTTTTGAGGAACCTCCATACTACTTTCCAGCGTGGTTGAACAAGTTTACACTCCCACCAACAATGCAGTAGGGTTCCCTTCTGTCCACATCCCCTCCGGCATCTGCTGTTATGAGAGTTCTTGATTATAGCCATTCTAACTGGAGTGAGGTGATATCTCAATGTTGTTTTGATTTGCATTTCTTTTATGGCTAGAGAGGTTGAGCATTTCTTCATGTGTCTATTGGCCATTCTTCTTTCCTCTTCAGAGAAGTTTCTCTTAAAGTCTTTAGCCCACTTATTTATTGAGCAGTTGTTTCTTTGAAGATTTCTTGTTGGGAGATTTAATTTTTTGAGTTCCAGGTATATTTTAGATATGAGACCCTAGTCGGTTGTATGGCTAGTGAAGATCTTCTCCCAATCCATGGGCTTTCTCTTGATCTTGCTAGCTATATCCTTTGCCATGCAGAAGCTCTGCAATTTCATGCAATCCCATTTGTCCACCCTTTCTTTGATTTGTTGTTTCTGGGTCTCTAATAAGAAAATTTCAGCCTGTTCCAAGGAGACTTAGGGTTTCTTCTATTCCATCCTGTAATGTTTTCAGGGTGTCTGCTTTGACTTTGAGGTCTGTGATCCATTTGGAGTTGATTCTGGTACAGGGTGATATATAAGGAACTAGCTTTAGTTTTCTACATGTGATTAACTGATTTTGCCAGCACTATTTACTGAAGAAGTTGTCTTTCTTCCATCCTATTTTTTTAGCTCCCTTATAGAAGATTAGATGGCTATAGGTCTGTGGGTTCATTTCTGGGTCTTCAGTTCTATTCCATTGGTCCTGAGGTCTGTTCTTGTGCCAGTACCAAGCTGTTTTGAGTACTATGGCTTTGTATTAGAGTTTGAAATTTGGTATTGATATTCCCTGAGAGGGTTTTAGTTGTCTGAGAATGTGTGGTTTTCCTGTGGTGCAAGCATTTGTTGCATTGGCACTGGTCAGGATGGACCAGGTGATGCAGTGGTAACAAAGGATCCCACATTCTCCATGGTAGACTTTACATGGTCTTGTGAAGCAAAGGAGGGAAACTGAGGCTCCCAGGAAAGGAGGGACTTGTCCCAAGTTGTCCCAGTTGTCCGGTCCCAGCTGGCCTGAGATTTGAAGTTACCCACACCCAAGCAGCAAAAAGGATAACACAACCGTGCAGCCTCACCAGCCATACGGCTGCTAGCTTCAGCATTTGTTTACATGATACTAAGGAACGGAACCCAGGGCCCTGTACATGCTAGGCAAGCACTCTACCACTAAGCCACCTTCCCAGCCTTTGTTTTGTGATTTGGGGGTTGATAGAGTATATTCATTCACCTGGGAAATATTTATTGAGCACCCACCATGTGCTGGGCATTATTCTAGATGTTAGTGGCAGACGAACTGGGGCCCATGGCAGGGTAGAGATGGGCTGAGGTGGCAGGGAGGGGGAACCATTGGGACGGTGAGCAGAGAGAACACCGTGTTCTGATGGGAAGTAATGGCATCCATGGGGACCTGGGCTCCATGGTGGGTTAGCCAGAACTATCCTCAGGCTTTCCACGGCCTTCCACAGCAAGCAAGGCCCCTGCCTCCTGGGCAGGGTGCAGCCCTTGGAAAGGAAATTTGGATAAGTCATGGAATCACTGCGCTGGGCTGTGTTTTTCCTTACTCGAAGGGACTGTAGGGGTCACATGGGTCATCGGGTCTCCGAAAGCCGGGACCCTGGCTCAGAGCAGAAGCCCCACCTGGCCATGAAGTGAGTGGGCTGAGGAGAAAATGAAAGGCTGGTTGAAGAAAAAAAGAAATGACACATGACGATCCACCCTCGGTCTCCTCATCTGTCACCAACCGAGGTGACGTCTAAACTCCACTGTGTATGATGACTAATGGGACAGTAGTGTGCCTATGTGGTTGGAAATCCTGTTGCTGTGTCTGCCCAAAAGGGGCCATGTGTCTGTCCCCAAGGCCAACTTGTACGCCATCTGGGTGACTTCACCCTAGAGATAGTTGTCACCCTGGTAGTACAAGCTGGGGCTGGGGTGGCTGTCCTTAAGGATGCTGTGGCCAGGGCCACAAACAGAAACAGACAGGCTGAGTCCAGGGGCGGGGTTGGGAAATACCTCGTCTGCCACTGCCTGAAACGCCACTGTTTATGACTTACTTCACCGGCTTCAACCTTGCATTGCTGTTGAGGGTTCTCTTTAGGAGTCCTGAGAACTGTGGCAGAGTGCTAAGACTCATGAATAAACTTTTGTTTTGATGGCCTTTTATGTCCTAGGCTGTGCCCAGGGTCTGGGCAGTAGAGGGACATTTCTGGGTATTCGGTGCTCTAAGGGGACACCTTCAGCACACAGAGTTTGCTTGGGCCTTTACTCAGCTCTAGAGGGGCATGCGTTTGGGGGCCCATTTTACAGGCGAGGAAACTGAGTCAGAGAGACTAAGTCATTTACCAGTTGAACAGAGTTGATAGAAGTAGCGCTGTAAGCAGTGAGCTGCAGGGGCCTTGAATGATTTATCAGGACAGCTTAGAAGATTCTCTTCCAGCTTGTTCTGGAAGGACAGGAAGGATTTTCGTACCTTGAGAAGGAAAGAGGACAAGAAGCCCAGGGAGATTACAGGAGCCAAGTTGCTCCAGTTGGCTAGATGAGTACAGAGCAGAGAAGAGGCGTTGGTAGTGTGGACTAGATCATGGTAGGCACAGAAGTGGCTGTGGGAAGCCATTGAATGTGTTTGCAGAAACACAGAAGGCTTTTTTTTCTTTGTTTGGTTGATTTTGGTGTGTGTGTGTGTGTGTGTGTGTGTGTGTGTGTGTGTGTGTGTGTGTGCGTGTGTGTGTGTGTGTGTGTGTGTGTGTGTGTGTGTGTGTGTGTGTGTGTGTTCCTAGGGCTTGAACTCATGGCCTGGACACTATCCCTGGACTTTTTCACTCAAGGCTGGTGCTCTACAACTTAAGCCGCATCGCCACTTCTGGCTTTTTGGTGGTTAATTGGAGATAAAAGTCTCATGGGCTTTCCTGCAAAGGCTGGCTTTGAAACGCTATCCTCAGATCTCAGCCTCAGGTGTAAGCCACCAGTGCCTGGCTAGGAGGTCTGTTTTTGACATTCCCTTGGCTGAAACACCAGCTCAGACCAGCATGGTCAAAGGAGACGTGATGACTGAACATAATGGGGCCTTCTGGACAGGACCCTGAACAGACTATGTCTAGTAGGGGAAAACCAAGGGCACACAGGAGTATGGAGTTTGGTTACTGGTGTTGTGCTGGTTTATCTATTTGGCTACTGGTAATGTGGTGATTCATTTGCTGCATGCCAGGAACAGGGAAAGCAACGAAAGACCTGTAGAAACGCTCCACAGTGTTATTGCAACTTTTCTGTAGAAGCAAAACTTTCTCAAATAAAAAGATTACTTAACTGAAGAACCCCATCCTGTGGGCTGTGTGAAGGATGGAGCGGAGCAGGTCCATGGATGGGGAAGGTGAAGTCTAGTGCTGGTAAGAAGTGGGCTTTGTAACAGAGGGCCAAAGAGAAGGGGCTGAAAGTACAGGGCACACTGGCAGAGGGTAAGGTGGACTTGGCCCCTGGCTGAATATAGTTGTTGAGCTGGGGTGTGAATTAAAGGTGATGACCCTGTTCTGAGCCAAGGCCAGGCCTAGAGACCCCACCAGTGGAAGGTGAGGTGACTTTAGACCACCACAGAGACCACAGGGACCTCAGACTCTGTGTGCTCTGACTCTTGCCTGCTCTGATCACGAGGCTGCGTTTGGGGTACCCGGGCTCCACACAATGGCACTTCCTAAGCTTCGAGGCCAAGGACTAGGTTTTGTTTCTGAGTGTATTTCCAGTTTGGTGAAGAACAGAGTCTTGATCAACACCGTGTCCAACGAGACAAGTTTCCCAGTCACATGCTTGCAATTTCAGCATGGCCAGAGCACTGGAAGAGTTTTGAATTCCCTGTTTCTATTCTGTCTCGCTGCAGGAGCAACAACTTGCAGGCTGGCCCTGGTCTGCTCCAATCCTTGCAACTGCCCAAGAGTTAGGGACTAGGAGCTCAACTTACAGATGAGGAAACGGTGACTGAAAGAGGGTTACAAGCTGTCTTCGGTCTAAGAAGCTGAGAAGTTACAGGCAGCCAGGGTTTAATCTGTGGCCGGGCTGTGCAGAACCATGAGCACTTGCTTCATGTGGCCCCACAGCACATGGGCAGCCCTGTCCCCTGAGCTCCTCTTCCTATACCCCTTGGGTTGTTTCCGGAGCTCTTCTTCAGGCTTATTCCCTAGATGGTGGATCATGGGTTGCACTGGGTCAAGGATAGCATGTGGAGGGAGGGGCCTGGAAAAGTCTTGGCCAGGGGTGACATCATAGCCCGTACCCACAGGGACCTGGCTGAAGCAGGCAGAGAGTTCAAGACCTTGACAGGATATTCAAGAGCACCCAGCCCTAGCACTGCTCACAGGTCTCAGATGCCCACAGACTGCAAAGGGAGTGTGAGAGGGCAGCCACGGGTACCATCTGAGGACAGCCGGGTCAGTGAGCCAGGGCAGCACCTAGCAGCTACTGAAAGCAAGAGCAGAAGGCCTGGCTCCCTCCAGGCAGACAGAGGCCAAGGGCAGACACTGATCACTGATTGATCGATCGATCGATCGGTGCTGACTCCTGTCCTGTCTGTCAGGAGGATGAGACAATCCTGGCTTTCCTTTTCCCCATCCAAGTTCCTTCTCTCCCACGTTGAGACCAAGCTAGAGATAGGAGAGCTGGAGCTGGAGACAACCTCCATTTCAGGTTTCAGCCCAAGCCACAATGGAGAAGGTGCTAAAGGAAAAGAATGGGGCAAGGTGACCTAGCCCTCCCTCTTTGTCTCTGCTGCCTCCTCACCCTGCTTACTCCGTCTATTGAGATCTTGCTAATCCATCTATGGCTCGGCTCAGTTCCATCTCCCCAGCTCATGGCAGGGGCCTGGGGGAGGAGGTGGAGGCTGGAGAGAAAGCCTTGTCTGATTTCCAGGTTCAGGAGGAATTCCCACCTGTTGACCAGCCCAGCCCACCCAGGGTACAGAGACGCATGGAGATGCCAACACCTCCTGTCTCTTCTGCAGAACACACTGCTGCTGGCAGGCAATTCTTGAGGGTCTTCATGTCTGGTCCCCAAGCTTGTAACCCTTTTCAGCCATGGTTTTTCTCGTGGCTTATGATGATTCTCTGGAGAAGCAGAAGCATCAGCAAGGTATGGTTGACTCACGTGGTGACAGAAGCTGAGAATTCCCACCGCCGCCGGCCATCTGCAAAGCTGGAGGTCAGGGAAAGCCACTAGTACCCTCATTCCAAGTCCATGGCCTGAATACAAGTGGGTAAAGCCGTGTTAAAGCAGAAAGAGCTCACCAACCAGGCAGGGAACATAAGGCCTCAATTCCTCCTTCTGAGGTGGTATTTTTGTTCCATTCAGACCTGAAACATATTACACAGTGGCCACCCACCCTGAGGTGGACAGCACACTTTACTACCCTCTGATTCCAGCTGTCACTGGCTGTGTCTACAGCCAGTCAGACTGACACATAGAACTTGCTACCCCGGGCAGGCATTCAAGGACCCGTTTATCTGGCTTGATTTGCTCCTCCCTTCCCCCCGCCCCCCCCCCCCCCCCCCCCCCCCGCATGGAAGGTCCACACAGGCTCAGCCAGTAACCAGCTCACACTGGAGCAGGCAGACAGAGAGCTTCAAAGCCTGGGTCCTGGGAAGAGGGGCCTAAGGTTACAGCATATTCCCGTTTGGTGGGAAACTGTCTACAGTTCTGGCTATATGCCAGGGGCTTGATTAATCATAGCATCATAGCAAGCAAGCAAATGAAAGAGAAAAGCAATATGGACCCATGAAGAACAAAAGCCATTCCGAAGAAAGGAAGTCTAAGCACCACTAGGCTAGGTGACTTGGCGCTGAATAAGGTTAATGCAATCGCACCCGTGTCGATACTGAAGGGAGACTAAAACGGTAAAATGCTGTTGAGAAGATGAGAGTTTGGGGAGTGTGTGAGTACACACGTGATTTACGTGTGGTGTGGGGGTGGGGGAGAGGCTTGCCACAGCATTAGGCTTGGAAGAGAGTGTAAGGAGGCTGAGCTGTTACCCATGACAGTTCATGGCTTACGTCTAAAATCAAAAGCTCAACAATGAATTTGAAGAGACAGCTGGGCTCCAAGGCCCACTGCAGCTCTGCTCCTACCAGCCAAGATGGAGGATCCACTTAGGGCTCCATCCACGCATGGGTGGTAGACATGAAGAAGTACTATGCAGCCTTGAAGAGAAGGACGTTTGTCATTTGTAGCACACTGGCTGAATCCGGAGGACTCAGTTAAGTGAAATTGTCCAGACACTGAAAGACCAATAGATTCTTAGAAGCAGAGATGAAACCATTTTAATGGGGGTGAGGACATTGTGGTTTTGGTCAAAGGACACAAGATTCTGGTTAGATGGGAGGAATCAGTTCCAGCAAGCCCTCATGCATCACGGTATAGTAATATTGTACATTAAAAATTGTTGGGAGCAGCCAGGAGCTGGTGGCTCACACCTGTAATCCTAACTACTTAGGAGATTGAGATCTGAGGATCAAGGTTCAAAGCCAGCCCAGGCAGAAAAGTCTGTGAGACTCTTATCTCCAATGAACTACCAGAAAACAGGAAGTGGAGCTGTGGCTCAAAGTGGTAGAGCAGTAGCCTTGAGCGAAAAAGAGCTCAGGGACAGAATCCAGGCCCTGAGTTCAAGCCCTATGATCAACCCTCCCTCCCCCAAAATGTTGAGAACATATTGCAGTGTTCCTGCCATAAGGAAATGCCTTTAATGTGCATGAGATGCGTGTGTATGTGTGTGATCTGTGTGATGGTATGATCCAGTCCACCCAATGTGTGTACCTACTACATATACTTTATATGAAAACCATAAAGGTACACAATTTCTACTCTCATGGGGTAGGGAATAAACAAAAACTCAGAAGTAGAGACACGCAGGGAAATACCACCCCAGTCTCTGACCACAGAGACTGCTGTTGTTACTGTGATTGTGATGGCATTCTTCAAATTTTTAAAACTAAGCACACATATTATAGTGATTACAATGACAATTTAAAAACCTTCAAGATAGATAAAAGACAAGTTGTGCTTCTCCCAAATAACAGACCTGATATTTACACCTGTCTCCTACTGGGAAATAGCAGCTGGGCCCTGTCCTAGCAGAATAAGCCCCCCCCCAGCTCCCTGGGGTGGGGTCCCAGGGCAAGGTCCCCAGGGACAGGGATCCCTAGGACATCTGCTTTGACTCAGCCCCGGTGTCTGCTCTGGTTTATTTACCCAGAATCTTGAGGCTAAGTAGTTCCTCATGAAATGACAAGGCTTGCATGAGGTGGTGGCTTTAGGTAGAGGGTGTTTGGAAACCCTGGCAAGCTGGGGTTGGGTGCTTGTTTTTCCTCTGAGACCCAGACACGCTGCTAACCATTGTTCCCAGTGTGGTTTTGAAAATCTTATTCTTTGCAAATTCCACGGGCAGCCCAGACTGATTCGTCCGTCTAGGAATTCGAGGGGCCGAGCACAGAGCTAATGTTTTACCGGAGGGAAGGGATCCCAGACAGCAGGCGTTGGAGCAGAATCCACCCTGGTCTCAACCTTGGGGATCACACCTCGTTAACAGCAGCCCAGCCTCAACCAGGTTGATTTTTAAAAGCTGCCCCTTTGGTGTGCTCTGGATTTTAGCAAACAGTTTTTTTTTTTCAGGCAAACTGCTGCTGGTCCAAGAGGTGGGATAAGTCTCCACATGACCCAAAGCAGAACTTGAACCCCACCATCTAAGGGGTCTTATGTCTGCCTGACAGCAAAGGTGTCTCCACCTTCTTTCCCACCATACACGGATTTCTCTAGTGCTTTCTAGTTTGTAAAGTACCTTACAAACCAACCCACAGAACAGCAGAACGAGATGGGTGAGGATTATTGTTTCCTTTGTATAGGTGGGGAAATTGAGGCTTAGAGAACCTAAAAGACTTTGCCTATAATTAAACAGCAGGAATTGAACCAGGTTTCCCAAGTCTTGGTCCAGTGGCAATACTATACCCCGGAAGGTGCCAGGCCCCCAAACTGATGCTGTAGTGCTGTGTATCCATCATGGCCAGGGCTGGGTGCCATCACCTGCCCTCTTTTCCTAGGTGGTACTGAGTCTCTAGAGCTCTCTAGCCCTTCCTCCTCCTTCTCCTCCTCCTCAATCTGGTGTTGGCTTGAGAGGTTTGGGAAGAAATGGAGTTATATTTGGCCTGGGAGGGCCTGGGAATTCTGTGCTGTTTTCACTCAGCTCTTCTCTCCTTCTCTGTGAAGGTGCTGGGCCAGGGCAGTGGAAACTGGCCTCAGGCACTTGTGGGAGAGTTGGTGGGGGGGGCTCTCCCACTCCAAACTTTGCCTAGCCTGGTGTTGGATGCTGACTCTTCCCCCATTGGAAGGCAGCATTCTCAAAGTGAATGTGAAGTTCTCTGGGGGGGGGGGGGGGGAACCTAAATTCCTAAAGCCAGAGTTCTGTCCTAGCTAGAGGGTCTTCTGGGGGAAGAGAGGGACTTTCCAGTTTCTAGACCTCTCTGGGTGTTGGAAGGCAGAATGCCAACTTCCAGACCCTCCTCAAATTCCACATGACTTTCCAGCTGTCTGGAAAGGGGCTTCTGCTCTCCAGGAAACCTTCTCTCCCCAGGCCCAGGTTGCTGGGAGCCCCACCAGCCAAACTATATAAATGCTGGCTTTGTTCAGGAAAATGGCCTGGGAGGGGCGTGGCCTGGGAGGGGCGTGGCCTGCGAGGGCCAGAGGTCTGGGAGCAGTGATTGCTTTCCCTCCTGGCCAATGCACAAGCAGCGAGACCTAGAGCCTGTGCCAGATAGTGCAGCCCACACAGGCACAGCTCGCCCTGAGAACACCTGACCCCACAGAGCCTGAGCATACAGAGGAGAGCGCTGCCCAGGCTGGAGCATTTCATCACAGCATCCCGAGATGTTGTCTGAGCCTCAGGCTTACCTGAGCAAGATCTGACTTGGAATTTCTTTCCAGTAGGCTTAAGAGAGTGGGCTGGAAATGATAACCCTTCATCTATGCCACATCCTATTGTTCACAGGAGGAGCCCTGGTACTCAGTAGGAGGAATATCAGGAGCTGGGGACATCGTGGACACTGGAACTGGAGATGCTGGGGACACTGGGGTCACTGGAGTTTGGCTGCCGCACTGTCCCATGGGGTTCAGAGTCAAGAAAGCAGGGAAAACACAGACATTAGAACTGAATGGTGACAGCCACATTCACTAGGAGACAACCACATTCACTAGGAGGCCTGGATGCTAGTTCATACCTGTGTCAGGGACTCAGTACCCTGCGCTCCACTGGAGCAGGTGGCAGCATCCTGGGGTTGCATGGAATTTGCAGTGCAAACGTGTCTAGGCTGATCACTACAGGGCAGGGTCTCTAGGGGGCTGATCAGTACAGGGAGGAGTCTCTAGGGCTGGTCACTGCAAGGCAGGGTCTCTAGGGGGCTGGTCACTGCAGGGTGGGGTCTCTAGGGCTGGTCACTGCAGGGCAGGCTACTGTAGGGTAGGGTCTTTACGGGGCTGGTCCTGCATGGCGGAGTCTCTTAAGGCTGGTCACAGGTGGACTGGCATCTCTGCTTGCTCAACTCAGCACAGTCAGCTTTGTGAGCAGAGCCTGGAGGAAGCCATGAGGCTCTGGCAGCAGGGGCTGTAAGGACAATTCTGTGGAAGAAAGGCTAGGAAAGGGGCTGTTGGTGATGACCACCCTCCACTGTCACCCAGGGCCCATCCTTCTCCTTTGGCCTAGCAAACCTTAGATTCTGCCTTTCTGGTGAGATTTCAGTCTGTCTTGTCCAGGTGGATGTGAAGGTCGTCTCTGAGCTGGTCCACACCTGAGCAGCCTCTACCCTACCCTGGCCTCTTTGCTGTTCATCTTCAGCAGCCCACATCTGGCCTGCTTCTGCTGGAAACTTTATCCCCAGGGAAGCAGGGCGAGGGGGCTCCCTCGGAGTCCGCCAGCAAATTCCTGGAGCGTGAACAGGTTGGTTTTCATCAACAGATTTGGAAGTTCTAGACGGCCAGACACGTCTCTTTGAGGTAATGATATTTGCAGGCCACAGGCCTGGCTTCTAGCTCGCTGCCTGTTGGAGTCTTGCCCAACTTAGGGGACAGGTGCCTGCTCCCCCATAGAAAGCCCTTTCTGCCACTCTCAGAGTGTAGGTGGCCCTTGCTACATCATCCCGTTGCCCTGTGTATTTTATGTGGAACACTTACCCCCAAGCCACAATGTTTGTGCCCACATATTTGTGAATTAGCTTTTCCTCCATCTTCCTCATGAACTTAGAATCACATCCACTAAGAATTGGGCTGCAAGTCTGGCACCAGTGGCTCACATCTGTAATCCTAGCTACTCAGGAGGCTGAGATCTGAGGATCATGCTTCAAAGCCAGCCCAGGCAGGAAAGTCCATGAGACTCTTATCTCCAATAAAACACCAAAAACCCAGAAGTGGTGCTGTGGCTCAAGTGATAGAGCGCTCACCTTGAGCTGAAGAGCTGAGGGACAGTGCCCAAGCCCAGAGTTCAAGCCCCACAACTGACAAAAAGAGAAAAAGAAAAAAGAAAAAGAAATCAGGCTGCATTGTAGGCATCAGAAGGGGGATCTGCGCTGCTGAGCTGTTTGCTGAGTTCCCTGGGGATGCAGGTGGAGGGTAGATGGGGTGTGGTAGCCCTAGCATATGAGAGCCAGAGTGTCAGAGATGTGAGCTCCAAGCCAAGAAGCTAGAGAGTCAGGTGAGGGAGGATGGAGAAGATGGAGAGGGCCAGGTGGTTTCCGGAATCCCTGGAGGAAGGGAGGAGACAGAAGGCCTGAAATTGGGGACAGCAAAGGGTTTAGGATGGAGCAACAGGAGGCTGGAAGAGACAGTGGGGCCTACCTGCCTGGCCAGGCCATTTGGGCTGTGACATCTGTGGAGACTCTCTGCCTGGTGCTCCGGAAAGTGGAGGCTGCTGATTTGGAAGTCTGGCCCAGGGAGAGTAAGGAGGTGTGGAGATGCTCCCAGGAGAACTACTATGCAGAGAGGGACGAGAATGTGGTTCTGGGTAGAGCCCAGGGAACCACAGGTAAGGACATGAACCCTTGCGAGGAGACCAAAGGGCCGTGGCTGACGGGGCTCAGCGAGCCACAGGGCACATCGTGGAAGCCGGGCAGAGCATGTAACGAGGTGGAAATGGGTAGTGGTGATCAACACTGTCTCCAGGCCAAAGAAGAAAAGGCACACTGCGTCCCTGGAATTTATTGGCAAGGAGGTCGCTGATGGCAAAGACTATTTTGTTATGACAGGTGGGTATCTGTCCCCCACTCTGGAGCAGGGAGTGGAGAGAGAGAGAGAGAGAGAGAGAGAGAGAGAGAGACAGACAGACAGACAGACAGACAGACAGACAGACAGACAGACAGACAGACAGACAGACAGACAGACAGACACAGAGAGAGACATAGAGAGAGAGAGTATACACACATGCTTGTGCAGCAGCTGGAGCCTTCCAGAACTTTGGCTAGAGAGAATCTAGAGTTAGGGGAGAAAGAGGATGAATGATGAAGGGGAATGAGAAAGAAAAGAAAGAAAGAAGGGAGGGAGGGAGGGAGGGCAGGGAGGGAAGGAAAGAAGGGAGGAAGGAAGGAAGGGAGGGAGGGAGGGAGGAAGGAAGGAAGGAAGGAAGGAAGGAAGGAAGGAAAGAAGAAAAAAGGGAGGAAGGAAGGAAGGAAAAGAAGGAAGGAGGAAGGGAGGGAGGGAGGGAGGAAAAGAAGGAAGGAGGAACGGAGGGAGGGAGGGAGGGAGGGAAGGAGGGAAGGAGGGAGGGAGGGAGGGAGAGGAAAAGAAAATGGACAGGTCTACCAAGCCTATGTCTTGGGGGAAGATGAGGATCAAATGAATGGAAGAATATACTTTAAGAGGCCAAATTGTTGCATAAGTGGAGATTTTTTAACCTCAAAGCTCCTTGCTTTTCTCTAGCCCCCCTCTTCCCCATTTCTGAGCTCCCCCTCAGCAATACAGTAGGGACAAAGTGTTGATTATTCTCAGGATCTGTCCCTCAGAGCAACCTTCCCAGCCTCCTGGGGGGTCTTTTCTAGACTATTCCAAGAACCCAGAGCAGCAGCCACCGTTTCCCTCTGCAGCCATGGAAATAATTAGCTCCGATCTTCCTATTTGGATAGCTATGCTTCATTCGGCTCTTAAATATGAGCTTTGTTTGCACCGATTTTCAAACCCTCACAGGTTCTATTTTTACTTCTCTTGTTGGAAGAAGTCGGTGGCAGGCAAGCTCCAGTACAAAGAGCCCTAATTAATTTCCCCCTGCCTTTAAATATTTTTCCAAAGTATGTTTGAAAAGGATATTGAAGAAGAAGAAGAAGGAAAAAAAACCAACTCCATGACTCTGGAGGCGGACTCCAACATCATCTTTCTCGCTGCTTTCTTACTTGGAAAGCGGCCTTCTCCTCACAGCCCGCGCCGGGTGGCCTGGCTGTAGTCTGCTGCTCTGCGGCTGGGCAGAGCTCACTGCCCCTCCTCCCAACATCTCTTGGACAGCTGAGGGCCAACTTCTCAGGCCACAAACTGTCCTGTGAGCCACAGTCCAAGGACCCAGAGAGAAAAGAGAGGGTCCCGGTTAGAAGCTGGCAAAGGTGATATTTGGAGGCCCCTTCCCCACCCACAAAAAAAAAAATCACAAAAACAGGACTGGGATCATTGGAAAAACCATTAGGGCAGATTCCTTTGCCCTGATCCTCATTCCCAGGGTGGCCCCCTGAGCCAAACCATACACCGTGGCTGGTGATTTATGATCGATTTGGCTGTCCGACTTTGAAATGGTATCTTCAACTGCATGTATCCTCACAAGGCTGTGGAGGCTGAGCCCAGGACATGGGGAGAGAGAAAAGCTTCTGAGGCCTAGAGCACGGGGCTAGGGAGGTAGCGTACCCCAGCGGGGTGGCTGTCTGGTCCTCCAGTTTCTCATTGAACAGAAGTTGTTTGGAAAAAGCAGATGTGCTCTTTTGCAAACACACAAGAGAAGCTTCTTCCAGCTGTGGCTGCCCAAGCGCGGGCTCCAGCTTCTTGGATTGAAACCTAAACCAAGACCAGGGAAGGTAGAGAGAGGAGCCTCTAAGCGGAGGGATTCGGCGTCCTGGATTTGAGAGCCCCAGGCCTGAAATCTCACCACTGGCACTTCATGCTTGAAGATGCTAGGCACCATCTCTGGTAAAATGCGAATCATTTCCAGCCAGCACAGGAAAGGTGGGGGACAGCAGTGGGCAAGATGTTTCCTCTCTTCCTCTTTCCCGCTCCTCTCTGCCCTGCTATACTTCCCCTCTGCCCTCTTCTCCCCTCCCCTGTTCTTTCTTATCCCTTCCTCCCCATTTCCCTCCGCTTCCTCATCTCTCCTCCTTCTGGCTCTGCCTGTATCCCCAGGAGCAGCATCCTGTGTGTCTCTCCTCCAGGTGAGTCCAGCCAACATGGCAGTCTGGCTGCTAGAACTGGTCCGTCTTGTCTGGTCTCATCTGTGGCCTGGACATGGGCCTGGGGCTGCTCCACCCTGAGCTCTTGGGCTCCTGATTGACCTGTGGCCTCTCTTTCTCCTTTCTGGTGGACTGAAGGAGGAAGAAAGAGTCTTCTCTTTAGAGAGATAAACCCTGAGCAAGACACAGAGCAAGTCGGTCATGTGTGTTCTGCACAGCCTGGGTGGATATCTAGTTCAGCACCTACAGGAGCTGCAGCTCTGGAACACACAAGTGCACCCACCCACACCTGTGAGCAGGCAGGCCGAGTCCCAGAACAGAGGAGAAGATGAAAAAGAGCAAAACCCACATTGGAGAAGGTGATAGCCAAGACTTTACTTAAACTATCTGGCCAGATTAGTTCTACATTATTAATTCTATAGGTTAAAAGCTCAAAGATTGAGCTGCTTGATTTCTGGGAGTATACTTTTACCATCCAGCTTTATAGCTCACATGAATTCGTTATGAGTATTTGTCATTTTCAGTGTGAATGTTGAATGTCTTTCTAGCAGCTTCTCAATGGCACTAACTTTCAAACAACTGTGTGGTATTAACTTTGTTGGTTTTTCTTCATTTATTATATTCTATTTCACTAACACTTGTTTTTATTTCTACTCCCCACTAGACTTTGAGGGGTGTAATTAGCTATTTTTTCCCTCGAGATTTATATTTACATACCTGATTTTCAGCCCCTTTTTTTTCTTTTTTTGGGGGGGGTCTTTTTTGGGGTATGAGGGAGTTGGTTGTAGGGCTTGAACTCAGGGCCTGGGTGCTGTCTCTGAGTTCTTTTGTTCAAGGCTAGCACTCTACTACCTTGAGCCACAGCTCTACTTCTGGTTTTCTAGTGGTTAATTGAAGATGATAGTCTCACAGACTTTCCTGTCCAGGCTGGCTTTGAACCGTGATCCTCAGATCTCAGCCTCCTAAGTAGCTAAGATTACAGGTGTGAGCCACCAGCACTTGGCTTCAGTTCCTTTTTTCAAGTGTTTCACATATTCTCCAAGTGTTGCTTGGATTCACATATTCTCCAAGTGTGGGATTAGTTCCTAATCCTACCCTCCAGCCCCTCCCAACGCGCGCGCATACACACACACACACACACACACACACACACATACACACACACTGGGGCTTGAATTCAGTCACTTTGCTTTTGTGCTACACACACACACACACACACACACACACACTGGGGCTTGAATTCAGTCACTTTGCTTTTGTGCTCAATGCTAGTGCTCTACCACTTGAATCACATATCCACTTCCAGCTTTTTAGTTAATTGAAGATAAGAGTTACAGACTATCCTGCCCAGGCTGGCTTTGAACCACAACCCTCAGATCTCAGCCTCCTGAGTAGCCACCAGCACTTGGCTTTGAGCTGTATCTTGAGATGAATATTAGATAAACAGACTTCAGCCTTTCTTTCTTTCTTTCTAGCAAAAGCACTTAAGATTATAAATTTATGGTCATGGAGCTTGAATTCAGGGCTTCGGCTCTGTTCCTGAGCTCTTTTTTTTTTCTCAAGGCTAGTTCTTCATCAATTATTTTTTAAAATACGTTTTTAATTATGAAAATACTGTACAGAGGGGTTACAATTACATGAGCAAGGTAATGAGCACATTTCTTATCAAGCATTATTGCCTCCTCCTTTGTTTTGCCTCTACCATCCCTTCCCTCCCATCTCCACAACTACATTCCCCACCCCCCCCCACCCCCTGCTTAAAGTTTGTTTTTCGACATAGCATCTTGTACATCTCATTGTTGCAATGGGTCCACCTGTATTCCTATTTAAACGATTTGTTTTTCCCCTTCCCCTCCCCAAATTATACCAACATCAAATACAGAGAAAGCAGGGGTTATACCATGGGGGAGAGACATACAAAGCAACAAAAAAATCACATGGTACCTTATAAATACATTAGAAACAATAGCAAGCAAGAAAAAAACACTTGTGCCCCTATCTTGGGGTTCCTTTCACTTAACATCATCTTATCTGACCTTTTCTGCTTGTCTTAGACATATACTAGTTGTGGCAAATAAGGGAAACCATGGGACCTATGTTTCTTTGGGCCTTGCTTACTTCACTTAATATAATTTTTTCCAAGTCTTTCCATTTCCTAACAAATGGGGCAATGTCATTCTTTCTGATGGAGGCATAGAATTTCATTGTGTATATATGCCACATTTGCTTCATCTACTGAGGGGCATCTGGGTTGGTTCCATATCTTAGCTATGGTCAATAATGCTGCAATAAATATAGTTGTGCTGGTAGCTAGTGCTTCATCACTTTAAGCCATATCTCCACGTCTGATTTTCTAGTGATTGACTGGAGATAAGAGTCTCTAAGACTTTCCTGCCCTGTCTGGCTTCAAACCACACTCCTCAGATCTCAGCCAGGATCATAGGTGTGAGCCATCAGGGCCAAGCACTATCTACGTTCTGATACATCATGTTTCTCAATTCTATTGTTTTCTCTAATTCCCACTGACCTGTGTCCCGTGCCTCTTGGGTCTTGCCTCCTCCTGCCCTGACTTCCAGCAACCTGTGCTTTGGTGTCTCTGCCCTGAGGGAAGGCCTGATGCTCTGTCACTTCTCTGTCTCTATGCAGACACTGTGCCAGGACTCTAGGCACCCTGCCAAACATCCCAAGGGCAAAAGTGGTGACCAAGTATGTAACCTTTCAGACTTTTCTCCTTCCTCCTAAATGTTGTCTCTGAAGCCCCACACCTCTTAGGAGGAATTATTGTTAAGGATCGTTGTTAAGGATTATTTTTAAGGCATTTTCTTCAGCATTAGCTAGGAGTGGTGGCTCCTATCTACAATTCCAGATAGTCAGGAGGCAGAGATTGGGAAAACCATATTTAAAACCAGCCCATCTCAACCAAAGCTGAATGCAATAGTGTGTACCTATTCTCTAGCTAGACCTGAGGCATAAATAGGAAGATCATGGTCCAAGCTGGTGTGGACATAAACATAAGACCCTATTAGAAGAAGAATAAGCCAGGCACCAGTGGCTCACATCTGAGAATAGTGGTTTAAAGCCAACTTGGGCAGGAAAGACCGTTAAGACTTTTATCTCCAATTAACCACCAGAAAATGGGAAATGGCACTGTGATTCAAGTAGTAAAGAGCTTGCCTTGAGCTGAAGAGCTCAGGGACAATGCCCATGTTCAAGCACCATGACTGACAAAAGAAGGAAGAGGAAGAGGAGGAGGAGGAGGAGGAGGAGGAGGAGGAGGAGGAGGAGGAGGAGGAAGAGGAACTGTAATCCTAGCTACTCAGGAGGCTGAGATCTGAGGATCGTGGTTCAAAGCCAGTCCAGGCAGAAATATCTGTGAGACTCATCTTTCCAATAAAAGATACTCAGAAAAAGCTGGAAGCAGTACTGTGGCTCAAGTGGTATGGCACTAGCCTTGAGCACAAAGAGGCCTAGGACAGAGCCCACGCCCTGAGTTTAAGCCCCAGGACTGACAAAAAAAAATAAAATTAAATAAAAAATAAAAACAAAAAGGGCTGAAGACCTTGCTCAAGTGGTTGAGCACCTGTCTACTAAGCACAAAGCCCTGAGTTCAAAACTCAGGACAGCCAAAAACAAACCTCCTAGCTTTTAAAGAAGCTCTCTCATTCAACACACATTATTCCCTTAGAGCCAAAAGCGAATAAATCTTGTTAAAGTTTTACCTTGAAAAAAGTAAATTTTAAGATAACCGAACTCAGGGCTGGGAAGGTGGCTCAGTGGTAGAGCACTTGCCTTGCATGCGTGAGGCCCTGGGTTCGATTCCTCAGCACCACATAAGCAAAAAGAAAAAAGCCGGAAGTGGTGCTGTGGCTCAAGTGGTAGAGTGCTAGCCTTGAGCTGAAGAGCTGAGGGACAGCACCCAGGTCCAGAGTTCAGGCCCCACGACCGGACCCAAAAAAAAAAAAAAGATAACCGAACTCTTCCCTAATCTCCTTGTTCTCCTCCAAGAGAATAAGAAATAAGTCTAGGAAATTTCCTGCTAAGACTACAGGTGTGATCCATAGTGCCCAGCTTGCATTTTTTTCCCCCCTGCCCCTGCCCCCTGCATATATATACATGCCATCCTCCTTAGGATGCTGACATTGACATTGCGAGGGTTATGTTTCAAAGCCAGCCTGGACAGAAGAGTCCATGAGGCTCTATCTCTAATATAACCAACAAGAAGCTGGCAGGAAGCACAGCTCAAGTTGTAAAGTGGCATTTAAGCAAGCTGAGCAAGCTGAGTGTCAGGTGCTAAGTTCATCCAGGAAGTGACACGTGCCTTCCTATATATTATCTAGTTTGAATCTCACCTTTGGGAGTAAACTGGAATCCTTCTTCCATTCTGCAAATGAAGATAGTGAAAGGCCTTGGCATTTACATAACAAAGAAGTTAAAGGAATTATTCTAATGCTTCTCATTCAATTAAGGAATCCTAACTGTTTGGTTCTTCTGGCTCCCACTGGAGTCTGCCTGTGGATTGTGACCTTCCTGAGCCAGACACTTCTCAGTATTCCATAGAACTTGCCAGAGGCCTGAGTATACAACAGGCGCTCTAGTGATGCTTGCTGAACTGAGGTTGAACTGAGGTACGCTGGGCTGTGATTGTTGATTTGAGTGGGACATTCCCAGCCTGTCAGTGTTGCATCAGATTTGATTTAGAAAAGAGACTGAGGATAATAAATCAAATTCTGGGGCCAGAAGGAACCCACAGGAATTGATGAGAAATGCAACATAAACGCACTAAACCTCTTACTCAGGACAATTCTCCTCTGTCTTGTATTTAGGCACATCTGGGTATAACTAACTGAGACAAGTCTGCCCACGTCAGACAGGCAGCTTAACCACCCTTCTTACCCCTGCTAAAAAAAACCTCCAAACAAAATAATAACTAAAGCAAACTGACACCACGTAAGAGTTAATGGGAGCCATTATGTTCTAAATTGATAGGCATGTAAATTGAAGCCATTTCTGAAATAAGTCACTCAAAATTCCAGGGGTGTGGAGTGTGGGGGGTGTGGGGGGTGGGGGGGTGTGGGGTGGGGGAATGAAGCTTTGGTTTCCTCAGTTCAAGTTGGAGCACTTTGAGAAGGAAAAAAGGGAGCTGAGTTTGGGACATGGCTGCTGTGCTCAGGGAAGACAACCAACGACAGATGTTTTGAAGCACAGTACTGGTGAGCTTGTCAGGATTGGAAATGGATCGCTTCCCCATTTGGGTCATGAGAGGACTCTGCCTAGCTTTGTAATCACCGCGCTGAGACTCAGCCCAGAACCGAGCCTTCTGCAGGGTTGGGGAAAGTTATTTTCATTTGCTAAAAGGTAGAAATGCAAATTCTGGTTACTTGTCCACTTCAGTCTCCTGGCTCAGATTCACATCTGTCTCCAACTAAGAAACCAGAGCCTTGATGGCAGGCAAAGCTGTCAGCATTGTTTACAGAATGGGCGGCAGGGCAGAGACCAAGCTTTACTTTGCTGGGTTGTTTTCCAAATTGCTGAAGTCCATTTTATTAATTTTACTGATGTGGGATAGGTGTGTACACAGAATAAAATGTATCTAATAAGTTTTAATAAATGCATGCACTCATGTATAACACCAAAAATCAAGACAGAGAAATTCTCTAACTCCAAAGTTGCTCTGTCCAAAGCAATCACTCTTACAAGAGCTCTAGAAGCTTCTGAACAGCTGTTTGTCCCTGCAGTACTCGCCTATTGTTTCTGGAGTTCAGATGAATGGAACCATTAGTAAGTTCTGTCTCTAACCCAAATCTTTCATGTAACCATGGCTATGAGAATCTTAGGCAATGCACATGCATTCCAGAACTTTGTTCAGAGCATAGTGAAGGGTGTGACAGGGCCATGATGATGTGATGTGGTTTAGAAACCTCGACCTCTGCAAAGGCTGAGGACAAAGTCAAAGTCAGAGGCTGCTTGCTGGTTGTCTCTCAAAACATTTCCTTCTGCCTTGTTGTAGATCATTTAGCTGTTCCTCCAGCAGGGTGCGCTGGTCCTGGTCCCACACAGAGATCCCGGGCCTCTACCGAGCACAGACCCCACTTCTCAGTCAGGAGCATGCAGAAAACCGTGCTAGCAGCAACCCCAAACCCCAAGAGTTTCCAGGCCACCCGATCTGTCAGTTGTGAACCCCAGGGCCAAGGGGCTCCACCTCAACACTGATTTCATAGCTGCAAGCAGTACAGGGGCACCCACAGTGGTGTCTGGCTCTAGAAGCGTCTACCAAAAGGGTTAATCATCACCCTAGTCCATGTCTCACAAGCCAAGCAAGTCCTACTTCCAAAAAGAGCAAAAGACAGGGAAATGGGGGTGTTCTTTTGGTGGTTGTTGGTGGTGGTTGTGGGGCTTGAACTCTGGGCCTGGGTGCTGTCCTTAGGCATTTCAGCTCAAGGCTAGCAGCACTCTACCACTTGAGCCAGAGCGCCACTTCGATTTTCTGGTGGTTTATTGGAGATAAAGAGTCTCACTTTCCTTCCCAGGCTGGCTTTGAACCAGGATCCTCAGATCTCAGCCTCCTGATTACAGGTGTGAGCCACCAATGCCCGGCATTGGGGGTGTTCTTAGTGAAAGGTTGGGGCCTCTCAAAGAGAGGAGGAGCCCCATCTGTCTGTTGTGTGGGGTTCATCCCCTAACCTATTTAACAAGAAGTACTCTGCCCCAGATGCCTCCTGTGGTGTCAGAGTTTATTCTAGAAGAAAGAACATCATCGCCAAGACAATGCTAGCCTCTGGCTGGACTGATGGGGAGTTCTCAGGAGGCGGCCAGCAGGGGGCGATGTTGTGAAGCCGGAAATCACCACCCCGCAGGGGCATACTTTGCACTGCCCACCACCCTCTGCCATTGAACCAGTCCAGTCTGCTCCACGGCCCTCCGCGTCCTCCCTTTAAAAGATGGATAATGTGAGTGGAAATTTCCAGAACAGTGGTTGGCTTACTCCCCTTCCCTGGCTGGGAAATGTCTCTCCAGCTCCTGGACCAGAGCCTGGGGCTGAGTCACAGGCACTATCAGCATCGTTCTCAGCCTGGCTGGGTCATGGAGTTGTTTGTCTTGGTGTCTGCATGGATTCCTGACTCTGAAGACCCAGGCGAAGAGCTTGAGGGCTGGACCACCCCTACCCATCCTTCTGTCCTTCCTCCCAGGACCCCAGGGGCCTGTGGGAAAGCCTGAAATGGTGACCCTACGGCCAGGGAGGCTGGTTTCTCAGAGGCAGCCTCCCATGGAGACCCTCCTTGTCTGCCTCCCCAGGGCCTTTGTTTGTAATGACTGGAATTAACGCTAACTCCTTCCAGGCCCTGTGCTGCCTGAGTGCAGGCTTTGCTTCCCTGAAAACAACTGAAGCACCCCCATCTGTTCCTCCTGCCCTCCCCCAGACTTCCTGCCCCAGCCCATCTGCTCCCCTTGCCCCATCCCTGACCAAGGGCCTGCCCTTCCCATCTCCAGCCCTGCAGCTTCCACGGCTGCCCATGTGCCAGGACTGAGCTCCACCGTGGCCCTTGATCCTGCCCTCCGCCTCAGCCCTCTGTCAGGTCGCAGTCTGCTAGCCCAGATCATCCTTTCCCAGCTAGAATACGCTCTGCTGGGCAGGTCAGACCCCAGCTTGGTGACCACGCCAGCTGCACCCCCTCCCTCCCTTCTTCTCCAAGCTCTGTGAAGATCCAGGGCCCGATGGCCAACTGTGACTCCACACCCTGGCTTTACCTCTCCCGAGCACATGAGCTCTCATCACTCTGTGGCTCCGTTTCCCCATCTGTAAAAGAGGGATATGAATGATACCTTCTTCGGAGGGTTTCTGGCTGAAGTGACTGAGAAACAAGACAGAACAAATGCAGTCTGCATGTGCAAGTCACTAGATGTCATCTAGTCCTGACCCATTTACCTGCATGTCTGTACAAGACACTAGATATCAGCTAAACCCCACTCACTCATGCTGGTGCAGGTGATGGGTCTCTCCTGGATTAGGGAGGCTGCTAGGCACGACTCCATGTATGCCTTTACCAAGCATCTGAATCCTAAACTATGGGGTGGGGGGGGACGCTAGATGTCTCTGTGTTACCCTTCTAGTACCAGTCTGGAGGCTAAATAAGCTTCTGTGTCTATGTGTGTGTGTGTGTGTGTGTGTGTGTGCACGCATACATGTGTGTGCACATGCATGTGCACACTGATCCTGGGGCTTGAACTCAGGGCCTGAGTGCTGTCCCTGAGCTTCTTTTGCTCAAGGCTGGCACTCTCCCACTTGAGCCAGAGCTCTGCTTCTGGTTCTTGCTGGCTCATTCCTATCTAGGTTGGCTTCAAACTGTGAGCCTCAGATCTCAGCCTCCTGAGTAGCTAGGATTACTAGTGTGAGCCATGGGTACCAAGCAATAAGCTTCTAGTTTATTTATTTATTTATTGTCAGTCCTGGGGCCTGAACTTGGCCTGGGCGCTGTCCCTCAGCTCTTCAGTTCAAGGCTGGCACTATACCACAAAGCCACCTTCCCAGCCCAAGCTTCTAGTTTTATAACCTTTCTGTACTTCATTTTCTCCATCTATAATGTAGTAGAATTAATAATTTCTTATTTTTCTTTCTTTTTGTCCCTTTTTAAAAAATTTTTTGGTGCTGGGACTCAAACCCAGGGCCTTGAGCTTTTGTTTTGCTTTGATTTTTTTTTTTGAGGTTAGGTCCTCCCCCCCCCACTCTCTTTCTCTCTCTCCTCACTCAGTGGTTATGGGGCTTGAACTCTGGGCTTGGGAGCCATCCCTGAGCTCTTCAGCTCAAAGTTAGCACTCTACCACTTGAGCCACAGCACCACTTCCGGTTTTCTGAGTTGTTTATTGAAGATAAGAGTCTCACAGACTTTCCTGCCCCGGTTGGCTTTGAACCATAATTCCTCAGATCTCAGCCTCCTGAGTAGCTAGGATTACAGGTATGAGCCACTAGCACCCAGCTAGGTCTCTCTTTTGTAGACCATGCTGGCCTCAAGCTCAGCATCTTTCTGCTTCAGGATCCCAAGGGCTGGGATTACAGTCATAGTCTGGCTTTAATAGTTCCTTCTTCATGGGGTTGACAGGGTTGGGAAGAGTGACCTAGTAAATGTATGAATGAACCTCTCTCACTTGTACCTTTCTCTGTGGCCACTCGCTGGCTTGGTAGAGGAAGCATGGGGATTTGAACTCTCCCAAACCCTGATGGAATCAGCCCCGATCTCTTGCAGTAGGTAAAGTCTGTGGTTGAATCTCTTTTTCCCCAGGTCCTGGCAGATGCACAGGTGCAATCACCAGTTCAGGAGTGGTGAAGAGACTGGGAAGAGGCAAATCTGGAGGCCCTGCCCCCACAGGGGGCTGATGCATGCCCACAGGGCTCAGGCCAGCATCCCTGCCTGAGGGTACAGGGTAGACTCAGGCTCTTTATCTGAATACAAACCACTCTCTTGTGTGATCACAAGATGCTTCTCTTCCCACTCCCTGCCGGGAGGCCGACCTCATGTAGAATCACGCTGTCCATTTTGAAAACCCCACAGCCACACCAGCTCGGCTGGGCTAGCCACTCTGCACTGGCTTCCCAAGCTGGGCTTTGGTGGCTCCGGGTCACATGGGCCTCCAGAAGCTTCTGCTGGCCTCCTGCCTGGGCCTTGTGCAGCACGGGACAGGGCCCCACCTCCCAAACGTGTGATCAGATGATGCGCTGGGAGCCCTGAGTTGGAGTATCACTCCCAACTTTTCCACAAAGTCGCTGGTGGCAGCAGGGTGTGAGTCACGTGATGCCTCAGTCTTTTGCAGCTCCAGCGTCCTGGGGCTGTGGTCCACCCTGCACAGCTCTCCAAGCCTGAAAGAGATGGATCCAACCTTTGAGAGCCCGAAAATCCAAGCTGTAAGATGCCAGAAGGAGAGGGAGTCGGAATGCCTCCTCCCAATACACTCTCTCTGAACGCTGTGAGTTTTCCTGGAAAGATCCATCAGTCCTGGCTTAATGGGAACTCAGATTCCACCCTAAACTGTGTGGGAGCCTAAGGATGGACTTAGGTTTGTGCAGATTGTAGGCCGTTTACTGTTTAGATCCCCTTCCCAAGATTACTTTGTATGCAAAATATTGTCATGCATTACTTCCTTGCACAAGACCAATAAAAACCTTGGTTAATAGAATCTGTTGTGGGATCTGTTGCGGAAAGCTAGAGGTCCCCTGGTACCCAAACCTCAGTTCCTTGGTCCCAGTTGTGGACCAAGGATTAAGAACACCAGCCCAGAGAGCTAGGATTGATGCTTGAAGCTGGAAGTTCTCAAACCCAGCCTCCTCACAACATGGGGGAGTGGCTTAGACCACCCCCAAAGCATGCTGGGAAGACTCAGATGTGCAGGGCTCCTGGGCCAGCCCAGCTCACCCTGTCCTCAAGGCCCTGATCAAAGCCCAGGGTTGCTTAGGGCACGGGAGGGACACTGGGGCCAAAATGAGGGCACCAAGTTTTAGCTCCACCTCGGCCAACTTAAGCAAGTTTGATCTTGTGATTGAACACCATAGCTTTTATATATAGTTTGTTTTTTCTTTAAAAAAAATTAGTGAAACTAAGAGAGAGCGGAGGAAGGGGTGACATTATCCAAAAAGAGGTGTACATTTTACCTGACCATGTAACTGTAACCCCTCTGTATGTCACCTATACAATATCAATTTAATTCATTTTTTTTAAAGTTAGTGAAACAATCCAGGTATGAAATAAGGCACCCCCATGCATGAAACAACTGAGTATTAAATCACCTCAGGGTTCTCAGTCTGGATTCTCCTCCCAAATGGCCAGTAGGTGGCGGTGTGTCAGAACAAATACCCCGGCTGCTGGGGAGGGGTTTCTGCAGGAAGAGGCTCCGGGGAGTCCCTCTCTCTTCATGCTCCACAGGGGGTTGGGTGCCCAGCCCATCTGCCTCCCAGAGGAGACTCTGGCCTCTCTTCATCCCGCATCTCTTCCCCATCCAGGATGGGCATGGACGGCTTGTGAGCTCAGCTGTGCAGGGACCGACAAGACTACCCTGAAGTGTACAAAGTGTTGACACTGCAAGTCCACGGGCCCAGGTCCTCTGCTCCCCCACCCCCTCTTCCAAGGCTGCTGCTTCCCAGTGCCCCCTTGGTACAAATGGAAATGAAAATAAAATAGCCAGGGGAGGTTTAGGTCAACACACCTCTTCCCCCTCTCCTGGCCTTGACCACTTCTGCCCTCCTTTTTTCTGATGCCTAACCCACGACCCTGGCCACAACCATCACTTAGACATCCCCTGCCCTTGGCATTTGGACACAGAGGTGGCTTGTTCCATGCAAGCACTGGCACGACCTCGGAAGGGCACACCGCTCCCAAGGGGCAGAGATGGCCATAGGAGGGATGGGGGGGCAGGGCCCTGTTGCCTGGCAACCAGCTTCCTCTGTTACCTCGGTGACAGCCCCATCAGAAGGAGGCTGCGTGCAGTGTGTGTGCCTAGGAGTCTCTGGGCTCCAGGCTCTTGTACCAGCTGTCTGAAGCCACCTCCTCCCCATTGCAGATTTCCTCCTGCATAGATGTGAACTCCCTTCCCGCACCCCCTGCAAACACGATGAAGACCCTCTCCTGCCTCAGTTTCCCCTTTTCCATTATTCCTCATCACAGCCTTGCAGGCGTCAGCCATCCTGATGGGCAGCGTCTCAGATCAACCCCCTTGAGCCTGCCTTCAGACCTGTGCCCAAGAAATCCCCTCAACCCAGTGGCAGGCCTGGGGTCTCTGCCTTCTAGGGGCAGAGCAGATATGGTGGTTGCCATAGTGACCCCAGAGGAGGATTTACAATTTGCTGTGGAATTCTGATGTGCAAGACTGACAGGAAACGAATATTTAAATCACCATACTTTTGGTGAATTGTTAGAGGAATCACAGGAAACAAATAAGAGGTGATGTCCAGCAGAATTTAAACTCACAGTTAGGGCTGAATGCAACCAGCTCATCCAAAACCAGAAGCCAAACTGCTCCTGGTACTTTGGTGCCCCTAAGTGCATATTTTGATGATGAAGGTGGCCCCACTTGGGACCATAGTGAGTTTTAATGTCTCCCTAGGGGCAGTGGGGGCTGTTCAAGGCCACAAGCCAAGTTGTACTGGAATCTTAGACAGGTCCCTGGCTTTGGGCGAGAGAAAGTGTTACAGAAAGCAGGCATGGATGGCAAGGTCAAACTGGAGGCTATGCAGAAACAGCGGGGCCAAGCTGGAGGCTAAGCAGAAGTCCAGGGTGGACGCCGCAGTGGCAGGTTGGAGCATTTGCAGGTGAAGCAGTGGAGGGTTGGAGAATGGGCAGGTGCAGGAGTAGCTGGCAGGTGGACAGGGCCCCACCCTGCAGGGCTGGTTCTAACTAGACTGGGGTGGAGCACAGAGAACCCTCAGGTGATGGCAAGGCTAGACTCTACCAGTAGGTGGCGCCATCAACCGTATCTGGGGAGCAGGAGGAGGATGAGGGACTGACCTCCAGAGCCGCGGTGGGAAGAAACCCTGGGGTTTACACCTCAGAACTCCACGGGTGGGGTGACGTTGGGCGGAAAGCCCAGCAGAGCTCTGCTGAGCTGCCAGGCAGAGTCCTATGACTGTGTCACCCCAGCTAAGGCAGGCACAAATGGAAGGAATGGTGTTCCTTCCTGCTTACTTATGTACTTACCATTTATTTAGGCAGAACTACAGCTTGAAGTCAGGGCCTCCCACTTGCCTGGCACGTTACTGCTGAGCTACACCTCCAACCTTGCACCCTGGGCCGGTGGCTAGATTCCCATGCCTCAGTCTACTGACGGTGTTGGGGGCCCTGTGGCCAGGCCTGTGCCCTCCAGGGTTGTCCATGTGGGTCTGATCAGAGAGCATTTGCCAAAGGAAGATGCCTGCAGGGCAGACCATCGACGAGGCCTGACCTCCATGCTGGGTACTTCAGACCCTCAGCCTCCTGTCCTGTGGCCTGGTCAAAACCCCTGCTGAGTCACTGAGCCAATGCAGGAGACTGGAACCCCCCTCCCACTGCCCACCCACTTACTGCCCCCCACTGCCACCATCCACAAGAATAACCACTTCTCTTTCTAACACCAGCAGCACACACTGCAAAGGAGACCCCCTTCCTCCCAGTTCCCATGCCTTCCTCCCCACTCCCCACTCTGTCCGCCTGCCCAGCCCCACTCCCAGAAGAACTGAGCAAGACTCACACGGTCCCTAGCACCTTCCTCTTCCTGCCAACTGGGCCCACTGGGATGGGTGCAGGGTGCTTGGTTGTCATGGAGACCAGGCCTACCAGCTTCCTGCAGCCCTTTTGCTGGGAGAGGCAGCTGGCCGGAGGGTACAGACATCCTGATACAGAGAACGTGCAGAGGAACACACACACACACACACACACACACACACACACACACACACGTGCACGTGTGTGCATGTGCGCATGCACACATGCACACACATACAGTGCAAGCCCAAATGTGCACATGGAGAGTCCAAGAGAGGAGGCAGGCATGTGTGCAAGGTTTTTTGGGTGACACGGCTGATGTTGACAGGGTTGAGAGAGTGCAGAGGTATACAGGGTCAGGTCTCTTGTGCATGAAGCACATTTTGCTGTGCATATGGAGGAAGCTATAGGTACCCTGACTCCTCTTTACCCCGCTGGTCCTGGGGCTCAGGGATTCGGGAGAAAGGCCTGAACTATTTTTGTCCTTCAGCTGTCCATTCCCATGCCCTTGAGATGTCTACCAGAACAGTCCAGAAGAGGCTGGCTGATCCCCAGGACTGCACAGCAGCAGTACTGGGCACTGGGAGGACTATTGAGTTGGGGTCAGAAGACCTTGATTGACCAGGGAGGAACAATGGCCCTGGAGCAAGGGCCTGGCGCACTCCCCCACCTCATGGTAATACTTCTCCTCCTCCCCTTGTCCTGAGCATGGAGCTCCCTGTGCAAGCCACAGCACCACTTCCGGTTTTCTGGTGGTTTATTGGAGATAAGAGTCTCACAGGTGTTCCTGCCCAGGCTGGCTTTGAACCTTGGTCCTCAGATCTCAGCCTCCTGAGTAGTTAAGATGACAGGCGTGAGCCACTACCAGCCGGATACATCTATACTTTTATTGGAATAGCATTTCAAAGAAAATATGGATGGCCCAGTGACATTTGAATTTCAGATTTCAAAAACAGTATAACAAACCCTAAATAGTGATACTAAAAAAAAGTATTCATTGTTTCTGCACATTCAAATGTAAAGTGGGCATCCTGCGTTTCTATTTGTTTCATCTGATGATCCTACCCGGGAAGCTCCGGAGAGACACAGACAGGCTGAGTGAGACTTCATGCCTACAATAACCAAAGCAGAGCTAGAATAGAGACTTTAAGTGAGAAATTGCTACAAGCGACAACGAAGGACATCTATTCAAAACAGGATTTCATCTATCCAGAAGACACACCAATCAGAAACGTATATACATCTAACAACCAAAGCTCCAAAATATATGAAGCAAATATTGGCAGAATGGAAGGGGCATGACCATTCTCCAACAACAGAGATATCAGTACCCTACTTCCAGTAATGCATGGCAGAGCAAAGATGCTGACAATAATGTATAACCTGAGGTGACTTGCTATGATCTGAGCATTCTCATCAAGACTCAATGCTGGCTGGATATCAGTGGCTCAAGCCTGGAATCCAAGCTACTCAGGAGGCTGAGATCTGAGGATCTGAAGACCCCCCCCCCCACCAGCAGTAGGACCTCGACAAAGGCAGCCATTCATTTTGGCCTTCTCAGCTTTCAGAACTGTGAACCAGAAAAGCTTCTCTTCCTCATAAATTACCCAGTCTGTGGTATGTAGTTACATCAATAGGAAACAGACTAAGATCAGACAGGAGGGAAGACACCCCCCCCTCTGCCCAATAACTGCAGGGAATACATCTTCAGGGTGCATGGAACATTCTCCAGAACACAACATGCATTAGGATGAAAGACAAGGTTCAATAAGTTTATGTGTTAAAAACATCCAAAGTATGTTCTCCAGCTACCATGGATTAATAGAAGGAAAACTGGAAAGATTACAGATAATTGAAAAGTCAACAATGATTTCTTATACAACCCATGTGTCAATGGGGAAAAAATCACCAGAGAAATGAAAAATTATAAAAATACTTTGAACCTATGTTAAACAAAACCACAACACACCAAAACTTGAAGGATTCAGCAAAAGCTTAGAGGGAAACTTAGATCTGTAAACAAAGAAGAAGGAAGATCTTGGCTCATAACTGATTCACAACTTTTTTCTCTGGGTCCGGTCGTGGGGCCTGAACTCTGGGCCTGGGCGCTGTCCCTCAGCTCTTCAGCTCAAGGCTAGCGCTCTACCACTTGAGCAACAGCACCACTTCCGGCTTTTTTCTTTTTGCTTATGTGGTGCTGAGGAATTGAACCCAGGGCCTCAGGCATGCAAGGCAAGCGCTCTACCACTGAGCCACCTTCCCAGCCCCTGAGTCATAACTTAAGAAGCTGAGAAAAAGAAGAGCAAATTAAACCCAAAGCAAGCTGAGAGAATGAAATAATGAAGATTAGGGTAGAAACAAATGGAATAGGGAATAGAAAAATAATACAGAAAAAAAAATCAGTGTACCCAGAACTTGGTTCTATGGGGTGAACAAAATTGCCATTTCTGCAGCTAGATTAGCCAAGAGAAAGGAGGTAAGGCTTAAATGACTAAAATCAGAAACAAAATTGGGGACATTATTGCAAACATTAAATACTAACCAGAAATAAATATCATCAAGAAATAGAAATACATATCATAAAGGAACAAGATCGCCAGGCACCAGTGGCACACGCCTGTAATCCTAGCTACTCAGGAGGCAGAGATCCGAGGATCATGGTTCAAAGCCAGGAAAGTCCGTAAGACTCATCTCCAACAAACTCAGAAAAAGCCAGAAGTGGCAGTATAGCTCAAGTGGTAGAGTGCTAGCCTTTGAGCACAAAGAGGCTTAGGGACAGTGCCCAGGCCCTAAGTTCAAGGGGGAAACAAACAAAAAAGGAAAACAAGGATAAAGCTTCTAATAGAACATGTATATGTCCCAATCCAAAATAACCAAGGTGAAATCAGTAAGTTCCTGGGAAGATACAAACTATCAAAAATGACTGTGGCTGAAAGACATATGAGAAGTAAAGAGATTCAATAAATAACAATTTGAAAAACTCTCAACAAGGAAATGCATAGTACCATATGCTTCACCCGTGACTCCTATCCAACTGGCATCTAAAGAAGAATCAACACGAGTGTTCTCAGATTCTTCCAAACCGTAGAAAAGGAGGGAATTTCCTAACTCATGCTACAAGTTCACAGTTATTAATTACCCTGAGGCCAAATCCAAAAATATTGAAAGAAAAGAAATTGTAGTAGTCTGAGATTATAGCTCAAGTGGTAGAGCACTTGCATAGCATATGTGAGAATCAGGGTTCAATCCCCCAGCACCCCATTAAAAAAAGAGCAAATATTCATTATGAATTCTAGGTGAATTCCAAACAATTGTATTCTTCCTGATGAATAGGGGAGTGGAAAACACTGCAAATTAGCACTCCTTCGTCGTACTTTTTAATAAACATGGTTTCCAATGTATGGGTCAGTTAGGAAAATGGTGGCCCTAGCAAAACTAGGCCCAGCTGTTGTATAGGATAATTCAGAGAATCCTCAGCTAGCAGTGAAACCCTCCAAGGCCTTTCCTGGCTTAGTTCACATTTGTGTAGATTCACCATTATCAGCAACAGAGCCACTGTGAGGGTCAGAGAAGTAGAAGCCTGGCCACTTCTTCTCCACAGTGGTCGGGCACACCACTGCGCATCTCACAGCCATTTTCTCAAGAACACTTCAGAACCTGGTTTCCAAAACAACAACAACAAAAAATCACAGTAGAGGGCTGGGAAGGTGGCTCAGTGGTAGAGTGCTTGCCTTTCATGCATGAGGCCCTGGGTTTGATTCCTCAACACCACCTAAGCAGAGAAAAAGCCAAAGTGGCACTGTGGCTTAAGTGGTAGAGCACTAGCCGTGAGCTGAAGAACTGAGGGACAGTGCCCAGGCCCAGAGTTCAGGCCCCATGGACCAGCCAACAAATAAATAACTAAATAAATAACAGTGGAACTTTCCTCTAGTGAAAACAAATAGCTTGGGGTTTTTGTTTGTTTGTTTTGCCAGTGGTGGAGCTTGAACTCAGGGCCTGGGAGCTCTCCCTGAGCTCTTTATGCTCCAGGATAGTGCTCTACCACTTTGAGCCACAGCTCCACTTCTGGCTTTTTGAGTGGTTAATTGGAGATGAGTCTCCCAGGGAACTTTTCTGCCCCTACCGGTTTTGAACTGTAATCCTCAGATTTCACCCCCCTGCGTAGCTAGGCTTACAGGTGTGAGCCACCAAGCACCTGGCTTATTTTGGTTTTTGGCAACACTAGAGATTCAACTCAACAGTTCACACTTGCTCTGCTATTCAAGCCAGGCCTTCAGTCCAAATTCGGAAAGCATTATCCTTGCATAAGCAGGCATTAACAGTATGGGAATGACTGGAGTTTATTGTAAAATGGGATTTGAAAATTCTTCACCAAATTTACCCCATAGCTAAGCTTTCCCATTTGTTTATAGATGGCTTGATTCATGTGAAAATAAACTTAAAGCCCAAATTAAAAGTGTTCTCTAATTATGAGCAAAGACAGACAATCCATATGACTTTAGCATTTCTTTTTTTCTTTTTTCTTTTTGTCAAGTCATGGGGCTTGAACTCTGGGCCTGAGCCCTGTCCCTCAGCTCTTCAGCTGGAGGTGAGCACTCTGCCACTTGAGCCACAGCGCCACTTCTGGTTCTCTGGTGATTTATTGGAGATGAGTTTTATGGACTTTCCTACCCAAGCTGGCTTTGAACTGTGATCAGATCTCAGCCTAGCGTGAACCACTGACGCCCTACTTGACTTTAGAATTCTTGAACATGAATTCCGGATGAATTTTTATGTCGTTCAGATTTGTGGATGCTGTAAAAATTGCTTTTATGACAGAACCATCCACAGAGATGCTTTTCTCTGGTTTAAAACCACATCCAAGGAACCAAGTTATGAATCCATACCTACTTTCCTTTTCTGTATTTTTATTCTTGAACTTTGTACCAGCATGAATCTGTATGAAGTGCAGCAAAACAGCCCATTTTTCTTTCCAAACCTTTCTATCTTTTTTTTCTCTGACAGCTGTGAATGTCTGGAGTAAATGGCCTTTGTGGGGACAAGCCACAGTACCACCACAGGTTCCACTGGTTACTTTTCAAATGCGGACGGGAGGCATGGCTCAGGTGGCAGAGCAAGTTTGAGCCACGGAGGGGACTTAAAACACAATAGCCAGGCCTTGGGTTAATGAAGTGACTTGCTGTCTATAGGCTCGCTGGGGTGTTACTTCCTTTGCTCTAGACCTCAGTATGGGAGTTTTTAATCCCTATTTTTAAAAATAAACATTTGTTCAAGGGGCAGTTTTAGGCTTGCGGCAAAACAGAGCAGAAAATGTGATTTCCCACATGCTCCTGGCTTCCACGCATGCTCAGTCCCCTCTTCACCATGGCTCCAGCCGGATGGGATCTGGGTGGATTGGATATGCCCTTGTTGTCCATCGGGAGTGTATGCCGGGGCTCACTTTCCATAGGCGGTGGCTAATATAGTGACACAAATGACACAAGTGGTTTCACTGCCTTAAAGCCCCTCTGCACTGTCCCCCTGCTCTCCCCCGCCTCTGGCAGGGCTCCTCTGCGCTGCCCCCCTGCCTACCTCCCCTGCTCTGCACCTGCTCCCTCCTCCCATGGTCTGAGCACCCACTGCTCTCTTCACTGTTTCCCTAGCTCTGCTTTTCCCAGAATGCCACTGTTGGCATCCCTCCGGGCGTAGCTTTTTCAGATTGGCTCCTCTCCCTTAGCAATGTGCACTTCACGCTCCTCCATGTCTTTTCGTGGCTCGATAGCTCATTTCTTGCGAGGAGTGAATAACAATCCACTGTCCACACACTTGCGATGTACTCACCCATTCACCTGGAGGACCAGCCACCCGGCTTCTGAGTCTTAGCAAACTGTGGACACAAATTTTTAACTCATCCAAGTGAAGGCCAAGAAGCATGGTTGCTGGCCACACCCGAAGAGGGTATCTGCCGTGCTGTTCCAGGGGCTGCCGATGCGGCCACAATGCTTGAGTGTCTATGTGCCGCTCTTTTGCCAGCATTTCATGCTGCCCATGATTCTGCATTTTGTCCTCACTTTTTAGTGAAGAGTCTGAGGTACCCAGGGAGCGAACCTGCAGGTGACTCAGTTGGGGTATGAGCTTGAACCCGTAGACCTTCTGATGCCGCTGCTGTTCCTTTGTCTGTCAACCAGCATGAAGCTGTATAGTGCTCTGGGCTCACCTGACAGGAAAGTGACACGTTTGTCTAAAGAACACAGGAACCAGCTGGGAAGGTGGCTTAGTGGTAGAGTGCCTAGCATGCGTGAAGCCCTGGGTTCCAGTCCTCAGAACCACAGAAACAAACAAACAAACAAAAAAGGCACTGTGGCTCAAGTGGTAGTGCTAGCCTTGAGCAAAAGAAGCTCAGGGACAGTGCCCAGGGCCTGGGTTCAAGGCCCAGGACTGGCAAAAACAAACAAACAAACAAAACCCCACAGGAACCAGCCCCAAAGATACCTGGGGAGTCCATGCTACCTCCAGACAGGAAAAGCAGACACGAGTCCTCACCCACAGCACGCAGAGGAGTGAAGACAACCCTCTCACCCTCCCAAGATCTGAGGCTGATCTATGAACTAAATTGACATACGTTTAACGGATTTAATTACACTCCTATCAAGGACTCCTACATGATACCCTAAGCTGGGTCAGACAGCTGGCACTATCCCTGAGCTAGACAGGGCCCTGGCTTCTGAGATGCTGGGACAAGTCACACACAGCAGAAGGAAGAAGCACACGGTGAGTTTGAGGGTAGAATGCTGAGTCCCCAGTAAGAAGATTCATGCTGGGTACCGGTGGCTCATGCCTTGTCATCCTAGCTACTCAGGAAGCTGAGCTCTGAGGATTGTGGTTCAAAGCCAGCCCAGGCAGGAAAGTTGGTGAGACCCTTATCTCCAATGAACCACCAGAAAACTGGAAGTGGTGCTGTGGCTCAAGTAGTACAGCACTTACCTTGAGCTGAAGAGCTCAAGGACAGCGCCCAGGCCCAGAGTTCAAGCCCCAAGACTGACCAAGAGAAAATAAAACGTGGGGCCTGCGTCTCTCACACCAGGTTTGGAAATGCTGGCCTTTGCTACCTCTAGGGTCTCTGGCTCAGCCTGAGAAGAATGGATGCTCCCCTCTGGGTTGGTGCCCAGAGCCCTGGTCTACATGCAGGAACTGGCCATGGATCTGTGAGGCTACTGCCTCTTGCTTTGCCTCTGTTGCTGCCACCTTGTGACCCACTTGCCTCCCATGGGAAGATTGGAAAAGCCTCCAGTCCAGACACCAAGCAAGGCTGAAATCCAAACATGCTGCCTGGGAGACGGAGAGCGAAACCAACTCTTTCACACCTGCTTTGCATGGCTTTGCTGGGCAGGGCTGACATCACATCGCATGATGCAAAGCAGGGGTGAGGGGAGGGGAAGAGGGAACACTGGAAGGAGGGGTGTGTGTGCACGCATGTGCATGTATGTGTGTGTCCTACCTAGGAGCTTCTGGTCAGTAGACCTGTGGAGGCCCAAGACAAGCTGATGCCGGCTGGGGATCACGCTTTGAGAACCATCTAGGTATTAATAGTATTTCAATCCCAAAGGAACTGGAAGTAGAAATCTGCTTCCAGTGAGCTATACCATGCCCACAGGGCAGCTGGTGCCCGGCTGGTGGCCCACAGCAGGTCTCTCTGCTGAGACAGGGATAATATCGTGACACTTGCCAGCTGGGAGTGTGGGAGACGGAAATACCCGGCCCCAAATATATTTCTTTGACATGTTTTAAGTTGGTTATTCAGAGACACAGCGTTAGATTGGCTTTTCCTCCTCCATCCAGCCCCCGTCTCTCTCCCACTCTAGGGGCTACCTTCCAGTTAGATCCTCTCTGTTGAAGGGTCATCTTCTCGTTAGATCTTCTTGGTCCATTTTTCCTCTCTTAGGCTCTGGTTTGGAAACTCTGAACTACATACAATAGGCTGTGTCTAGAACCAGGAAGGAGGCATGGTTTTGGGGAGGCACCACGGAAACACACATTTTGGGGCCATCCTTGGGGGGCGAGCCCTCACCTGGACATAATAGGGGCTATAGCCTGTCCATACTTCTCTCCTGACTGGAGTGAGACCCAACATAAGGAGGGAGCCAGCAGTAGATGACGGGTCTGAAACATTTTCTCTGCCATTGCAGCCTGTCACGTGGCCTAGGGGCAGCAGATTGATGATCCTAATTACTCTTGGCTCAAGCTGATATGAAGTATTTGTCTCATTCCCCAAGCCTGTGACAGCAGTGGATGTCGGATGGTAGGGACTGGGGAACGGTGCCAAGAGGCATGCTGGGTAACTGGGGATGGCAATCTGGGATGTGAAATATCCACAGGAGATAAAAAGTGGGTGCAGAGGATGTGTGTTCTTGGCTGGTCCTCCAATGGCTTTCAATGGAGTCCTAGGATGGGGAGATTCCTGGACAGGTCTTGAATGCCTCCTCCCATCTTGAGGTGACCTATCCAGGACAATCTCAACCCAGACTTAGGCCAGACCACTTCAGAAGCTGGACAGCAGGCAGATGGAAAACAATGTTGCCAGGGGCTTAATTTACATTTTTGCTGCTGATTGGTTTATTTTGCTTGCTGTGTCCTTTTGTGTGTCTGCTCCAGCCCTCATGGGTGGGGTGCTAGAAATGGAATCCAGGGCCTAGTGCTTGAGGGCCCAGTGCTCTACCACTGGCCCATGGTGGATTTGTTCTTGGTGGCATTAAGTACTTGCTGAGCCCACAGGTAGACGGTTAGAATCACATAGAGGCAAGACCAGACACTCAGGGCTAAACGTAATAGGGCAGAGCTGTGGCGGATGGGGTGTCAGGGGAGGTGGACCATCAGAGGTGGGGTGCAGTGGTGTTGGTGCAGAGAAGAGGAGAGAGCGTTCCTGGCAGGGGGCAGTGTGGTCAAAGGCAAGAGTTCCAACTTGGAAAGAGGCTGGGCACAGAACTTGATGCCTGAGGTTTACTACCCAGAGGATTTGGAGAAGGGCTGCACTGCTGGTATGGAGGATCTTGGGAGTTCTCTGGCCTACGGAATAACTTTGGGCCTGATTGGGAAGGACTGATGTTCAAGTCCCAACCCTGTCACCCGGGCAAGTGCCTCCCTCTCTAAATGTACAGACCCTTCCAGAAACTTGCACGTAGGGCTACCCAAGAAAACCCAAACTCAGAGGACGCGCATCGCAGATGCCAGGCCCCGTGTCCATCCCTGCAGCTCGGGCAGAAGTCCCCTTTGATGGCAAGCAGAGGTTCCCGCTGATCTCCCTCCCTCCCTCTCCGCTGTCCCCTCCCCCTCGCAGGCGCTCACAGGACAACGCTGTCCCGGTGAACTGCGCGGTAAATCGCAGCAAAGCAAGAAGTAGTACACTTCCAGCCCAGCTGGCCAGGAGGGGAGTCCGCGTGGCCAGCTCCTCCCACCCCAGTCTGGCGCGCTCGGCCAAGCCCGGCCAAGCCCGGCCCTGCCCGGAGGCCTTTCTCAAGACTTGGGATGCCACCCTCGGGTCCCCAGGTGGTGATGGTGGGGTCCCCGCAGTGCGCGAGTGGCCAAGTTGGGTTCCATCGCACCTGCACAAGGACCGAGGCTCCGGCAGAGCCGCGCTGCCCCGAAATCGGACTCTCGGGGGTGTGGGGTGGGGAGGGGGGATGCTGGCTACGTGGGAAGAGTGGGGTGACGCTGGGGCTGGCCGGGGTGGTTGGCCCCGTGCCAGCCGCCCTCGCTCCGCTCCTGCCCCGCCCTCTAACTTGGGGCAGGCTCCGCACCCGGGCTGGGGGAGTCGGGGGGGGCTACTGGGGGGCGCGCCACGCCCCTCCGCCCGCCGCGCGCGCCCGGCGCTCCCCCGGCCCGAGCGTGACTTGATCGCGCGTCCCGAGCCCCCTGGGTACCCGGGAGCCGAGCCGCCCGCGCTCCCCACCCCCAACCCGGGCCAGCAGGTACCAAGGACTCAAGTTGGCCCCGGCGCGCAGCGTGGCGGCCAGACGTCCGCCCCGGGTCCGGGGGTGGCCGGTGTCGGGCGGGCCGCGCGCGGAGGAGGGGGGGGGGACTCCGGGGTGGCCTGGGCCGGGCGCGGCGGGCCGCCCTCCGCCGCCGCTCCCCCCACCCCCCACCCCGTGTCCCCCTCCCTCCCCCTCCGCCTCGGTAGCGCGCGCCGGCGCCTCCTCCCCGCCCCCCGCCGGCCCGCGCCGCGCTCCCTTTCTTCCTGCCTCGCCTTCCTGCGGCGCCCGGGCTCATCCATTATAGATGCGCCGTCGGCACTGACGGCGGCGACCGAGCGCCCGCGAGCGGCCCCGGCGCGCGGCCCGCCCGGAGCGCGGCTCCAGCTCCGCCCAGGGCTGCGGGGAGCGCGCGGGGCCCAGCCTCAGTCCGGCCCGATCTCCGCGCCCGACCTCCGCGCCCGGCCCGGTCCCGGTCCCGGCCCTCCGCGCCCGTGCCGCCGCCGCCGACTTTCTGCATGACGGTCACAAAGGTAAGCGCCGCCCGCCGCCGCACCCCGACCCGCCCGCCCGCGCCGCAGTCCCCCGGCCCGGGGCGACCGGGGAAAGTGGGGGGGGGATGCGGGGGCGGAGGAGGGGGCAGCCGGGCTGGGAGGGGGCGGGGCGCGCCTCCGCTGCGCCCCGATCGCGCGGGGAGTCCGGCCCAGCCGAGACTGCGGTTCTAACCCCGGTGTGTGGGGAGGGGAGGACGGGGGGGCGGGGGGGACATGCTGCATTTTTAACCCCTGGAGAGCCAGGTCGGGCTGTCAGGCTGAAGGAGTGCGCACCGCGGGGCCTGGGGCGCACGGCGGTGCGGGACGGGACGGGACGCGGGCGAGGGGAGCGCCCGGCGGGGCCTGGGGCGCACGGTGGTGCGGGATGGGCCGGCGTCTAGAGGTCCCGCGGCGAGGGAGCGCCACCCACCTGCCGGCCCGCCGCATCCCCAGAACGTGTTCGGGTGCTGGAGGCGCTGTGGGTCCCGGCTGGAGATGCAGAAGGCTGGCCGGCACCGGGCGAGGGGGAAGGGGACGTGTGACAAGCGGGTGGCAGGTGGGCGACCCGGAGCTCCCCTGTTAGAGGAGGGCCCTCGAGACTTGCAGTAGGGGCCTAGGTTCACCCGAGAACTTCTAGGGCGGCCCTGTTGGTTCTAAGGACAGAGTTAAGAGAACCGTGAGGCAGTAGAAAAAGTTCCCACGGGCCAGGGACCGGGGTTGGGGTCGGGGGTGGGAGGATCCTGAGCTAGGCTCTGCCCCGAACTCTCTTGGGTGGGCGACCTGTGGGGGTGGCTTCTACTTTGGGACTCAGTTTCCTCCTGGGTGATGTGAGGATGGGGGTGGAGGTGTATAGTTGAGGAACCAATAAGATTGAGGGTACTGAGTGCTGTCTGTCAGGGTACTGCTCTCCCTGGCCTTGGCCATCTTTTACACTCCAGGCCGGACTTCGGCTCAGGTGGCCATGCTCACGGGGTGGGGGAGTTGGAGGCCAAAGCAGGACCGCCAGGCAGCTTGAGGTCAGAGCCTAGAGCCAGATGGAGGGTCAGGGGGTGCCAGGGCAGTGCCAGAGCTTCGAGACACGAGTCACGAGACAGCATGCTGACGCTAGGCCCCCTGGCTCAACTCCAGATGCAGCCATTGTCCTGGCTCTGGGGCTAGGGGGCATTGTGGGAATGTGAACTCAGGACCGAGGCTGGCAGGACAGCTGTAATCCACAGAGGCTTGGCGTTTCGAAATGACACACATGATATTCTGCTAGGGGAATTGTGGGGGAGTGGGGGGATCTTTATCATGGAGATTATTGATGCCAAAGACACACAAGCAGGCTGGGACAGAAGAGCCCCTGCTGGATCTAGGATGAGGAAAGAAAAAGTGTGAACTCTTCGAGAAGAACTGTCCCCTGGGTCCCCTCTGTACCTGAATTCCTGCAGCCTCTGTTCCCAGAGACTAGGTGCGCTCAGTTCTTACGGGAGAGGAGACTGAGGCTCAGAGAGGCAGTGACTGGCTTAAGGTCACACTGCAGGTATGTGGCAGGACTAAGGTCTGTCTGCTGCTGTGGGCAAGTGGACCCTCCATGGTGGAGGGTCACTGCTTGTAGACCCTGATGCTAGGCATGGATGATTGATGTTAGGGGTGCCCGTGAAGGTGGACGCCTTCCAGATCAGCTCACTGGAAGTCCACCTGCTGATGTCCCAGAGATTATTCACCATCATCCCCACTTATGTGCAGCCCCTGTAAACCCCTCTGTCCCTCTCCTCTTGCCCAGACCTCTGTGGCCTCAGCTTAAGCCAGCCCAGAGGATTAAATCAAATCCCCACTTTAACCCCTCATGGGTCCCTCACAGACCAACTCTGTTCCTTCAGGGTACTGAGGGAGAGATGCAGGCCAGGTCTGGGACCATTATGCCACCTGCAGGGCTGCTGGAAGAGGCGCCTTCATGTCCCCAGGAGCAGTCACCTGCCCTAAATATGAAGGCCTGCCCTCCAGCGGGTCCTACACTCAGCCTCTCACAGGCTCTGTGACCTTAGCTTGGTCATTTCTGTCCTCAGGCCTCTGTTTCTCCATCTGTCAAATGCAGAAATGTATTCCAGTGACTCGTGGGGTCCCTGCTGCTGAGCTGGCGAACTGCTCCAGCTTTGGCTAAGGACACTGGGGTTCTTGATTGTCAGAGGGGGATCTGGTTACCCCCACCGATGTGACGAAGAACACGGAAGGGCGTGGGAGGTGGGATGCAGCTGGGATGGGAAGAAGATGAGTCCTGGCCGCTGCATGTCCAAGCACAGGTCACCTGTCCCTGTGTGCAAACACCTCTGGGCCAGGCTTGGTGGGGATTGCAGGAGCAGAGCACTTAGAGCACCTTGGGTGGCAAGTGGCTAGTTCCTCAGTGGCAGCTCCACGGGAGGCAAATCCTTAGGTTCCCATCCACAGCTCTTCCAAACATACCTGGCCCTTCCCTTGTGGGGAGCCCTGGACTCCAGGAGAGACTCGGGGCCCTTACCAGTACGGGGACACCACTGTATGAGTCCTGACTATGACTTTCTGGCCCTGTGGCATCTGTCCTGGTTGTGGTGATTAACCATGTACATGTATTTTAATAAGCTACCTCAGTTTCTCTCCTCCAGGCCAGTGTACTTTCAAAGGGCAAGCCAGGGGATGCTGGTGCATCAAAGTCCTCAGCTCAACATCTCTGCTCAGGAGATGCTGGGACCCTTCCCTTCCCAGCTTCTCCCTCCTGCTCGGCTCTGATTGGACAGGAACTGGAAAGCCTTTGGGTCAGAGTCTGGCTCACTGGCGTCCGGGAACAGTGCAGACCCAGGTCCTGGCACTTTGAAGAGGGGCTGGGCTCTCCACCATTCCCACACCTGCTCTGGCTTTGGTCTGCTGCTGCAGGAAGTTGTGGGTCATCTGTTCAGCTGGCATCCTCAGAATCTCTGTGCTAGGCTAGGCCTTATGCTAGACATTGGGGACCCAGAATGCATGGTTCCAGCCTCTACCAGCCATGATCTTAGAGGAGACAGGTGGAAGGGGCGGTTAGGGGACGCAAAGAGTCAAGTGTCATAGGTGCAGCCTGAGTGTCACCCACAAGCTAAAAGTGCTCAAGGAACATAGGCTGATTTTCCCTCTTACTGTCTCTGCCTCTAGGCTATGAAACTCTCCAGAAAAGCCATCACTTCCTTTGTTCCCAGAGGCTCTGTGTTCCCCTGGACATTGTCCCGGGTATCCATCCCCACCCCGGGAAAAGCTGGGGTGCAGTGTGAAGTCAGTCATGCCGACACAAGCTCATCCGGTACAGAACATGGCTGTTTAGTAGGTCCTGGAGCCAGTGGCATTAGGCCTGACAGCCCAGCCATGGAGTGAGATTTTCCATTTCTCTCTGGCCAGCAGCTGGAGCAGACGTGGCCTGTACTAGCACGGGAGCGGTGGTAGTGGAGTCTCAGTTCCTGCCACCAGGAAACCAGAGACCCATGTGCGATGCTGGTCTGCCCTGTCCAGGGCCAGAGTGCGCTGAGCAAATGTGCAGACTCTTGGTCCCTCACCAGTCTCCTTCCTTCTTCTTGGAGTAGCTCTGCCTGGCTCCTTTCCTTATGCCGTGCCCCCCCCCCAGGCCTGGCTGGCAGCAGCTGGCTCAGCCCTGCCAGGGAGGGACAGATGCAAATCCAGTGGCTTCCGCATGAAAAGAAGCTGTTCAGCGTGTGCTCTCCTTTGTGGGCCTGGTGTGTGGGACATCTGCTGCTGGGGGGGGGGGTGAGGGTGGCACATGAGGGTGGGCAGGGGAGGGGAGAGGGAGGAGCTGCCACCAAAGGCTCCTGGAGGGACTTTGTAATTGCTTTCTGGCTGGCACCCTCCTAATTAATTAAGGAAGTGCCTAAGGCTCTGGGTTTTCCTGGGTTAGCACATGGATCCTTCCTTACCCCCACTGTTTGGGAAGAATAAGCGGAGGGACATACGCTCTGTGATACCCTGGTCGTGGAGCCCGTGTGGGCCCCAGGCTGGATGCATGCCCACTTCTGACTGCCAGCCAGCCATTGTCCCTGGAGGCTGATCACCAGCCTGGCACGCATGGTGGTTAGGCAGGCACAGGTGTCACCTTTACTCCTGGAATCCGTGAGCGCCCCATTTTCCACGGGCAGAAATCGGGAGTGTAGGAGGGCTGTGGCTCAGGATTCAGTTCAGTGACTAGGAAGCAGGATTCGCACCCGGGCTACTGTCTTGACTCCAGAGAACCATTCGCCTGCCTTCAGATCCCAGCTCATGGTCCTTCCTACTCCCACCTCCCCCAAGGCAGGGGGCTGCTGTTTGTGGCCTGGGGAGGGGGAGATACGGAGAACACATCCTGCTCAGAGCTACTTCTTGTGCTACTGGGAGGAGGTGGGGATGTGAGGTAGAGGGTGGTCTGTGCATAGTGTCTGACATCCAGCTGCCAGTGGGGGGGAGGGGAAAGGAGGGGAGGGGGTGGAGAGAACGGGGCATGGCCTCCCTCCACCTGCGTGACACCAGCTCTATTAGCGAATGCAGCCCTGAGCAGAAGCAGCCTTATAGTTTGGTGTGAGTGAGCGGGTCGGTGTCCTTTATTCCTGTTGCTTATTTTGGCTGTCATAATGTGCTAGGATAGATAATCTGGCTGTAGAAATTTGCTGTCCTGCTTTTATTTGAAAAGTGAGCTAAATAAAGCACGTGAATCTTGGTGTAGTATACCATCCTGGCTCCGTGCGGGGGAGAGATGGCCCCATTGCGGCCCTGTCTGAGCGCTGCAGGCCCCAGGCCGATGACCTTAGATGTGGCTGCCTGTGTGTGATGGATGAACTCAGGATCAGCCCAGCTTTTCCTCCCCCAGGGTCCTCCTCTAACCTGGGCGCTTGCAGCAAACCATTGAGTTTGATTTCAGAGCTCTCAGCGTTGGCTTTGTGAGCCGGAATCAGCCGTGTGTGATCTGGAATCTGGTGGAATTTCCAGGACGTGAACAGCCGACTGAGTGAAAGGTATTAGTGGGCGGTGACGGGAGGGTTTAGTTCCTGAGCTTTTTGCGTGGCTAGCTCCAAAAGAAAGTGCTCTTTCTGCTGCCACCCCTGCCTGACCTCCTGGAGCACGTGCACGGCGGCTTGCAGGATCGTGCACACGGGGAATTTCGAGGTTCCCAGAAGTTTAACGTTCTGGGGAATTCTCAGGAAGGAGATTTCCGTCTCTCCTGGGTCTGCTGAGAACTGCTTTAGCTCCAGTTCTGTCTCTTCCTGCCTCAGGCATCATCCCATCTCCCTGGGAGCTCACCACCTCTTCAGGACCCAGGTCCAGAAGAAGGCCTTAGCCAGAGAGGCTCCAGGAACGCCTCCTGTCTCAGCGAGCTGGTAGAGGGCTGGCACCGCCTGGCATCTCCTGAGCTTGCTCCTGGCACGAACGTGCTGAGGTTACATCTGATTTCTTTCGTGCCTCTCTGGGCACTCATTACATTGCTGCACACATGAGTGAAGGTGTATTATTTTTGAAGTACTTTTGAAGTTTTTTTGAAGTGTGTGGACATCTGTGGCCTGGCAGGATTTGGCCCAAGGCTGAAATACCCAGGGATCCTCCTGAGCAAGGCAGGGCCTCCCTCCTAGACATCGGTGACTTCTGTAGCCATGGGGCTCTGAAGATGTGCGGGACAGCACCCCCAGTTCTCCAGAGGGGAAACCAAGACTGAGTTCACAGGGAGGTTGAGGCTCAGTGGGGTGAGGGTCCACCTCTGAAGCCTATGTGTGGGCTCATCCCAGTGGGTTTTCTAGACTTTTAGTACTCACCCACTGTTGGCAGGCCAAGGATTGACTCAAACGTGGAGGCTGAGGGAGAGTTCTAGAATGGAGACCTTGCGAACTTCCCTGGATGGGAAGGGACCCTGAGTGAGGAGGCGTGGCTGGGCGTGCCCTGTCCAAGGTGCTAGGGCAGGGCGTGGCAGAGGCCAGAGGAGCCACTTCTGGGCTCTTCCTCTGAGCCACTAGGCTGTGATTGCTGAGATCTGGCAGCCACTGTCCGTACGTGCAGGCTGCCACCGTGGCCTGGCTTGCGAGCTGGATCTGTCCCTGGAAGCCGGCCTCCTGGCACACTGGGCCTGGTGGCCTCTCCTCCTTTCATCTCTGAGGCCCCGAGGAGGCCGAGGGGCTGGGAGGCTGGGTTGCCAAGAGCTTTCCTCTTACCAGACCTCTGGGCCAAGTTCTTCCTCTCTGGAACTATGTCTTGAAGGGAGGGAGGGAGGCTGGCTGGAGGGGTGGTGGAGAGAGGCTGAGGAGCTGCATACAAAGACCCCTTGGGATCACGGTGCTGGGGTAACTGGACCCCCAGGCTGCGTGGGCCTTGGCTTCAGAAAGCTGCCCGAGGCCCACCTCTCACACCACACACTGCACATCCTCATGCTCACAGAAGCTCCTGCCTGAGCCCAGCCCTCAGCGCCCCAGCTCTTCCCCAGCTCTGCCCTGGCCTCAGTTTCCCCACTTGGCTAGAGGCTGAGAACAGGCCTGGGCTTCAGCCCTGTGGCTGCTCAGCCTCAAGCTCTGCTGATTCCTTGCCTTCCCTGTGCCCCAGGCCCTACCAGCAGTGTCTCTTTCTGAAGTTTTGTCCTTCAGCAGACCCCCCCCCACACACACACGTAGGACAAGCTTATGCGACTTGAGATCCAGAGTTCAAATCCTGCTCCAGAGCCTGCCCTGTGATTCCAGGAAATCACTCACCTGTCTGAAAATTGTACTCCTTCCCTGGTATCTGGTTGTAGGTACCAGGCCATGGCACAAGATTACATCTTCCCAGCCAGTGTCTCTTGGCTCTGCCCACCTGCCTTACTCAGTCTCCTGTGGTGGGAAGTCCCTCCTTTGAGGAGATTCTGTCCCATTTGAGGTGGGGTGGGGGTCGTGTTAACTGAGATGGCTCACAGGAGAACCCTTTGGGGCCATGTGTGTTCGTTGGTGTAAGCGCCTGCCATGCTGACTTTCAGTCTTGCGTGCACATTGTGTTTTCCACCTTAGGTAAGGCACCTGTCTGCTCCCACAGCCTGGGTGTGCAGAGGGAAAGATGGCGCAGGGTGGGCTCTTGTGTAGCTGGGGAAATAAGGTCCCTGCAATGGCTTTTTGTGGGCACCATTTTCACCCTGGCTGCAGATCACCTGGCCAGATTAAATAAAGAACCTGTCTCTGGGGCCTGCTAAGGCCTGGCACCTAAGTGTGCTTGATCTAGTGTTCTTCACTCGCTGTTTTGAAATACTGTGTGCATTATTATGATTATTTTAAAATTACGTTGAAGTAGTTGTACTATCCAGCATGTCAGTTTGTGAGTGTAATGCATGTCATCCCAATCAGCTTGACCCTTCCCTCATCCTCCCCCATCCCCTCAAGTCTTGTGAGCATTGAAAATGGGGGGGATGGGGGTGTGTGTGCAGAATTAGACCTTTGTCCTCCTGGTCCTTACCTCCTTGTCATGATGAGCTGAGGGCCTGCCTGGGAGGTTGGGCCTGAGCCGTGGTATTTCCTAGAGCTTATTTCTGGGACATTGGGTGCAGAGCGACCCTCAGCCTAGAACAACCGGTGACATTGAAGCTGAAGCCTGGCTCTCTACTCATTGGGACAGTGAGACTTCGTGTTGGAGAGCCAGAGGGAGCTGGGGTGGGGGCGGAGGGGGGGGGCAGGCAGGGGGAGAGCCATGTAGCTCAGGAAGGCTTCCTGGAGGGAGGTGGCCTGTGACTGGTTCTGAGCAGGCAGGGGAAGAAGGACGCAGCAAGAACGCTCCTAATGGGAAGGGTTCTTTTAGGGGAGGAAAGACAGTGAGGTTCCAGCAAGTGAGCTCAGCCGTTGGACGCAAGGGTGGGGCAGGACAAGGAAGCACCGGAAATGACTGTCTGAGAATCACAGTCTTGTCGGCAATGGGGTGGGGGGGGGGGCTTTGACGGTTCCAGATCCAAGAATATCAGGGCTCTGTGAATGTTTGAGTGGAGTAAACAAAAGGGGATTGTAGGGGTTTCCAGCCAGAGCTCTGGCTGGCCTGTTCCTGGGGCTCTGCAAGTCTCCCGTGGGCCTTTGGAGGATGGCGGGGGGGGGGGGGGGAACCTGGCATCCTGCAGTGTGGTCCCTAGGAAGTGGGGAGTATTTCTAACAGAACCACTTCTAGGAATGGGGAGGGGGCAGGAGTCGGGGACAGCAGGGGTGAGGCGGCCAGGGTCCTGTGCTCAGCTTGCTTCTAGCTCCCCAGCCCCTCAGGAAGGACCCCACCCTGCCATCCAGCCTCTCCAGTCTCCCACGTCCTGTGGACTCCATAGCACTGGGGTGGGGGGCCCTGTGGGGAGAAGGGGGCCTGTCCTGTGAGGTATCAGCAGCAGATCAAAAGCAAACTGGCTTGTTTGTATCCCCTGAAGTATTTACAGGAAGAGAAGCAGGAGCTGTTTATCCAGCCCTGTTCTCCAGGGAAGAAGCCACGGGACAGGATGGGACTGGATGGGAAGGTTTCCCCGGCCTCCCCGCTGCAGGCAGACAGGATTTCTGTGGGTTGAAGCCAGGCAGCCCCTGTGCGTTTGAAGAAGGGGGAGGTAGAGTTTCTGGAGAGGTCCAGGAGCCCCTCCACTCCTCCGGCCTGCAGTCCCCAACAAAGCCTTTTGAGACACACACATACTAACTAGAGTCTCAGCCTGTAGGGTGCTTAACCACTCTGGTGGTTATTTCCAACTCTGGAGGAGGGTTACCAGTTTGGTGTGGTCTCTGATGGTGTCTGGAGGGTGGCTAGGCTGTGTGTTGAGTCGGCCCTGAGATGGGACACTGGGTGAGGAAATGCCACACTGGCCCCAGCCCTATCCCTCCCCCCATGAAGTGTTCACTGCTGGAGAAGGGGCGGTGGCAAACCAGAGCCCCTGTTGGGGGCCTGGAGTCAGGCTGGGGTGCATTCTGTGGACCCGGGGCAGGATCAGGGGGCTCCTTCCTCTAGCTAGACCCCAGCATCTCCTGTTCTAAACTCCAGCACAGTTTCCTCCCGAGAAGGGACTTTACGTCCCCAGGGAGTTGCAGGCACAGAGCCAGGCAGCATTTCCTCTTCATGGTGGGCCCGGCCTGGTCTTTAGACCCGGAAACCCAGTTCTCCACGCCCACCAGGTCAGGCCTTAGCTGGCCTGTCATCTCCTCTAGGATGAGGACCACCTTCCCTCAGTCCCGTCTCAGGCCAGGGCACAGGGGTCTCTCCATAACCCTTATATGGGGAACAGATAAAATGGCTTTCATGGGAGCAACCAGGCCTCAAAGATGACTCTACAGCAAGGACGGACCCAGGCCGGGCATCACCCCCACACTGGGCGCTGCCCTACCCCATTGCCAGGCACTGCTGAGAGACACAGAAGGCACCGACTCTCCAGCCTTTAAGGAGGTTGAATTTTGCTTGGAAGGGGCACAGGTTGCGTGTGCCCCTGACGGCCGCAGCGACCTGACCTGGGCCAGGCTGGGCTTGCCAACACAGCTGTGTTTGACCTTGCCAGTGTCCCTCCCCCCCCCCCCCCCCCCCCGTTAGCTGCCAAACCCCAGGTTGTGCAGGAGGTGAGCAGGAAGGGTCAGGAGGAGTAGGGAGGGGGAGGGCCAGGTGGGAGTCAGCAGGGACCAGGTTAGTGGGTTCGGGGCTATACATGGCCAGGTACCTTCCTTTATATCAGAAAGAGATGGGATCAAGTCATTGGATTCTCTCTCTCTCTCTCTCTCTCTCTCTCTCTCTCTCTCTCTCTCTCTCTCTCTCTCTCTCTCTCTGTCTCTCTTTTGCCAGTCCAGGGGCTTGAACTCTGGGCTCAGACGCTGACCCTGAACTCTTTTTGCTCAAGGCTAATGCTCTACCATTTGAGCCACTTCTGGCTTTTTCTGTGATTCGTTTGAAATAAGAGGCTCATGGATTTTCCTGCCCAGGGTTTGGCTTTGAACTGCCATCCTTAGGTCTCAGCCTCCTGAGTAGCATGGATTACAGGTGTGAGCCACCGACGCCTGGATGGTCATTAGATTCTTGTGGTACTGCCGTGCACTGTGGCTCTGACTGCTCAACCCTGAACAAAACAGGCCCCACGGAACATGACTGTACAAGTACCATAGCATCACGTTTGTAGGAAATACCCTCAAGAAAATGCCCTTGCCAGGCCCCAGTAATCCCATACTGGGTGCTGAGGTCGAAGCATGAACTCAAGGTCAGCATGGGTTACAGAGTGAAACTGTTTCTCCAAATACAGAATAAAAACGAAATCAGAGGACGGGCAGGTATGGTGAGAGGCCTTGGGCCAGAGTGGAATGGAGGACGGATGAAATAGGGCACCCAGCAAGCTAGAAGGCTGCACTGCTAAGACACAGCAGGGGCTAGGAAGTGAGGGCCTGCCCCCCCCCCACTCACCCCCACTCCCAGGCTGGTACCTATTAGCTGCTCACTAATGTTGGTTGAATGACTGAGAATGACCCACAGTGGAGCTGTGCGGACAGTTAGGAGCCCGGGTGAGGCTGGGGAGAGACCACAGTTCAGCAGCTACTTTGAGCCCTGGGGATCTGAACCAGGACAGAGCTGTGAACACAGGAGATGCGTGCACACCAGAGACGAGTCATTCTGGGAGACTGAGTAGGAGGAAAAAGTTCATGCAGGACAGGCGTGGCGTTGTTTTACAGGGGTCCTGTACCCCACCCTGACCCAGGACCCCGGAAGTGAACCCAGATGAACCTCTCAGATGCTCCAGATGGGGTCACCATCATCCTGCAGGGCCTGCCCCCCTCTGTAGGCAGCCTGGAGAACCCCACCATTGCCGGTCTCACCTCATTAGTATTTTGAGCAGAAGCATATTTTTTTTTCCTGCAGGGAATTGGAGCCCTGTTCATTTCAAATTGAGTAAAACCAAAGAGCAATTAAGAGACACAGCCTTGTCGGTCAAGGAGAAAGGACACAGAGCAGGGGCTGCTGCTCAGCGGGCCGAGGGGCACAAGCTTTTCTGAGCTGGCTTGGTTCGGGGGTGGGGAGGGGGGCAGGGAAAGGCTGTGCCATGGATTTAAATCCAGCAGTGATGTTAAATGCTAAATCAAGGATCTAGATCTGCCAGCGCTTCCTCAGCGTTTACCAGGCTCTGGGGCTTGTGCCTAGGGTCCCCCGTGTATCCTATGGTCCTGGGGAGGTGGGTGAGGGTGAAGGTGAAGAGACAAACAAACCCAAGGTCACACAACTAGCAGATGGAGGTAGCACCAGGTTGGTGTCCACAAAATGTTCCAGAGCTTGTACCCCTTAATTGCCTGATGCTTGTTTCTCATAAGTCATGCTTTCACCAATCATTGCTCTGAGAGAGAGAGAGAGAGAGAGAGATCTAACAAAACCCTCCGTTGCTATGGAGCTTACTGTGCTACAGCCAGGTGGAAAGAAGGTAAAACATCGTAGGCTGTGGCCCCATCCGGTCCCTCTTCTGGTCCTGTACAGTTAGACCTAGGGCTCTGGTGGGCCTGGGAACCTCTCTGATCAATGATGGGGCCATTGTGGTCCAGGAGAGGTCCATACTGGTCAGGGGATGATCCAGGACTAGCGATGTAAGGTGGCATCCCAGAAGTCTGGAGATGAGGCCATTTCTCTTCTTCTGTCATACGTTGTCAGTGATTTTTTTTTCTTTTTGCTAACAGCTACCTCCTAGGGAAAAAAGAATTGATCCAAGGCTAGCAATCTAGCTTTCTGTGGTGAGGTATTCTCAATTCTGTATTCTAAAAAGTAGCAGAGGGGAGGCTGCTGCTAGATAGGTTGTCCCGGTCCTGGATCCCCCTGACCCCTCTCTCTCTTCTCACATTTGATTTTAGCCTTAGCCCCTTCTGACCTCTCCATCAGCTCTTCGCTGGGGCCAGGGCCTCTCTGTTCTTTGTCCCTGGCAGTGTCTGGAAGAGGCAAGGAGGGCTGATCTTCACTCCCCACCCCCAACTGCTCAGACACATTCTGGGCTGCTCTGAAAGAATTCTAAAGGAAGAGAAATGCTCTCCAGGGCTTCTGAGACCTCCCTCCCTGGAGAGGCAGCACCCTAGTGGCCCTTTGGCAGTAGTACCCTGCTCCAGGCTCCGGCTCTCTCGGGAGGCTGCCATATGCTTTCTGGACATCCGGGTCTCATTATGCTCCAATTCCAACGCAAAAAAAAAAAAAAAAAAAAAAAAAATCATCTTGGCTAATTGTGCTGTAGGCCTGAGTGAATCCAGAGGCTGTTAGTCAGGTCCCATGGGTCTGGAGTCTCCCTGGCAACAGAAGATGCGTCCTAATGATCCGAATCCTTGCAGATTGGCTGGGGGTAGGAGGTGGGGTGGGGTCCCCTCCCTGTCTCTTCATGAAGGTTACTCCCACTGCTGCTGCAGCACAAGGCCAAGGGGGACCTAGGGCTGGGGAGAGGGCAGGGAGGCAGGCAGACTCTATTCAAAGATACGAATGATCCCATAGCCATTACTGGCCAAGGATTTTCACAGCCTACAAACACAAACTGTTCAGCTAAAAAAATCACATATGGGCAACCGGCATGTGTACAGTATGCACACACACACATAGATGCACCCATACTCTTGCATGTGCATGCATATACACATGAAGAGGCACCTGCACACGCAGATGCATCCACACACGTGCACATGTGTGTACATGTGTCATACATGTGCACGCAGAGATGCATGCACCTGCACATGCGTGAATGTATGTGTGTGAGGGATAGTGTATACATACATATGCACATATAAGCACTGGAGTGTGCACACATGCTCATGTGTGGATGCTTAGAGACGTGTGTGCCCACATGCACACATACACAACATACCAGATTGCAGGTGTTTAAAATGTGTGTGTCACCCACCTGTCATAGGCAGTCCGGGAAGCTCCCTGGACTGTTTGTCTCCAGCACATTCCAAGGCAGTACTTGGTCAGCTGTGTTTCACAGCAGACCCTGCCCTGCTTTGGGTGTCACTAAACACACACTGCTCTCTTCCCACAAAGCGACAGACTCTCCATCCCCTGCGTCTTCTATGGAGCCCCAGTCCTGGGTCTTTGGGGGCTCATTCTGGGCTTTGCTCCTGGGTCTGGGCCTGCTGTTGCTATGGCCATGGCTCTGGAGGCCTCCTGTCATGGTGGTGGTGTTTGGGGTCTGTCCCTGAGGGAAGAAGGGGGCCCTAAACTAGGCCCCAGAGGAAGGAGTGGAGAGGAGGAGCTGAACCAGAGGAAGGATATCAGTAGGGTGCTGCCCAGGCCAGCTCCTGCCTCCTGCATGTCGGGGGGGGGGGAGTCCCAGGCTCTGGGCCCTGCAGCCTTTGGCTGTTCATCGGCCTTAGGCTGTCCGCTGGGAAGACCCTGCAGTGTGGGCGGGGAGGGAGGGAGAGATGCAAACCCAGCAGTTTCTCCACAGCCTCCGCCCCTCCCTCTCGGCTGTCCTGCTGATTCTTGGTCTTTAGAAATGGCCAGGCAAGAGGAAGGAGCAGGGAGGTGGCTGGTCTAACCCCTAATTGAAAGAGACAGGATGCCTCCCAGCTGCTTCTTGCAGCTGTGGCCTTCCTTGGGCTGGTGTCTCCATCAAGGGGCGTTGGTGGGGGGGCACGTGGGTGGCTGACAGACCGAGATTAGATCGCCTTTCCAGAAATCCAGGGCTTCCAGCCTCCTCCCGTCCACCTCCCTACATGCCCCCTGACCATCAACTGGCCCTGGGCAGGGCACGCAAATGTACAAGACTTGCTGCTCCGGTCTCCAGGGGCTGCTGACGTGTGGGATGGGGTGCTGAGAATTGGGACCCACCTTTATGCAGTTAGGGTATTTGCATCTGTGCTGAGTAGGGGCTGGCCTTGAACATGCATTTTGGGGGGGGGGTTGGTCATGGGGCTTGAACTCTGGGCCTGGGCGCTGTCCCTCAGTTCTTCAGCTCAAGGCTAGTGCTCTACCACTTGAGCTACAGCACCACTTCCGGTTTTCTGGTGGTTTATTGGAGATAAGAGTTTCACAGACTTTCCTGCCCGGGCTGGCTTTGAACCACGATTCTCAGATCCCAGCCTCCTGAGTAGCTAGGATTACAGGTGTGAGCCACCAGTGCCCGGCTTTTGAACACCCATTTTTATCAAGATGTCTTGATTGAGAGAGAGGAGCAGAAAGGGCTGTGGCTGGGCTTTAAGCCGCCCTCCCTTCCTGGGCCAGCCTAAATGGCAGCCTCAGTGTTACCTCAGGGTTCCCCAGGCTCTGGTCTGCCTGGAGGGGGGAGGTCTTGTGTGGGGCTGAGGAGGAGCAAGTGGTGTTGACTGGCCTTTGGGCTGTGGTGAGGTGGGATTGTTGAAATCAGAGTTCTCTACTCTAGGGTAGGAGTCTCCAAGAGGCTGATGGTGCCTGTCTTCCATCCCTGGAAAGTGCCAGGGGACCCTGTGGTTGTTGGTGGCAGCGTGGCGTGGAAGCAAGTGTTTCATGGGTGAAGAAAAGAAAAGGGGGTGCTGCTTGCACGAACCCTACAGGCACACACGGTCTCCTCCTGGCACTGGGTGAGCTTATTTTTCCAAGAGATTTGCGATCCCTTGTGCAGAAAGGCTGCCCCCTTGTCTCCCTGGGGCAGGAGGTGTCAGCGTCCCCTGCCCACCAAGGGCTCCCCAGGATTATTAGGATTTGCAGCATGATCTGCTGGCAACCTGGATTAGGCAGGACTAGATGCAGAGAGAGGCTGCTGGGTTGGTTGGGTAGAATTAGGGCTTGGGATTAACAACGCACCACCAATATTACAGGACCTGCTTGGTGCCCGGTTCCTTAGGGGTGCTGGATGCCGGGGGTGGGGGGGTGGGGTTGGCTGCATGAGTGGATGAGAAGGTACACATGGAGGAGCAAAAGCTGCTGTCATGGTTCAGTGACAACCAAAGCCATACACCTGTCTGGTCAGCTGGAGGACAGGCTGCAGACATGCATGGTGACAGAGATGTCAAGTTATGGCACAGCCCTCTTCCCCTGCCCCCGTGCGTTTGGTGATGACGCATCCTGTGAAGTCATCAGGGCTAAGTGAGGTCATGAAGGTGGAGCCCTGGTAACCACAGGACCGTGTGCTTAAAAGAAAGCAACGCGTGCGCAGAGGAAAGGTGGAGTGAGGACACAGTGATATAGCAGGCCAGGAGGAGAGAGCGAGGCTGCATCAGAACCAACCCTGCGGGACCTCCATCCTGGCCTTGCAGCCTCCAGAAAGTACGTCCAGCCCAGTGTTCTCTTGGCAGCTGGAGCGGACAGGATGGCGCCATTGGAGATGCTGGTCTGAAACAAGGTCAAGGTTACAGAATATGCAAGGTGGCAGGTGCCCCTCTGGAAGAGCTTTTACACCAGAAGACTTGACATAAGAGCTGAGCCTAGGGGTTAGATCATCAGATCCAAACCCTGGCCCTTTGCTGTAGACTGAGAGCCTCCTAGCAGGGCTCTACTGCTTGAGACAATCTTCTCACTGTCTTCCTCTGTCTCGTTCTCACTTTAGTTATTTTTCAGATAGGGCCTTGAGTTTTTGTCTGGGACTGGCTTCAGACTGAGATCCTCCAGCCTGTATCTCCTGAGGTGAGATGACAGGTACTACCACCAGGCCCAGTTATTACTATTTTATTTAATATCGGTTGAGTTGGGGGGGGGTCTCATGTAACTTTTTGCCTGTGCTGGTCTTGAACTGGGATTCTGGGCCAAGATACTGAGATCTTGTCTCAAAAATAAAAGAAAAACCAAAAGATTGGAGGAGGGCGGTTATGGGTCCAGTGGTAGAGTGATTGCGTAGCAAGTGCCACCAAAATTTAAAAAGCAAAGTCCTCTCTGGGACTAGCTGGCAAAGCTGGGGACCTCTGTATAAAAGCTGGATTAAAAATTAGCTTTTTCTGGGCACCACTAGTTTGTATCTGTAATCCTCAATATTCAGGAGGCTGAGACCTGAAGGATCTCAGTTTAGGACCAGACAGGGCAGAAAAAAAAATCTGCAAGACTCCATCTCCAGAATAACTAGCAAAAAGTAGGGCTAGAGGCATGGCTCAAGTGGTAGAGTGCCTTGAGTTCAAATACCAGAATCTCCTCTAAACAAAAACAAACAACACTCCTTACTTCTGTGTGAGTTCCACCCAGCCTCAAATTCCAATGCCAGAAATCTACCTTTTGAGAGCAAGGAGAAAGAAAGGAAGGATTGTGGGTGATTTTCTTCTATGTGCTGTTCTGCATTGTGCATTCATTGCCTTGATAGTTAGGGAACGTTGAGCAAACGTTTAAGAACTCCCTAGAAAGCGAGGGGGAAAAAAATCCCAATTCCCAGCTGTCCAACACCATCCTGGGTGCTGAGGTGGTATGGTCCACAATTGTAAAAGCTGTTATCAAAGACACATAGAGCAAAGCAGTGTCGCTTCTGTGGAGAGCAGGCTGACAACACATATGACAGGCACAAAAATGTCCATCTGCTGTGATCTAGGAGTCCTACTTCTGGGAATCTGCCCACAGGAAGTAATCCTGAGGAAGAGGAAGACTCTGTGCATCAGGAAGTCCCTCACGCCACTACAGACAGGAAGCCCTCGAAGGACTAAGGCATGTGACTGGCCAAGCAAGGCAGCCTGCATTCAGGGAACATTGTGCAGCTATTAGTAAGCACAGTTCCAAAACAAGGGCTGGAGGCGTGGCCCAAGTTGCCTGGTAAGCACACGGCCCTGAGTTCAAATCCAGTTCTTCCCCAAATTGCAATTCCAGCTGGGGGCTGGGGGCTCGTGCCTATAATCCTAGCTACTCAGGAAAACTGAGGTCTTGAAGATCCAGGTTCAAAGCCAGCCCAGGCAGAAGAATGCACTAGACTCCATCCTCAAAATAACCACCAAAAAGTAGACTGCAGTCACGACTGAAGTGAGAGAGTACTAGCCAGGCAGGCATCAGGCCCTGAGTTCAAACCCCACTGTTCCTCATAAAAGAAATCAGTAATTGTAAAGCTGAGTGGAGACTGGGTGGGGAGATTCCAGGTTTTGTTGCCTGAGGATTACAACTGTGCAGAAGTGCTTCCCAAAGTCCAGAGACTGGAAAGGGAAGGAAGGACTGTCAGGAGGGGTCTGGGCCCATGATGGGGGGAGCTGCCAGGGGTCCAGGCTAGGGAGGTGGAGGGGGGAGGGAGATGGCCAGTTCATTTCTGGACAGGTGGCATCAGAGATACTGAGAGAATCCAAAGGGATGGATTGGCTGGGGTTGGGCCTTGGCAGATGGATGAGGAGACAGAAGGGGCCAGAATGATCATGGCCCTGTGAATAAGGGCCTGAGGAGCAGAGCTACAGTGGTCTTGAGGGACATCCCTCCACGAGCTACTCCGTTATCCTACACCGAGTCCTCTCCACAGAGGATGGAGGAAGGAACTCAGCCGTACCACGGGCCCTGGCGTCAGGGTATGTGAGAGAGTCAAAGGGGTAGCTGAGAGCTGTGGAATTGTGGGTAGCATGGAATTGTGGGTAGCTGTGAGGTTGAGGTGGCCATGGAAGAGTCAGAGGAGATAAAGTTTTCTAACTTTTCTGTAGACCCCTCAGTGTTTTCCAACGCTGGGCCCAGCCAGCGCGTCTTCCTCTGCTCTGTCACCGTTACCACTGTCCTGTTCCCAGATCATCCTGTGCTTCAGCAAAGGTGCAGCAGCATTACAGGAAGTTGTGGCTGTGGTCATCCAGGGGCAGGGGTGAGTTGGTGATCTGGGGCAGGATGTACGGGCAGCCTTGGGGGCCTCTTCACTGTTTCTGACAGCAGCTGGGGTGGGAGGGGACAGACCTGTGGTGTTCAGTGCCTGGACTTGAATTGGAATCTGCCTGTGTCATCCAGACTAGCCATGGAGCCATCCCCAGCATCGGTCCATGTGCAAGCCCCTCCCTCCATCCCATTTACTGAGTAGAACTGGCCAGAGGCAGCACCGAGAAAGCAGGCCCATGTAGGACCTGCACCTTCAGAGCCCTCCAGGAAGCTCTGGATGTAGAGGTTTGTGGAGACCAGCTCTGTCACCGGGGACCCTGCACCCCCAATGCCAAGCAACCCTGGCTGATGTCCAGCCCAGAAGAGTTAGGACTTGTACAGTGTCTCCAGCATCTGGTTTGCAAAACAGAAAGTTGAGCCTTTCTTGACCCTGAAGTTCTGTATTTCCTCCCAGGTGCAAGTTGAAGAGGGTCAGCAGGGGGCTCGGGCCTGGACATGTCCTTTTACTGTCTGTCCCTGAATTGGCGTCCCAGGCCCCTTGCTGCCTGGGCCCATCCATCATCCCAACTCCTTTCACCTGCTGGCTGTCCACAGGCCCCTCACTCCTTCCTTAAGACCCTGCTTTGTGCATTCTGCACCCACCCTCTCTCTCCCCTCCATACCTGGCCCCTGGCCCAGCACCCCATGCCAGCAAATTGTGTTTGTGGAAAGCTGGTCTTGGGCCGGATGTCTGTGGTTTGGGGATGGGTTGAGTGTTCCCTAGGGTTTATGTGTTGGAATTCAGTTCCCAGTGTGAGGTAGGAAGAGGGTGGAGATGAAGGACCATCTGTGGTGGTTAGAGTGGAGCCTCTGGGGGAGGGAGGAGGCGATCCTCAGGATTAGCTGAGACTGGGTGGAGCTTGTGAGACTGGGTGGAGGCAGAGACTCTGCTTCCGCCTGCCCTTGTAACGGACAAGAAGACAGTCACCATGCAGCCCCTCAACCTACAGCCTTCAAAACCAGGAACCAAAGAACCCTCTTTCCTTCTGCAAGTTATCCAGCCTCGGATACTTTGACACAGTAACCAAACACAGAGGAGCACTCGGGATCCTGTCTTGTTTCCTGACCTGTGTGGCTGTTTCTCCTCCTCTCCAGAGGAATCCACGTTTTCTTTCACTTAGCAAAATGGCTTATGCTTCATAGGATAAGATGCCCCAAGGCCCACTTGAATGTCCGTGTGTGTGGAGTAGACTTGGCGGTCAACACAATGCCAGCCCAGCCCAAGTATGTCCACAGACAGATGTAGAAATGGGCCCCCAACTCAGAAACCATCACCAGACACCCAGAAACGTCGTACCTTCCTTTTTGTGGGCCCAGAAGCAGCCGAGGGAGGAAGGCAACGGGGAGAGAAAAGCAGCATTTTGTGTGAGCTTTGTTTGTGTCAGTGAGGAGTTGGAAAGCTGTACATGTTCTGAATGACTAAACCAAGTGGGAGGGACTGTGTTCCCATCACCCAGGCCAGTGTGTAGGAATGGCTCTTGGTGTGCATCCATAGCTTGGAGACCATCACCATGACTTTGCCTGCTGGGTGTATGGTTTTTTTTTTTTTTTTATTTTTTTGTGAAGCTGGGGGGTCAAACCCAGGGGCTCATGCATGCTAAGCAAATGCTATACTACTAGGCTATATACCCAGTTTTTTTTTTTTAAATAACTGTGTCTTTTTCAGGTTATAAAAAATAATGTTTTGCCGGGTGGCTCATACCTGTAATCCTAGTTACTCAGGAGGCTGAGATCTGAGGATTGCAGTTTGAAGCCAGCCTGGGCAGAAAAGTCCCCATAAGACTCTTATCTCTAATAAGCTACTCAAAACAGCTGGAAGTGGCGCTGTGGCTCAAGTGGTAGAGTGCTAACCTTGAGCACAAAGAGGCTCAGGAACTTGGCCTAGGCCTTGAGTTTAAGCCTTAGGACCGGCAATAATAATAATAATAGTTCTAGAAAACGTGGAAAATCAGAGAAGTGTAGAGATGAAATGGAAATAGCACCTTCTGTGCTGCTCCACCCAAATACCACCCTTGGGACCTTGTGTCTTCCTTTTCCTCCTTCTCCTGTGCGTTTGTGTTTGTTGTATACCCCAGCCTCGACATTTAGAATTCCCGTGGGGGCATCATCATCATCATCATCATCATCATCATCATCATCATCATCATCACTATTCTGCCTGTGAGCTGCACCCAGGCCAGCTCCATGGTATTATTTATTCCCCATCTCATCTGTTATAATATTTCACATTTTGTGATTTCTGAAATTGGGCTCTATCTTCCATTGGTGGCATGTAAATTACTTTTATGGGTTTTTTTTCCTCTTTCCCAAAGGGAGATAAAGTAATGGAAAGTCCTACAGTTGATTGAATTAGATCAGATGAAATATAGTATGGGCTCAAAAGCATCATTTTAAGCCTCTGTGATTCTTTATCAGATGAACACAGGCATATTTTATTTCACAGCCTCCTACTGGTAGAGATTTAGTGGTTTCTACTCTGTGTGTGTGTGTGTGTGTGTCACAAACGCACACCAGTCCTGGGGCTTGAACTCAGGGCTAGGGCACTGTCCCTTAGCTTTTTTGCTCAAGGCTAGTGCTCTCAATCACTTGAGCCATAGCTCCACTTCCAGCTTTTCGGTGATTAATTGGAGAAAAGAATCTCATGGACTTTTCCTGCCCTGGACTGGCTTTGAAAGGCAATCCTCAGATTTCAGCCTCCTGAGTAGCTAGGACCACAGGCATGAGCCACCTGTGCCTGACTTCCTAACTTTTTACTTTTAAGAAACAACCTGCTGGGTGCTGGTGGTTCACGCTTGTCATCCTAGCTATTCAGGAAGCTGAGATCTGAGGATTGTGGTTCAAAGCCAGCCCAGGCAGAAAAGTCCATGAGACTCTTATCTCCAGTTAGAAAACCAGAAGTGGTGCAGTGGCGCAAGTGGTATATTGCTCACCTTGAGCTGAAGAGCTGAGGGACAGTGCCCAGGCACAGAGTTCAAGCCCCATGACCAGCCAAAAAAAAGAAAAGAAAAGAAAAGAAAAGATAAAAGAAACAACCCTTTACATGAAATGTGCCCATATGTCTCTATTTTGTGATAGGTCCCTGGGCCTGGGTTGGGTGGGAGGTAGGGAGCTGTCGGCGTGAGAAGGGAGTTGGGAAGGTGTGTGGGCTCCCAGGTTTCTGGGAGGAGGGCTATGGCAATAATTGAGAAGTCTAGAAAGAGCACTGACCTGGCAGGGGAAGTCATCGGCGTTCCAGGTCATCGCTCGTCTCATTGACCTTGAACTCATGAGTTCTTATCCTCGACTTCTCTTTCTCCCTCTGTCAGTGAGAGAGAGTGAGATTGGATGTGTTCAGATTTCCTCTGGCTCCAAAGATGTGTAGCTGGGTCGTCTTAGCATGTGGGGGAGATGGTGGCAGCCCCGGGTTATACCTGAGCCTCCTTCTCTCCTCTGCCTTATTGGTGCCTGGAACAACTTTCTGAATTCCTTATGTAGACCTGGAGCACCGGAGCTTGATGCCCCTGGGGTCAGTACAGCCAGGTTGGGCATGACCTGAGATGCCTTACCTGATGTCCCCCTGCACCCCCTGAAGGCTCTCAGACACTGCTGCCAGCTGAGGCAGTAAGGGGGACTGAAAGATTAAATGAAAGATTATCAGACTTTGCCAGAGAACCACGCAGCCATCCAGGTGCAGAGAACAAAGAAAGGTTTATTGCTGGGAAAGGGGGCTGGCAAGACCCCTTCTCACAAAGGGAGAAGTGAGAAGAAGCACCGGCTATTATCTGAGGTGACCTATATAACCTAGGAGGTCTAGGAGGGGCTAGAAGGGGCTAGGAGGCGGAGACCCTGGTGTGGACGTGTGGGCCAGGGGCTTCATTATGGCGGACTAGGATTGATGGCTGCTGTCCAAATAGTAGATAAGGGTCCTGCAGCTGCCCAGAGCTGAAGGTCACTCTAAGGGGCTCTTATTGCCTTATATGGTAGTGGCTGCCTCAGAGGAGTGCCATCCCAAGGTAAAGGGGGTTGGAGGCTGATTATTTACTGCCTTTACTGCATGGACTTGGTGTTGCCTGGGAAGGGAGCGTGCTAAGCTGTGGAGAAGGGAAGGAGTGGACTAAGCTAGGGGAAGGGAGCTCATTTCGCTAACAGGGACTGACTGCAGTTGTAGTTGTGAAACCAACTGGCTCCTCCCAAAATCAGGGTCAGGAAAGCTGAACAGAAGTTAGAAACAGTGATGATGATCATTCTGTCTGTTCTAATAAAAGGCCCAAAGTGGCATAAACAGAACTGAAGTCCCTTTATCTCTCATGCTACAGTCTGAGCCCTTAAATTAGTACCTCTCCTTTTTCAGTGTTGTAGGACTGGATCCTTCTCTCTTGTGTGATGTTCCCACCAGCACGACCACCTGCCCACATGTGGGAAGGGGAAAGGAAGAGGAGAGAGGCTCCCCTCCCTTTTTATCCTTTGATCAGGAGCTGCCACTTACCACTACTATTCACACCTGATTGGCCAGAACTTTGTCAGTTGACTACAAACCAGGTTGCAAAGGTGCTTGGGAAATGTAGTATTTGTCTCTGCTTAAAAAAAAAAAAAAAGAAAAAACCTTAAGACTTTTACCACTATGAGAGAAAATAGAACCGAATTAGAGGGAAATGAGCAATCTCAGCAAAAAGCTGGATCTTCCAAGTCAGCACGTCGAGCCTCCAAACAGCTGTGGGATGGCAGAAGCTTCTTATTAAAAGGCCTTTTTTTACCAAATTGAGGCTCGTCAACATAGACCAACCCTGGCACTCAGGCACTGCCTCTCCTTTGCTTCTAGACAGTCCATCGATTCTGTATCTGTGGGGATAGGCTTGTGTGGTTTTGTTCTACCTAAGTATCTTGCAAGAGAAAGGATGCTGTAGTGTCTTGTAGGGAGTGCACAGTATGTGCTCAGTCCCCACTCTGTTCTCCTGCGGATGCATGGATGCAGGTACACAAGGAGGCCGTGGGCCATGAATGCTTGGAAACCACTGCCCTTGAAATGGAGAGGCTGGGTCTCACTGGCACCATCTTGGCCACGTGGTGGATAGGGAATTGGGTTTAACTGGCGCCATCTTGTTCTTCTGGTGGAGGAGGGTGAAGTCCCATCTTCCAGGTGATGGACATGCTTGCAACCTTATTATACAGGCAAGGGGGTGGGGACTTGGACGATAAGTTACTGGACCTGCCAGTCTTGGGTTATGAAGTCTCAAGCTCCCTGTGATGACCCTCCCTGTCCCCCTGACCTGGCCCTATTTAGCTCAGGCACTAGCTCAGGCACCATTACACCATGACTCATGTTCCTGTGTCCGGTCCCACTTTGACTCTCCATTGGAGTTGATCTGGCTTATTGGTTTGTTGGTTTGTTTTTCTGCTCTTTCTTTCCTCTCCTGCTCACATGGCTCAGTTTTCTGATAATAAGTATATTTGAGGGGCTGCAGATATTCTTTGGTTTTTGTTTTGTCGATCATGGGGCTTGAATTCTGGGCCTGGGCGCTGTCCCTCAGCTCTTCAGCTCAAGCTAGCACTCTACCACTTGGGCCACAGTGCCACTTCCCCCTTTTTCTGCTCATGTGGTGCTGAGGAATTGAACCCAGGGCCTCATGCATGCAAGGCAAGCGTTCTACCACTGAGCCACCTTCCCAGCCCCAAGGGGGCTGCAGATCTTTGTGACAAGAGTCCACCTGCAGTTACCAGCTCTCCAATAAAGACTCCTGATTTGACCTCTCAAAATGTGGCTTCCTTGTTTGTTGCGACTGAGTTACAACACCCGAAACACCAAGAGAGGGGAGTAACACTTGCCCAAGGAGGAATGAGGGCCAAGGCCAGGGAGTTCTAAATGACTCTCTACTGGCCAAGAGCAGAAAGTGCCCATGCCTTGAGGTCAAGGACTGGAGCTGCAGAGAGACTGAAGGATTGGAGACTCCGGGGGGGCCTCTGGACACTGGCCTCTTCTTCCCTGCACTGGGGAGGGGCCTCTCTGCGGTCACTGGGGCGCTTTGTGTCCTGACTGTGCCCCTCACAGCCTCTTTGTGATGGGTCTGCACCCATGTGTGAGCCGGAGGCTAGCCCGGGCTTGTGCCCATGTGTGACGCAGCCGCCACCAGGACAAAGCTGCTGTGTGTGAGAGCCGGGTGGGGCTGGGGCCTGCTCTCCACCAAGTCCTGTTTACCAGGCACAGAGAGGCTAGGGATGGCATGGGGGGCTTCTCAGTGGAGGCCCTGAGAGGAGCGGGGTGAGGGGGTCATGGAGGATGACAGCTTTGTTCAAGTTCAGGGCCGTCTGGTACCCAGTTCCTCTGCTCGCCGTCGGCTCAGGACGCACTGCGTGGTCCTATCTGGGGCTTTGCAGCTGCCTCCCCTGCCCCAGACGGGCATGAATTCCCTAGGGTGCCTGTAGTTTGTCCTCGGGCCTTGGGTTCCCAAGTGACAAGACATCCCTTATCAGAGTGGACGGTCGGCCATCCACGGTGGGCCAGGAGCCTCTGAGGGCACCCTGGCTCGGGTCCCAGTGTGTGTGGATGGCATCCGCAAGGACTTCCACCTGGATACCTTCATGAGTGGCACCAGTACCCTTCTAAGCACCCTCGCCCCGTCCTCTTGGGTGAGGAGGTAGCTGGAAGCTTCTATCTAGGCACAGTGAGTGAGTGGGCCCTCACCAGGTGGCAATCCTGTCCCCACTCTGTGACGACTGAATGGACTGAAGACCGAAGACCAGGGCCGCCTGCTGGACGGATGCCGCCTGCTGGGCTGGATGTAGACCCACTGCTGGGTGGATGCGGACTGGCTGACTGCTGGATGGAAGACCCGAGCTTCCTCCGACGAGGAGGGGCAAGGAGGCGGCCGTGGAGAGTGCCTAGGGCCTAGGCAGGGTGTCACCACGCCTCTCTGTGCTGACTGTCCCCCATGAGGCCTCCGCTCACCACCCTGATGCTCCCTTCTTAGACTGAACGCGAGGGGGAGGTTTAAGAATCTTGAGTGCTCCGGGTACCTGCGGCTCACACCTGCAATCCCAGCTACTCAGGAGACTGAGATCTGAGGATCGAGGTGTAAAGCCACCCCAGATAGGGAAGACAGTAAGACTCTTATCTCCAATTAATCACCTAAAAGCTGGAAAGGATCTGTGGATCAAGTGGTAGAATGCTAGACTTGAGCACAAAAGTCCCAAGACTAGCACACACATCTACACACACACACACACACACACACACACACACACACACACACACACACACACACACCTAGGGGTAGCAGGTATAGTGGCATACACCTGTAATCCTTGCAATCAAGAGACTGAGGCAGGAGGATTACATAGCCAGAGCCTCACAGTGAGCCTCTGCCTCAAACAAAAAACTAAAAATTAGGGTTGTAGCCTTGTGGGAGGCCAAGGGTTGGATCCCTAGCACTGGAAAGAAAAGAAAAGAGAAAGAAAGAAAGAAAGGAAGAAAGAAAGAAAGAAAGAAAGAAAGAAAGAAAGAAAGAAAGAAAGAAAGAAAGAAAGAAATCTCAGACAGGATACAGATGGCTCAAAGACGCTGTCCTCCCCAGCTGCCCTACTTCCTTCTCTGGAAAGTTCTAGCCTTCTTCTCAGTCTTATTTATAGATTTCCAAATCCTCCTGTGCCTCCCACAGAAGGTACAAGGCCTTGCTCAAGGTCACGCGGGCCCCTGGGGTCTCTAGAGGCCTGACCTGCTAAATCCCCTTTGTCCTGGCTGCTGGCTGCTGGCTGCAAAGCCAGAGGGTCCACTGTGTCGAGGCCCCGCTTCACTGCCTGACCGGCCACGAGTGCTTTGTGTCCATCCGTGGTCCTCGGCACACCCAGACAGCCCCGGCAGCAATCACCCAGGATACCTCCCACATTCAAGGTCTTGGTGTGCTGGGGGCCAGGGCTCTTGCCTGGCAAGCAAGAGGCTCACGTGGAGGAGGAGGCAGGAGGGGGAGGTGGACGCTGTGTCCTTAACTGCATTTGGTTCTGGAACCAAATCCACACAGCCAGACCGATTCCAACTGTGCAGATCTTGGAAGTGAGGTGTTGGAAGGTGGGTGTGGGGAGCGCATCGTGGGGGTGTGCATGCCGCTTCAGCCTACGCTGCCATCCCAGGTGGCACCTGACTGCCCATCACGCAGGCCGAAGAGAACCAGCCGGGTCAGAGCCGGGTCAGGCCAAGAAGCACTTGGGGAATTTGGGCCTCGCCCTTTCAGTCTAGGGCACAGAAGGTGCTGAGGGATGCGGGTATGGGAAGGGGTGTTCTTGTTTTCATTTGGAACCCTGTATTGCATATTAATTCTGGTGCTGGGGGAAAAAGAGCAAGAACTGACTGATTGTTTGGGTTAGAGACGGCAGAGGAGCCCCGTGGTTCAAGTGGTACTTGAACCAGATCGAGGAGTGGGGTGTGGGGGGTTTCAGGAAACAGGAAAGATTGAAGCCAGTGCGTGAGCAAGGGTCCGGTGAGCACCAGAGGAGCCGGAGCGGGAGATGCGGTGTCTTCCCATCCTTAGGGTGGGGGCCAGGACATAGAGACACAGGGGAGTGAACCCGGGGCACAGTGGTAAAGCAGGGTTTGAACTTGCAAGGCTGCCTTGCCGTTGGAATGGGAGGTTCCTCCTCTGGGGCTAGGTATTTATAGGCAGGGCTTGTCTGCTGAGGAATGAGGTCAGAGCCCTCCATTTACAGAGGACGTCACTGAGCCCTGGGTGGCAGCTTCTCAGGACTCTGGCTACCTGGTTTGTGTCTCGCCTGTGGGTTCAGGTTTTCTGGGTGTAGGAAAGCCGAACTGGCTTAGAAGTGGATGAGGACCCGATCGATGGCCAGCTCTTGCCCATCTCTGAATGACTGAGACAGACTTGCCTGTGGTGGTGACTAATGTTTATTCTCTGTCACATCTGGTGCACAGGCCTGGCCCATTCCCTCCTCCCCCTACCTCTTGTGGGTTCTTAGACCTGGAACACTGATTTCACAGTTAAGAGGCCCCTGAGCCTGGAGAAAGCAGGTGGTTAGTCCCCATGGCCGAGCGCTCATCGCCAAGCAACGGAGCTTGCCAGTCTTTCTCTGATAGCTTCCTGTGGGTTGCCCCCTGGGATTTGTGCCCACCCCCACCCAGCAGCCAAAGCATCTCCCCAACCCCCCGCATGTGGACATAGCCACGAACGAGCTCCCCATACCCAAGCCCTTGCGTATGGACACAGCCACGAGCACCCCACACCTGAGCCCAAGATGGGAAAGCAACGCTGCCCATGTGCTTTTTTGGTGATCCAGCTATAGAAGCAGATTTCATCATCACCTGCTGGATATGATAAGCCATTTCTGAGAGCTGAGGACAGAGTGTGGGGCGGATGTAGTGATTATCCCAGAGGAGGGGAAAGGCCAGCTTCCATTTCTTGAGAGGCTACAAGGGCCCTCAGCTGTAAAATAGCAGCTGCTTCCTTCCGGGCTCTCTCTCTCAGAGGGAGCCCCACGTGGCCCAGGGCCCCAGCTAGGGGATGCCAGGAGCCATGACAGGATGCCAGGAGCCGTGCCCACAGCCAGAGAGAAAGGCCAGAGCCTCTTCCTGCCCCTCCCTGCAGCTGGTACCCAGCAGAGCCCAGCAGGGCCCTCTCCTCCTCTCCAGGTGAACTCCTGGGTTATTCCGCCCTGTGGGAGGAGGAGGGAAGATGGCAGCACACTTCTAGCTAGGGTGGCAGAGCCAGGGGTAGGTTCTGACCCTACACTCCCGTCCATCGGCTGATCTGTTCTCTTGCTCTAGCTATGCAGTTCCATTCATTCATTCCTTGTTCCACAATGCCCTTGGACCCTTTCCAGGGGAGGGAAGCGCACAACCTCCCATGGCAGCTTCCTTTTCCATCTCAGGCACTTCAATCAGTCCAAGAGGCCTCCCTTAGAGGGAGCGCAAATGTGGCACTCATTGGTTCTGAGAGGTTCAGGGAGCCACCGCCATCTGGGCGAGGCGTAGCAGGGGAAATGGCCGGTTTTCATGTCCCCGTTCACTCACTGTGCAGACGTCTGGGCAGCAGCGCGCTTGCAGCCAGATGCGGCCCTTGGGCCTCTCTGAGCACACAGGGTGGTGGCATCTGTCCCCACAGCCCACAGCAGCTGAGCTCAGCCCTCAGTGATGGAGGTGGGAAGCAGAGCTCAGCTTGCGTTCTGAGCCTGGCCCAGTCTCTAGGCCTGTGGCCTCCACCCTCTAAAATGAGCAAGCTCTGGCCAGCTGGCCCCCTTGTCAGAGGGCTGACCAGTGCTTGCTCGCCCATCTCCTCGCCTCTCCCTTCTCAGAGGACAGATCAGTCATGGAGAACTTTCAACCCAAATGGAGAAAGAGCTTTGGACTCAACTCATTTATTCTATTTTTATTTTTGTTGTTGTTATTGTTGTGAGCCTTGAACTCAGGGCCTACTCTGTCTCTGATCTTTTCTGCTGTAGGCTAGCACTCTACCACTTTGAGTCACAGCACCACATCTGTTCTTCTAGTGGTTCATTGGAGATAAGAGTCTCTCTCAGACTTTTCTGCCCAGGCTGGCTTTGAATCATGATCCTCAGATCTCAGCCTCTTGAGTAGCTAGGATTCCAGGCGTGAACCACCAAGTGTCTAGCTGGACCCAGCTCTTAAAATATTTATAGGAGGCACAGGAACAACTTTGGTGAGGGCCTAAGGTCAACCAGACCTAAATAGCTAGGACGTCTTATGAGACAGTGGCCTGGTGTGTTCAAAAGGTCGGTGCCATTGTAAAGCCACAGGTAGCTTTCATGTTGTTGAACAAAAGAAGCAACAGAGATTGTTCCAGACCACAGCCATAGCACCGGGCCACATTGGCGCCACCTGGAGAACCTGGGGACCCCAACCACTGGCACTGCACAGAGAACCTGGAGTCCCCGATCACTGGGCTCAGGCACTTGGGTTCTGATGGGCTGAGCTTTCCTGTCCACCTCCACTAGACTGGGCGCCCCCTCCAGGAGGTGCTGGGCTGACACTAGCCAGGAGCTTGGCAGGGCTTCTCCACCTCCAAGGCCCTACTGGGCGGACCAGGAAGATGAAAGGGAGAGGGAGGGTCATCAGCCCTGCCCTGGCACAGAGGCCTGTTCCCATCAGGGAAGGCTACTAGGGGTGGAGGGAGAGCAGAAGCAGAGGTGTTAGTATCTACTTCTGAGACCTGGCAGGAAGGAGTTTGCAGGCCAGAGCAGTGCTGGCAGGGAGCAGGTCAGGGAGTGAGCAGGTTCCACACATGTATGGGAATGGTGGAATCTAGAATGTTCTGCCTGGAAGGGAGGGATACAGATGTTTTTTCTTGGACTTGGTTCCATTGACTCCACGGTGCCTATAGGTCGGGTATGCACTGTTCTGTCTTCCTAATGCAATTAAGCACATGACCGGCATCATCTCTGGGACCTTGAGTGACCCCCTGAAGCCCACTGTGGGAATTGGTGATGCCATCGGTGAGGCGTTCCAGGGCCGCTCTCCCCAGCGTGACTTCATGCAGATGTTTGCGAGCAGAACTCATTGGACAGAGAAGGCATTTGGGGGTGGAATTCTGTGTGGGCAAAGGTAGGGAGGAGGGGAGGAGCGAGCCGAGGGAAGATGGGCCTGCAGGGACAGAAGAGAGCCTGGGAAGGGGAGAAGGAGCTGGGGCGGGAGGGAGAGGAAGGGATTTGCTGAAGATGAGATCTCCTGGAAGACGTTGACCTTCCTCGACTTCTGTGTGTCCCAGCTCCTGACTGTATTTCAAGCAAACGCAGAGTTTTGGGTTCGAATTCTCCAAGCTGATTTCTTAGTCCCGTGGTGCTATTTCTGTCTGGGAACTCAACGAAGACATTTGCTTGCTTTCTGTCCTAAGATGGTCAGGAGGCCCCAGGGTCTATCTGATCTTGGCAGCGGGAAGGTCATAGTGAGCTCTGGGCTCTCTCTGCAGGGCTGCATCACATAGGGCTTTCCTATTGGGGTGTCACCTGCAGCAAGGCTGGACTAGCCCCCCTTCCCCCCCCCACCCCGCTGCGCCGTCCCCTCCCCTCCCTGCCACAGCCAGAGCCAGAGCCTGGGAGCGGGGCCTGCTGGCCTCTGGGAGACTTTCGTCCAGGCTGGACAAGGAAACAGTAGGAGGGCAAACTTCAGTCGCCTTTCAGTGTGCCACTTAGAGGGTGGTAGGGCCACCAGACCAACTTGCTGGTGGTGGGGTCCTGTCCACAGAACTCTGAGCTCAGTGAACCTGAGCTGGGACCCCAAAACCTGGATATGTAGCAAGTGACATTGGAGGCTCAAGTGTTCTACCCTGCTAAGTGGTTTTATTACAGGTGCGTCGTGGGCCCCTGGGATGTGCCGCAAAGGCCACCTGGCATGGTCTCCACTTCACACGGCCCCCTCTGTGGCTTAGGTCATGTCACTGAACCACTCGGTGTCAGAGGACACTCTGTAGAGCCATACAGTTTCTGAGGTGCTGCTGTAGGTTAGAAATTGTGTTGAAGCCAGGTGCTGCTGGTGGCTCACGCCTGTCATCCTAGCTATTCAGGAGGCTGAGATCTGAGGATCGAGGTTCAAAGCCAGCCTGGGCAGGAAGGTCCATGAGACTCTTATCTCCCATGAACCACCAGAAAACCGGAAGTGGTGCTGTGGCTCAAAGTGGTAGAGCACTCGCCTTGAGCTGAAATGCTCAGGGACAGCGCCCAGGCCCAGAGTTCAAGCACCACGACCGACAAAAAAGAAGAAGAAGAAATTGTGTTGAGAATCATAAGAGAAGGTGACAGTGTGGGAAGGGCTGCCCTGCTCCACCTCTGCCACATGTCACTCCCAGACTGTATGGAGCACAGCTTAGATACTATGTGTGTACCTTGCACGTGTCCCATGGATGCCCTTCGTGTGAGTCCTGCACCTGTCCTACGTTTGTCCTGTGTGTGTCCATGTGTCCTGCGTATGTCCCATGTGTGTCCTACGTGTCATGTGTGTGTCCCGTGTGTGCCCTGTGTGTCCTGTGTGCTCAACACGTGTCATGCATGTCCTACATGTGCTACATGAGTGTCTCACGTGTGCCCCACATGTATCATCTGTGTGTCCTGTGTGTCATACGTGTATCATGTGTGCCCAACACGTGTATCATGTGTCCTACATTGTCCTGCACATGTCCTATGCACCCTCCGTGTGTCCCACATTTTGTCCTATGAGCCACACACATGTCATGCATGCGTCGTGTGTGTCCTGTGTGTATACCCCACACGTGTCCCATGTCTGTCCTGCATGTGTGGCTGCCTTTCTGTTGAAAGACACGTTAGGACCTTACTGTTCTGGAAGGTGGCTGAGCGTGCAGAGCCAAAGCGGGCAATGTGCAAGCATGTGTCCACTAGACTTTGCTCCTGAGGCCTGCAGAAGGCCCGTCCCCTGCCATGTTCTGAGAGTGGACACCCCCAGCTCAGCTCTGCGTGGCTGACCTCAGAGCCCAGAGCAGTGCCCAGCACAGTGCTCAACTCACTGCCCCGTGCAGTGCCCAGTGCCGGCACTTCCTGAAGCGGTGGCCAGCCTGACCCATGTCTCCCTGGCCCCTCACAGATGTCCTGGCGTCCGCAGTACCGCAGCTCCAAGTTCCGGAACGTCTACGGGAAGGTGGCCAACCGGGAGCACTGCTTCGATGGGGTCCCCATCACCAAGAACGTGCACGACAACCACTTCTGTGCCGTCAACGCCCGCTTCCTGGCCATCGTCACGGAGAGCGCGGGAGGCGGCTCCTTCCTGGTCATCCCCCTAGAGCAGGTAGGAGGCCTGGGCTCTCCTGGGAGCCGGGAGACTGGACATGGCTTTCCACAGTGCACCCCAGGGGGGCCCGGGATGGTCTCTGCCCTGGTGTCCGCAGCCTCTTCCCAGGGGTGGACACACTGGTCCAGGGCCAGCATCCACAGCTTGGCATCCTGCCTGGCCTTCTGCGTTGGTTCTGGAGGGATGTAGACCCTGCCATGGGGGCACTGGGTACCTGGGAAAGTGGTGCTGGATTCACAGCCTCCTGCTTCTGTCTGCACCTCTGCCTTCGGGGCTGCTCACGTGAATGTGGCTCAGCCCAGATCTGGTGATGTTAAAGCTGTGGACACTCAGGCAGAGGCCGCGAGGCCCCGTGGGAGGTGGTGTGCCTCAGGACAGCGCCGCTGCTGTCAGCCCTACTCGTTTATGGCTGAATTCCCCTCCTGCCACTCACCCCACTCCCGCTGTGCTCAGATGCTTGAGCAGGGTGAGGGGGACTGTTTCTGAGATGCCCCCAGCAATTGCTGTGGGGTCCAACTTGTAGTTTTCCCCCATAGGGCAGGGGTCTGGGGCAGGTCTAGGCCAGGCCCTCCTTCCCACCAGAGGGGCAGTAGCTGACCCCGAGGACAGGGCCTGGCAGGCAGGGCTCTGAGGACCAGCGGCTGGTGAAGGTATGGGTGTGGAGGGGGAGGCAGGGAGGGGAGGGGACTGAGGCTGATGAAGGCATGCAGGGGGGTGGGGAGCAGGGAGGGGAGGAGACAGCCATCTGACTTCCTCCAGGTGTTGGTAGCTCTGCTCGCTCTTATACCCCACAGAGGGGTGGAGAAGGGGCCAGGGCGGGGGCACTGTTGATTAGAGCCCTGTCTAGGCTCTCCATTTATCCCGCAGGAGGAAGAAGGAATGACTCCCAGGAAAGGGGAGGTTCGTTTATCTTCAGTTTCCCTCCTTCACACAGAAATCTCCCCTAAAAGAATTCTGTACATTCATGAACACACTGAAAAGACTTTGGTCACTTCCCGAGGTCCCTGATGGGTCTTTGCACTTTGGTGAGGAGCGGTGAATGTGTGGTATTCTGCCCTCTGCAATCAGCAGGCCACAGAAAAGGTCTCCTTTGTGTTCTTTAAAAAAAAAAAAAGGCTGGGCATGTGGCTTAGTGGTACAGTGCTTGTCTAGCATGCATGAAGCCCTGGGTTCGATTCCTCAGTACCACATACACAGAAAAAGCTGGAAGTGGCACTGTGGCTCAAGTGGTAGAACCCTAGCCTTTGAGCAAAAGAAGCTCAGGGACAGTGTCCAGGCCCTGAGTTCAAGCCCCAGGACTAGCCAAACACACATACACACACACACACACACACACACACACACACACACACACACACACACACACACAAAACCCCTCCCCAGTGCCTCCTGTCTTCCTTTCTTGCTTCTTTGAGAGGTTCTGGCAGAGGAAGGGAGAACTTGCAGCACCCCAACACCCCTGAAGGTCCCCACATTCTAGAAAGCCCAGAATTTTTCAGGAGCCATCCCACCCAATTCCCTCAAAGCCAGCTTGCTAGGACTACAGCTTTTATGATTTAAAACTCTGCAGGTAGCCATGTGCTGGTGGCTCACGCCTGTCATCCTAGCTACCCAAGAGGCTGAGATCTGAGGATCAAGGTTCAGCCCAGGCAGGAAAGTCTGAGAGACTCTTATCTCCAATAAACCACCAGAAAGCCAGAAGTGGCACTGTGGCTCAAGTGGTAGAGCGCTAGCTTTGAGCTGAAGACTGAGGGACAGCACCCAGGCCCAGAGTTCAAGCCCCACGACTGACAAAAAAAGCCAAACAAAAACTCTGCAGGGCACAGCCCTAGCCAGAGGTTCAGAGACACTCACCCTGGTCCAGCCACCCATCCTCTGATCAGCAGGGAGGACCACCCCCATCTTCTTTTTTTTTTTTTTTTTTTGTTGGTCGTGGGGCTTGAACTCTGGGCCTGGGCGCTGTCCCTCAGCTCTTCAGCTCAAGGCGAGCGCTCTACCACTTGAGCTACAGCGCCACTTCCGGTTTTCTGGTGGTTTATTGGAGATAGGAGTCTCACGGTCTCTCCTGCCCGGGCTGGCTTTGAACCGCGATCCTCAGATCTCAGCTTCCTGAGTAGCTAGGATTACAGGCGTGAGCCACCAGCGCCCGGCGACCACCCCCATCTTCTACCAGGAGAAACTGGGGCTGCAGTGGCACTCAGGAGCAGGAGCCGGACCCCATGACCTTTCACTGCCAGGAAGCCGGCCAGTGCCCCAGCCTGGCTGCCAGCAGATCCCGACAGAAGGGACTTGTCCTCAGCTCTTGTTTCAGCTGCTGCTGTGAAGGCCGGAGCCTGGTTTTCCCTAGTTAGCATTCAGCTCCCGGCTCTGCCTCTCTGGAGAAGACATTAAGCTGCAGCTGGGGTACAATCAGCACCCTGATTGCCTGGCCCAGCTCAAGGAGGCTGAGGAAGGTGTGAGGCACCAGGCACACTGCCCAGAGGCCTCATTAACCACAGGTCTCCCTGGGTGCTCAGCCTGAGGCTCCAGAGCCCAGGCTGAGAAGATCAGGGAGGAAGTACAGATGGGAAAAAAAAAAATCAGAGGCTCAGAGAAGTCTTGACTCCTTGGAGGCTGCACAGCACATGAATGACAGAGGAGAATTTGAATTCAGGTCTCTTTCCCAGCTGTACACCTGCCTGCCTCGCAGAGGGTTGGGGAGGGGCCTTTGTCTATACTCCTTGTAGGATCAGTGCACAGCACCAGCTTCCTTGAACCCTTGATGTGCCAGCCATACCCATCCAAGCCTATGGGTGTGCTATGTTTGCTGTCCCGGCTTTTCTAACTGTGGAGTCACAGCCAGAGGCCGGTGGCCTCTAGCTCCCAGTGTGTCCGAGGCTGATGGATATTAAAAAGAAGGGTGAGGGAAGGCCAGCCCAGTCCTAAGAACTATCACAAAACTGGACGTCCTTTGGTCCAGAACCTTCACCCCCCCTTCAGGCCTCAAGCGCTCCCTAACAGTTTGGAACACCTCTTCTGCTGCCCCCTAAAGAGCCCCAAATCTCCCCTCTCCCAGGGAATTCAGAGTCTTCCCTAAATCCATTTTTCAGATCTTTCTTCAATTGCTCTTTGTTCTCCAAGCTGCCTTCCGCTTGGTGTGATTTGCATCTCAAAGCCTGTGACAGGCTGTACAGTAAGTGACTGGGGGGGGCAGAGAGAAAGGAGAGGGGGAGAGAGGAGAGAGGGAGAGAGAGAGAAAGGGAGAGGAGAGAGAGGGAGAGAGAGAGAGAGAGGGAGGAGAGAGGGGAAGAAAGGAGAGAGAAGGGGGAGAGAGGGACAGGGAGAGAGAGAGGGAATGGGGGAGAGGGAGAGGGAGAGAGAGAAAGGGAGAGGGAGAGAGAGAAGTCATGACTACTTTATTCAGTTTGTCGGGGGCAGGAGATTGACAGCCTTGCTCTGTGGTTTTCCCTTTTTTGGAAGAATGGCTGCTTATTTTTTGAGAAAAGCAAAGGCAGATGGTTCAGCAGAAATCAAGCGTGGCTCTCTTGTTTTGCTTCCAGTGCATGGGGTCCGGCTTCCTCTGGTTTGGGGGGGTAGATCCTGTAAGGTCTGCACCTGGATGGCGAGCAGACTCCACCCTCCTCGCAGCAGTCTCCACCCAGTACCTGCATTACCTAGGCAACTGGGACACCTGGAAGAGGTCACATCTGAATTTGATGTGGCCACACCTTTCCCCACCCATACCCTACATAAGGGCTAGCCCAGGCCCAGACTCTCTCTTTTTTCTCTCTCTGTTCGTTTCTAGCTCTTGCTGCTCTTTTCTTGCTCTCTTGCTCTCTCTCTTTCCCAGCCACGTGGAGTGCCAACCTTGCCTGGTCCCAGCAGATCTACCCCTTACCTGAATACCACGTGAGTGCTACTGTTCTTACCCCTCTCTCTGCTCTTTTCTCTCTCTTTCCTCTCTTCCCAGCTCTCTCTCATTCCCAGGCCTTTCCCAGCCACGTGGAGTGCCACCCTTGCCTGGTCCAAGCAGGTCTACTGAATAAACCTACCCCTTATCTGAATACCACGTGCGTGCTGGTGCTGTTCTAACTCGGTCACCTCTTTTTAAAAACCTAACAGATCCCAGGGCTAAGAGATGCAGCACTGGCTAAGGGGAGCCTGGACCCCAACCCACCCCTCTGCAGCACTGTCCTGACTCCATTCTTCTCCTTCCAGAAAAAAAAAACCCAGCCTGGGAGCCGAGAACTCTAAATCTGGGTGGGTTGTGTCCTGACGCTGCTTGGGCCTCCAGCCTGGACCCACAGCAGTTCCCAGACCATTCTGTCTACTCCCCCTTTTCCTTCTGAAATCTCAAGCCCTCTCCTCAGACAGAAACCATCCCGTGCCTCAGTTTCCCCATTTGTAAAAATACTCTGGGTACTTTTTCTCGGAGTTCTCTGGTGATTCACTAAGGTGCTATCTTTAAAGCCCTGAGCCACAGCCTGGCATACAGCGTGTGTTCAATACCCAGGAGCCATGGCAATGCCAGACGCTCCTGCCTGACCCCTTTCTGCTCTGCCAGTTGGCCCCTGAGCTGGGCTGTGCTGTGCTGAGCTTTGAGTCTACAGCCAGCCTGGAGGAGTCTTGTGTTTGTTTTCTTACTACCATCTACATTGTCACTGCCCCGTATCTGCCAGGCACAGCCTCACCAGCCAACACAGAAAGCACATGGAAGAGAATCCATGCTGCCTGGAATGGGAAGGGGGTGCGGGGCCCCCCGCCAGGGGTCAGGCTGAGGTGGTTGCACAGCTTGAGTGTTGCCATAGGAAGTGTGTGGAGGGCCTAGGCCCACCCGAGCCCTGCGGTGCCATCTGAGGGTAGTGAGGACATTGGTTAAGTTCAGGATGGAATGCCAGGAGTCCGTGCCCTGATTCAGCTCCCAGCGAGGTCTATACACAGGAGCCATCGTTTCGGCTCTGGGACCAAGCTGGAATCGCACGTGAAGGCTTTGTCCATCTTCTGCCCATAGCAAGGGTTCCAAGATTGCCTCTACTTCTTCTTGCTAAGGTAAGCTCCAGCTTGGAGAAAGAGAGGGACACTAGGAACTAGGCATCTAGCTGGTACAGACCGAAGGCCAGGCTGTTGAATGGGCATGAGTTGGACAGCCTGGAGCCACACGATGCCCCCTGGCCCACCTCCCCGGGACCTAGCTGCAGTGTGACGTCAATGCATCACGGGTCACAGGACCAACAGTTACGGTGTGGAGGCAAAGATGGAGACCATTTTTCCGAGAGGATAAAGGCTAAACCAGACTAGTGCCAGAAAGGATTCGGAGGGTGAGGAAGGGGAGACTCTGGTTTTTATACAAGCTGGTTCCACACAAGAAAATCAGGTCATTAATCAGAAAGGCAAAGATGGGGGAGGGAGGCAGGGGAGAATGTCAGCTTCAGGCCTGGTGGACAATTTCCACCTTGTTATCCATCCACATACTCACAACCTGGTCTGCCCGAAACTCGCATCCCAGCAGACAGCCTTGCCTAGACACATTCTGGCTAAATAGCTCCAGGAAAGTCTTCGCAGAGAACAAAGTTACCAGGAAGGGGCAGCTGGGTCTACATCACCTGCTTTTACCAGGACAAATCCCGGCCTCCAAGAGGAGACAGGTCCCGTGCCAGCTTGCCCAGTGTGCCGGGCCCCTTTCTAGGAATGCTACACTGCTGTTTCTGAGTGCAAAACCTTCTTCTCCACGGCTCCTTTGTCTTGGGGCCCTGCCCTGGGTTAGGGCCATGGCTGGGTATGAGGAGGCATTCTGCATTCAGTGTAGAATGAAGCCTCTGGCCTGCCCCGCCCCTCCCCAGGCCTGGGAGAGAAGAGGCAGACACTCCCGGGTCCCACTGGGCCCGCCCAAGGGACCCCCAGCCCCACATGGGCCATGACTCCAGTGTTCCAGGGCGTAGACATCGAGGGGCATTAAGACTGGGTCTAAAGCGCCTGTCTTGAAACAGAGCATCTCCTAGTCCCAATAGGGCCTGAGGCCTTGGCCAAGCCCCCTACCCTGGTCTTTTTCCAGCAGCTTCCAGAACAAAGGCTTCCTGTGTGCCTGGCCTAAGAAACCCCAAGCTTGGTCCAGTCCTCCAGGGCTGCAGCCATTTCCTGATGGCCTCCTCTTGTCCCAGCCCCTTAAAGGTCGCCTGCAAGGGGGTGTGGGGAGGGAGGAAGGGGTTGTTCAGATCTTCCACAGTCTCGGGGAAATAAGAGCTGCTCTGTGGCATCGCCAGGCCGCTCTGTGCTCCACCCTCAGCCCAGACCTTGATTTTAGTTGCTAAGCAACCTGTGCCTAAGTTTCTAAGTGGGTCGACAGGTACCAGGGCGGTGGGGGGGGGGGGGGGGGATGAGGGGGAGAGACAGTGCTCAGAACTTGGAAATTTACAGATAGGAATTCCCAGGCTCAGAGAAGGTAAGAGACCAGGAGAGCAATGTCTCCAGTGTCCCATTCTATCACCGCCCCCCCTCCACTCTCCACAGGGGAGGTAACTGGGTGGCAGCAGCCTTTTGGGGCCTTCCCTAGAGAAACATCAGCTGCCCGGATGAACAGCTGGCACTCCCAGACCTGTTATCTTGGGCGAGTTACCAAATCGGTTGGTGCCTCAGTTTCCCCAACCGCACAACGGAGACATGCTTGCCCCTACTCCAAGGCAGTTCTGCTGTTCAGTGAGGTTATAGAAAACTAGGAGGCGCCTGGCCCAGCCTCTGCTCACATTTGGTCTCGGCTCCTGACCTGTCCCCTGCCCCAGCCTCCCTTCCCCCTTCCCCCTGCATACGCCTTCATATGACAAGTCTCTGTTTTATGAGGTCAAACTTCAGCTTTAACACTTGAAACTGTTGTTCAAAGAAAACAAGTTTTTAACTCTTTGTAGGGGGCAGTCATAGACTCGCTTGGCAGTCTACAAAGCCCATGGCTCCATCTTCCTCCTCTTGGTACTACTTTCTCTTTCTGGTAATACTGGGATTTGAACTGAGGGCCTCATGCTTGTTAGTCAGGCATTGTACCCCTTGATCCAGACCCTTGCCCTTTTTTTTTTCCTTTAGTTATTTGTAGGTAGCATCTTACAGTGTGTGTGTGTGTGTGTGTGTGTGTGTGTGTGTGTGTGTGTGTGTGTGTGTGTCGGTCATGGGGCCTGAACTCTGGACCTGGGCTTTGTCCCTCAGCTCTTCAGCTCAAGGCTAGCGCTCTACCACTTGAGCCATAGCATCACTTCCAGCTTTTACTGCTTCTGTGGTGCTGAGGAATCAAACCCAGGACCTCATGTATGCAAGGCAAGCGCTCTACCACTGAGCCACCTTCCCAGCCCAGCATCTTACATTTTTGTCCAGGACTGTCGTAGACCACAATCCTTCTACCCTACATGTGACCTCCCTTGTTCATGGGATTATAGGTGAGACCCATTGCACCTGGTTCATCGTCCCCTTCCTAAAGTTTATAAGTAGATAAATCAAATGTATGGGACAAAAGAACCTGATTGTGTTGAAATTCAAGGATCAGGAAATGGATCGGGACTGTACTCATGTAAGTGCCTTTTTGGTGCATTAGATAGCGTGGTCACTTGGGGCCCTCACAAGTAATTAACTTCCTGAGCATACACAGTACTTGGAGGACCCCATAGCAGAAGAGGTCTCGAAGCATCCCCAGCCTGAGGTCTATTGATGAAAACGCTGCAGGTTCTGTGAGATCTCACTTAGGGCTGGTGACAATGTTGCAAATTTCCTCCTGCCTGTAGAGGTCTGAGGACTTAACCCTGAGGGTCCAGACCCCACATTAAGATCACAGGCAGAACCATAGGTAAAATCAAGCCAAGTGGAGCTACACGGGCTGCAAGCTGGCTGGGAGGGGCTGTGCAGCCGACCTGAGCACCCCCAAACTGGAAATGCACTGTGACTTCAGCCAGGTGCCTCTGCTCTCTCCAAGCCTCGCTTTCCCCAGCTGTAAAAGGATCCATAGGCCTAGTCTTGTGGGTGCTGCCATTCTGGGGGTCTATGTGCCTCCTCCCCCTGCAGGAGCCTTCGACCAGCCAGGGGGTTGAACAGCTGGGACCAGGCTGGCCTGCAGGAGCCAAGGAGCCGCCATGCAGGGCACTTTCCAAAGCGACAGCTGGGTGAGCGTGGCTGGGGGCTGGGTTCCCGCCTGCCATCTGTGCCTCCTTCCTGCCTTCACAGGCTGAGGCCCATAGGGGGTGTGGAAGAGGCCCAGACCAGGCAGCAACCTGGGGGGGGGGGGGAAGGGGCTGGCCAGTGAGCCAGGAAAAGCCCGCTGTTGGCCGCTTGACTGTCCACTTGCCTTCCCTCCCCCTGATCCTGAAGCCTCTGCGTGGGAAGGAGGTCCGGGTGGCCACTTGGTGGTCATGTGCCCTGGGGAAAGGGTTCCGGGAATCCCTGAAATGCCACCAGAGGTGGCAGGATGCCCCAGACACACACTTGTGCCTTCCACAGTGGCCGTGAAGGGGGGGCACTTGGAGCGTCAGCCACAGAATTTACCACGTTCCTTCCCACCCTCCCAAAGTAAGAAGCATCCACCCCATCCTAGAAGGAGCAGCCACGCCTCTAAGGGGTAAAATGAGGCCCCAGAAACAGAGGAGAGGCAGAGAGAAATACCGAGGGAGAAAGGTGGGTAGCTACGGAAGCTACAGAAGGCAAGTTTTCATGTCAATATAAAGAGTGATCTGTCAAGCCAGGTAGCGCAGGCCTGAAATCTCAGCCAGTCCAGAGGTTGGAGGTAGGAGGATCATAGTACAAAGCTGCTTGGACAACATTAGCAGGAGACCCTACCTACAAAACAAACTACAAGGACTGGAGGTATGGCTCCAGAAGCAGAGCCTGGAGGGTCTGTGTTCCAAGTACTGGGGGGGGGGGGGGCGGGAAAAAAGACCAAAACAACTCTGCATGAGTTGGACACTGCTGTGAACCTCAGTTAACTCAGAGTGCTCTGGCAGCCCTCTGCCCAAGAGCCCCTGGCTCCTGGTGGCTCAGCTCTGGGAAGTTTGGCTGTGACATTTCCTCCATCTGGAAGTCAGCTGTAACGGACAGGCAGGCACCCTGCTGCCCTCTGCTGGTGGAGGTTGGCAGTTCAGCCTCCCTCCAGATGTCAGCAGAGGCTGCTCAGTTGGGGCTCAGAGTAGGGTTGACACCCCGGCCAGGAAGGTAGGTGGGTCTGTAATGTGGAGGAGGCCTCTGAGAGACCACCCACCCTCCTGTGAGCAGGTACTGTAGCCTGTCCGCTGGAATTGCACACTGGTGTCTGGCCACCCTGACCAGGCCTATTGCTGATGAGGGCCAAACTCCACAACTCCAGAGAGGCTTATGGGTGGAGAAAGGGAACAGCATGAAGAACACAGACTTTCGGTGAGGTCCGAAGTCAGAGCTAGCTCTGAGGGCTGGGGTGTGGCTTCGTGACAGAGGGCTTGCCTGGCATGAGGATCAGCACAACCCGTGGCACCACAGAATAATACATAACACTGATACTAATAGCAATCTGATAAGTGTCAGGAGTAGTGGTGCATCCCTGTAATCCCTGCACTTGGGAGACTGGGGTTGGAGGATCGTGAGTTTGAGGTCAGATTAGGCTGCATAGTGAGACCCTAGCTCAAAAAAATAAACCAAAACAGGGCTGGGAAGGTGGCTTAGTGGTAGAGTGCTTGTCTAGCATGCATGAAGCCCTGGGTTCGATTCCTCAGTATCACATAGACAGAAAGAGCTGGAAGTGGTGCTGTGGCTCAAGTGGTAGAGTGCTGGTCTTGAGCAAAAGAAGCTCAGTGACATTGCCCCAACTCTGAGTTCAGACCCCAGGACTAGCAATAAGCAGACAAACATAAAACACACAGAAAAGAGTTTGTGAGTTTGTACCCTCACCACTTTGTTCTATTACGTGTGGTCTGGCAGTTGTGCAGCTTGAGCCAGCAAGCCTTGCTAGTGTTCTACGACTTTAGCCATGTCTAGTTAGAGATGGAGTCTCATGGGCTTTTCTGCTCCAGCAGACTTCAAAGCTCCATCCTCTGGATCTCAGCCTCCTGAGGCGTCACAAGTGCCTGGCTTTTACCTTCTTTATTTCTCCTCCACCAAAGTAGGCATGTTCTTTCTCATAAGACTTGCTCTTATTATTATTGTTGTTACGATGATGATGATGATGATGATGATGATGATGATGATGATGATGATGATTGCCAGTCATGGGGCTTGAATTCAAAGCCTGAGTGCTGTCCCTGAGCTCTTTTACTCAAGAATAGCGCTCAACCACTTTGAACCACAGCACCACTTCTGGTTTTCTGGTGGTTCATTGGAGATAAGAGTCTCATGGACTTTCCTACCTGGGATGGCTTTGAACCGTGATCCTCAGATCTCAGCCTACTGAGTCGCTAGGCTTACAGGCGTGAGCCACTGGGGCCTGGCTGAGACCTCCCCTTATTAAAATCCCCGGAGCTCCCTGGGAATAACTGACAACAACCAAGACCGTTTTCCATGTGTTCTCCTCTCTGTTCTTTGCATGTTAAGAGCAGCAAGGTAGGACACCAAAGGGATGAATCTTCCGTGGTGGAATTTGTTGGAGGGAGAGTCTGGGACCCTTCCTTCTTAAAGGTCAGTGAAGAAGGAGCTGGAGGAAATCCAGGGCCTGCCCTGTGCCTTTTGTGCCGTCACCCCCAGGGGCTGGAAAGGCAGCACTGTCCTCAGCTCTGTGAGCCACACTTTAATTGGGAAATAGAGCAGAAGGTAATGCGAGGAAGGCGGCCGTGGTGGAAGAGTCCAGTCTAGCGTGAACGGGTGTTTGTGCCCCCGCAGCGAGCTCCGGGTGCCCTCGGCGGCGGCGGCTGCCCCTTGCTTTGGTGTCAGTCGCTAGTGGAGACTTCACAGTAATGCCAGGGCAGGGAAGAGCCAGTGTTCATTTTCTGTCCTCCCAGGTCAGGACTTGGATCTGCCCTTCCCCCAGACCCTCCTAAGGAGAGAAAGCTTCCAAGGACAAAACTGTTCCTGTCATTTCTGGGATCAGTAAGGAACTGAGGGACTTGGCAGTAAAGTCCTGGGTTCTAGTCTTAGCTCTGCCTTTTATTTGCTCCGTCATGTTGACAAAGTCCACTATCCTGCTAAGTCTGCCTCAGGTTTAAAATTGAAATAATAATAATAATATAAACAAATAATGATAACAAGATAATGCCCCCCCGGGATATGACACAAATAACCTAACCCAATAAATATGTCCATAAACCATAAAACCAGGGCCCACCCAGCCCTGTGTGACCTCAGCTCTGAATTCTCCCTGCTGATCCCTGAGTTTGGGCAAGACATCTATAACAGAGACAAGGAAGTGGATGCTGGTGGCTCATGCCTGTCATCCTAGCTACTCAGGAGGCTGATATCCAGAGGATCAGGGTTCAAAGGCAGCTCAGCCAGAGATTCCATCTTCAAAATAACCAGCAAAAAGCAGAGCCGAGGTATGGCTTAAGTGTAGAGCACCTCTGAAGTAGAAAGCCAAGTCGCTGAATTCAAAGCTGTGTGTGTGTGTGTGAGAGAGAGAGAGAGACAGACAGACAGACAGACAGACAGAGAGACAGAGAGACAGAGAGACAGAGACAGAGGCACAGACAGACAGACAGAAAGGTGAGGAGGTACTCAGAACATTCTAACACCTAGCAGATGGCCTGTAAATGTTAGCTGCTATACATGTCCAGCTACAGGCTCACACAGTTAACCTTCCCCCGGGATTTACAAAGTGCCATGCTCTGTCAAAACTAGATACCCAGCAGAGGCTCAAGCAAAACACCCTAGCCTTCCCTGGCCAATAGGACGCACGTTAATGCTGAGAAGAGAAATAAATCAGGGAAGAGGATAGGGTATGGGAGGGTGGAGTGTCAGAACTTTAAATAGGGTGGTGAGGGATCTGATTGGCTCAGTTTCAGTTAAATGTTCACCCTCATCCAGTCAGCTGTGTGTATGTGTAAGAATGTGGAGCAGGGACAGATCTGGGAATCTGATTGCCTTAGCTTGAATTAGATGCTTTCTCTGGTCCAATCAGCTGTCTGTCTGTCTGTGTGTGTGCACGTGCGCATGCGTGCAGATGTTCTAAGAGGAGCTCCTGCTTGCATTGCTAGGGCCGCTGCATGTGTGGGTGAGGGGCTGGGGAGCCGGGGGGCCATGGTAGGAGCCTTGACTTTGAGCTGGGCTTCTTTCTACTTCCCTCTCCTTTTTGTCTCCTCCTCCTTCTTCCCATCTTGGCCTTCAGCTCTCGGACGTCATTTCCCTCTGCTGTCAGGACTGTATGGCAGAGGCGAGAGGCCTGCTTTAATGACCAGCACAGCCAGCCACTGTCCATGAACCCAATGCTGGATGCCTCCGCATTCAGTCCCTATGGAGCAGGCTGCTAACCCATCACAAAGGCAGGGCAGGAACGCAGGTCCCTGACACTCCCAGGCTGGTCCCCCATGCTGGCGGCTGCGCCGGTCAGGGAACTTGGGAGCCACCTGGGACTCTGGTTCAGTGGGTGTGGAGGTGGCCTAACAGCTATGTTTTTAACAGAGCCTGTAGGACTGTGATCTCAGGCTTGGTGCCCTGTGATCCTACCCTCCTGTCTCCCCAGGACATCTGTTGGTACCCACACTTCTTTGCCTTTCCTGCACAGCCTCCTTCACTGTAAATGGCTGCATGTAGAGGAGCCCTGTTTGCCCCCAGTCAGCCAAATGCCAGGATGCCAAGGCTCATGGAGCCAACACAAAGCCCATGGATAGCAGGAGTAAGGCTCAGCGGGCCCAGGTGGCTCAAAGAGACACTGTGGTAAGGGGGTGCTGAGCCCTGCCTGGCCTGCAGTGGCCTCACAGAGCAGGCATTTCCTCCCTGGCAGGAGGCAGCTATTCTGGGAAAGCTGGCTGGTGGAGGAGCTGGTGGAGGAGGAGGTACTGGTGGGTGGGGGAGGAGCTGGAGGATGGAGGAGGAGCTGGTGGGGGAGGAGGACCTGATGGGTGGAAGGTAGAAGAGCAGCTGGTGGGTGAAGGAGGATGGGAGGAGGAGGAACTGGAGGGTGGAGGAAGAGCTGGTGGAGGAGAAGCTGGGGGGAGGAGGAGGAGCTGGGGGAAGGAGCTGATGGGTGAAGAAGGAGGGGAGGGGCGGAGCTGGAGGATGGAGGAGTTGGAGGAGGAGGAGCAGGCAGGAAGAGGAGGAGCTGGCAGATGGAGGAAGGATGCCCTGCTCCACCCCAACCTCTGGGATGTGCTTGGAGAGGAAGGCTCTTTGGAGAGCCACTTTCTGAGTCTTTGGGCAGGAAAGAAATGGCTGGTGGCTTGGGGCTGGGAACCTGCCCTCTCTGGGTCAGCCCCTGCCCTCTTGTTTACAACACAGCCCTGCCCGGCCCTGTTCTGTGTGCCTCCCCTTGCTGGTAGTTTGCCCCTCCTTTCCTTGGACGGGCACCCAGGCCCCGGTCCTCGCTGTGGTCGGGTCGGGGCAGAGCCTGACCCCTGGTTCAGTTGGCCCTGGCTCTCCCCAGCTGTGGAAGACGAGGCTGGGCTGGGCTTCCTTCCCTTCCCAGGCAGAGGTCAAGCCTCCAGGGTTCCCAGGGGGCCAGGTGGCCCCTCCTTCCTTCTCCTTCCCAGTGCACAATGCGGCCTGAGTTCTGGCTTCGGCACTGGGCTCACTGGCCCGGTGGGCTCCCTGTTGGCGTGAGTTTGGGAGGGATGTGGTACTACACGCCTTGCCGAGTGACTGTGGTCACCGAGGGAAACTGAGCTTGGCCACGGGCCGCTGCACACGACAGCCATGTTTGTCCTCCTTAGCAGGTTGTGCAGAAGTTGAGGGCAAAAGATCACACAATGGGGGTGCTCACCAGAAGCAGGGCAGGGGGACTGAGAAGGCTTAGAGCAGCTGTGTAGGGCAGGGAAGGGGGAGTCGGGGCTGTGGGTTAGTGAGGGCCCCACACACACACGAGGACACCAGATCTGCAGGAGTTCGAGTTTCCTCCAGATGTGAGGGGCAGCCTGGTCGTTGACATCCTGGGGCTTTGCAGCTCTGACTGGGGGGCCAGGGAGCGGGGGTCCTCGGGGCCTAGCGTAGCCTTGGGCCAGGCAAGGCACTGGTTCTAGGACTCAGGTCTGTCACCAGTCAGGCAAGGGGGAAATGTCCCCCATGGCTGCCCACCTGTCCTGTTGGAGAGCCAGGTGGGAAGCCCCTGCCCAGAAGGGGAGGTGGGGGGGAGATGGGCGGTGTCAGCAGCAGATTAGGCAATGGGAAGGTTGCCAGCCCCGCCAGATGGGCGGAGGCAGGGAAGATCCGAGTGTGGCTTTCCGCCTGGCGACTTCACACGAACTCCAGAACTTCCCTGGGCCTCAGTTTCCACCTGCACAGCTCAGGACTCCCCAGGGGTTGTGAAGATTCTGGGGGTCTATTGACAAGCTGATTCACTGTCTCCCCCTTTGCTCAGGGCTTGACCTAGCAGGGAGAGCAAGGGGGGCGAGGAAGGGGGTTCCAAGAAGTTAAAGGAGCTGACACCCAGGCTGCAGCCTGTCTTGCTGGGAGGTCCTACTTGGGATGTTAGACTTGGTCCCCTGGATTTGCCTGCGGTCTCACTCCCATCTTGCAGGAGTCGGGACAGCAGAGGTGTCTTCAGGTGGCAGGTGACCTAGCTGCCCATCCCTGGGTCTCATGAGGATGGCATCACGTGATATCTCCCAACTGCCAGGTCCAAGGGATGCACTGTGAGCTCCACTCCAGCATCTCCGATCTCCATTGTTGCCTTGCTTCTGGCTACTGCCAGGCTTACTGCCCCATCTTTTCCTCAGGAGATCTATGGGTCCTGGGGTATCCTGAGAATGCTGGAATCACTCCATTCCAGGGTCCCATGTGTCTCATTCCCAGTCATCAGATCAGGGCCTAGGGGTTTGGGAAATGCAGAGGCCAGGGCTATTTTCAAGGTCACCCAGCCAGTGAGCTCAGGACTCTGCCTCCTGCTTGGTATGTGTTTTCTGCCGTGCAAAGCTGTTTCTCCAGGTAAGAGGAGGTTTTGCTTCCGTGCACAAAATCAGTTCTGCAGTGATGGGAGAATCCTAAGAAGCAGAAAGCACAGTGAGGGTTGTTTTGAAACAGGCTCACCCCCCAGAGGTTCTGTGGGTTCAGATAAACCCTGGACAGGGCTCAGAGCCCTTACCCACCAAGCCCCAGCAGGCAGCCTGCCGGTGGAGCTAAACCTCAGGCCCCTTGCTCAAACCTTGCTTGCAGTGATGCAATTCCGTTCACTTTCACGGATCTTTTCCCTCAGCTTGGACGCGTTCCACATATTTTAATCACACAGAATAAGCTTCTTTTAGAACATCTGACTTGGGTATTTTCCTTACATGTTCTTTCATTTTTACATCTAGCATAATTATAGCCGGGTGCCCCTGGTTCACACCTGTAGTCCTAGCGATTCCGGAGACTGAGATCTGAGGATCGCAGTTCAAAGCCAGGAATGTCAGTGAGACTCTCTGTCTATATTTAACAACCAAAAAGCTAGAAGTGGCTCAAGAATTAGCACCCTAGCCTTGAGAAGAAAAAAGCTTCAGGACAGGGCCTAGGCCCTGAGTTTAAGCCTTAGGACTGGCGCACACACACACACACACACACACACACACACACACACACACACACACACACACACACACACACACACACACACACACACACACACACACACACACACACACACACACACACACACACACCAAACTATAAAGGTGCCAGTTTCGTCAAGTCTGCCGGCACTACAATTGATGTGTTTTGTTGTTGAGCATTGCCTGCAGAGAAGTATCTTTTAAGTATTTCAGAATCCTGAAAACATTACTATATACAAGCCTTTATTAAAACTGTGATCGCAGCTGGGCACAGATGGCTCATGCCTGTCATCCTAGCTACTCAGGAGGCTGAGATCTGAGGATCAAGGCTCAAAGCCAGCCTGGGCAGGAAAGTCCGTGAGACTCTTATCTCCAATAAACCACCAGAAAACCGGAAGTGGCTCTGTGGCTCAAGTGGTACAGCGCTCGCCTTGAGCTGAAGAGCGCAGGGACAGCGCCCAAGCCCAGAGTTCAAGCCCCACGATTGACCAAAAACAACAACAAAAAACTGCGATCACATTAACTTACAATCAAACCAATTGGAGTAGAAACAGAAGCATTAAATAAATATTAAATATAAAAATATTACATTTTAAATATTAAAAATCCATCACTCGGTACCAGGGTGCCACTCCGATCTTGAGGCTGTTTGTTACTCTCTAAAGTGAAGACGCATTGCAGCCTGTTGTGGGCCGACGCTGTGTGACTTGCAGGTGCTCCAGGGCCCCCTGGTGTGGGGGCCGGAGAGTCCCTTCTTTATCCTGAAATTTGCACCCATGGGTCTGGTTCCACCTCGAAAACTAGCAAATGCACAAATCCAAGCCTTTCCCCTAGAGACCCCATTGTTAATCATGAGGAAATAGCAGGTTGGGAGAAGTTTGTTAACTTTCCCAAGGCCCAGGGGGGGAGTGTGATTCCCGCCACCTGGGAGATGGGGATAGAGAGGGCTGTGTCACAGAAAAGTAGCCAGTGAGCCAGGCACTGGTGGCTCATGCCTGTCATCCTAGCTACTCAGGAGGCTGAGAGCTGAGGATCGTGGTTCAAAGAAAGTCCAGGCAGGAAAGTCTGTGAGACTCTTTTCTCCAATAAACCACCAGAAAACCGAAAGTGGTGCTGTGCTCAAGTGGTAGAATACTCACCTTGAGCTGAAGAGCTTAGGGACAGCACCCAGGCCCAGAGTTCAAGCCCCATGACTGACAAAAAAAGAAAAGTAGCTAGTGAGTGTGGATCATGGGGAGTGGAGAGGGTGTAAGGAACTTGGGTTTGGGGCCTGTTTCTTTTGGTGTTTGGACAGAACCTCAGCATGATTATGAGGCTGGAAATTCTCAAGGTCCACTGGGGTTTCAGTGGACTGGATCCAGAAGCAGCCAGGGAATTCTGTGATTTTTTTTTCCAGGACACAGAAAGAAAGTGAAGCTCCGGGGATCCTACCCCAGCTGATCCTACCCCTGCAGGGCTACTCTAAGGCCACTGTTCAACCCTGTCCCGTGCTTTTTGTCCTCCACAGACAGGCAGAATCGAGCCCAACTACCCCAAGGTGTGTGGCCACCAGGGTAACGTGCTGGACGTCAAGTGGAACCCCTTCATTGACAACATCATTGCCTCCTGCTCTGAGGACACGTCAGTAAGTGAGGACCCACACGCTACTCCTCCCTGTCCTACTCTATCCTCTTCCTTGCCCTCCCAGCTAGCCCAGATGGGGATGATTGGAGGATGGTAGAGAAGTCAGTCCATGCAGCACAGGGCAGACCTTATGTTTCTGGTGTGCGTGGGTTTAGAAGTGTGACAATGTAGGTGAGAACCAAAAACAAAAAACCTTCAGGTTGTGATTTGGTCCTGGCTGTGCTCTGTGATGCAGGGCAGAGGGAGGAGGGGAGGGATGCAGAGAGTAGCGAGCTGGCAGCCTCTGGGCTTGGCAGAGTGACATGGTAAATGCCCCCAGGGGCAGTGTGTCAAAGCTGCTGTGTATCTATCCCTCCCTTGGGCACTACTGGTTCTCATGGGTATTCAGGGAGGGGTCACAGGTCAGGGAGACTTCAGTAGATACCAGGTTTCTGGCCAAACTTCCAGCCAAGCTACAGGGTATACCTGTGCTCACTGGCATGGTCTGGGGCAGGCCACATCCTCAGGATTCTGGCAGTTGAAGGAACCCAGAGTTTAGGTTCTCTAGTCTTTCTAGGCTGGACAGTGAGCTTCTGAAGGCAGAAGCTCTGAATCCAGGCATCTAGCACATGGCCAAGTATTGGTGGGTGGATGGATGGATGGATGGATAGATTGATGATGGATGGATGGATCAGTAGATATATAGATGGATCGATGGGTGGATAGATGAGTGGATGGATGAGTAATTGTATGGATGGGTAGATTGATGGATAGATTTATAGAGAGTAGATTAATGCATAGATGAGTAGATGGATGGATGAGTGGATAGACGGATAGATGGATGGGTGGATGGATGGATGAGTCATGGGTAGATAGATGAATGAGTGGATGAATTTGTGGATGGATGGATGGGCGGATTGGTGGATGGATGGTTAGAGGGTAGTTTAATAGATGGATGGGTAGATAGATTAATGGATGGATGGATGGTAGATAGATGAATGGATGGATGGATGGTGTGTGGCTGGATGAATGGGTGGATGGGTAGATGGATGGGTAGAGGATAGATTAATGGGTAGATGGATGGTGGATAGATGAATGGATGGATGATGGATGGATGGATGGATGGTGTGTGGATGGATGGATGGATGGATGGATGGGTAGAGGATAGATTAATGGGTAGATGGATGATAGATGGAAGAATGATTATACTGGTGAATGAGAGAGCTTAATGGATGGATGATGAGCAGAAGGAAAGATAACTAGATTTGTTGGGAGATGGATTGATGGGCAGTGGAAAGATAAACATGAAAGAATTAATGAATCAATTAATGAAAGAGATTGACAGTAAAGTCTCCATCAGGGAAGGGTGTGGTGGCAAATGCCTGCTATCCCAGGTACTTTGGAGGAAATAGGGGGATTGCAGCTCACGGCCAATCTGGGAAAAAGTTTCCGTGACTCTTTAAATCAAAAACTAAACCAGGCATGGTGGTTCTTGTCAGGTAGGAGGATCGTGATTGGAGAATAGGCACTAGGCAAAAATAATGGAGCTGGGAAGGGGGCAGACAAGTAGTGTGGGCTAAAGAGTCCAGTGGTCAGTTCAGGAAAGGACAGGGCTCAACCGGAAAGAAGGGAGGTGAGTCACTACCTACTTTCCTCTCCAGGAGTGCAGCACCATTGTCTCTGTCCTGTTCACTGAGCTGTGGGATGCTGTCACCTGCTTAATTTCAAGTCACCCTTGAAACTAAGGACTCCTGCTCTTATTTGGGCTGGCCAAAATGTATTCATTTAGGCCTCTAGCCCACTGGTGACCAGGAACCTCAGCCAAGGGTTAGAGGCCGGTCTAGCTTACAGCTGGACCAGGGGAGAACCTGTGTTTCTTGTGGACGTGGGATCCTGGCTGCTCCTTCTCCTCTGCCCCAAGCTCCACCCACCCAGTGGTGCACAGTGTCAGCAGATTCCTCTGGCCTCTTGAAAGAGCAGGTTCCCCTTTGGAGAAGTTAGGGTACAGCCCTTGGGGTTGCTTCCTCTGTCTCCTCTTCAAGTCGCAACTCGTAACTTACCTGGTTCTCGATGGATCCTTCTCTTACCTAAGGAGAGCCTTGAGCGCTGGGACCCCAGAACAAGCTATTGAGGGTGATATGTACTCAGACAAGCATAAGGCTCTGTCTGCCCTGGTCACAGAAGCTAAGCAAGTCCCTCATGTTGCACACAGCATGTCCAGTGCCCTCCTGCCTGCTGGGGTCCCAAAGGACCCGAAGGTAGAGATGACTTCTCAGCTCCCTCACAGGCTGAGTGGCCGGGGGCGTGTGACCTAACCTCTCTCACTCTTGATTTTGCTCTTTCTGAAGGAGTAATAATGAGACTTGTCTGTAGTTCTATGCCTGGGGCCTCCAAAAATGCCTCTGATCTCAGCCTTGCTCCATGCCTGGCCCGGGCAGAGACACCAAAGCAATAGGAAATACGGTGCAGATGTATATGAGACCAGATTCGCCTTGACCCAGAAGCAGGGACAAAAGGAAGTTGGGAAGAGCTGGATGTGGGACAGACAGGATGTTGGCCTACAGAAGAGAGTTAAAGGAATCCCAGAAAGAGGCCCTGCCCTGGACAGGCCAGTCGGAGTGGGGGTGCATTTGGTAGAGAAGGGGAGAAAGGGAATGCTGGGCTGCAGCCAGACCCCTGGGGAATGGCTGTTCAGTGAGAAAATGAATATGGTGGAGGCTGGGAAGGGAGGCTGGGACAGGAAATGATGTGGGGTGCAGAACTTGGAAATGGAGCCTGGGCTTCTCAAGCTATCTGGGCAGTGGATGCTAGAAAGGGAGCCATGAGGACACTGTGGTCGCAGCCATCTTTGAGGAGATGAGACCAGAGCTAGCTGCAGAATGTCTAGGATCTGCATAAGCAGGGAGGGAGGGAGAGGGCAGTCCCCAGGGAGAGGGCAGCCCCCAGGGCAGGGTGTGGCCGAGAGGAAGGAAAGGGAAGGCCAGGCTCAGGGCAGGAGGTGGGGTGTTCTGGCTAGAGCTGCTGATCCAGAGAGAGGAGATTAAGGCTGGCTCAGAGAGAAGCTAAGCTCTCCCCACACCTGCCAGGCCAGCTGCTCCAGAAGCCTGGCCCAAAGCCCCACCGGAGCTCAGGTGTGTGCCCCCGCCCCTGCCCCAGAGGGGCCCAGGGCCTTGGCAATGAAGCCAGCAGTCCCCAAGGCTGGAACCCAGCTGTTGTGCAAAGGGCACCCTGAAGGTGAAGTCACATAGTGAGTGACTTAGGGCAGCCCTGGTTATACAGAGCTGGGGGAACTGAGGGTCTGAGCCATAGTGCCTGTCCAGATTCCTCACCTAGTACTTATACCACAGTGCTCCAACTGGGAGGATGGAGCCTAGGAGACAGTTGGGGGGGGCTTTACTGGCCTCTCTGCCCCCAACTAAGGACCTTGAGGTCCATGCCTCCAGGACTCCCTCCCTGGACCCAGTCCAGCTTCCCGAATGGTAACACACATTGTCTAGAAGCAGATGCACCAGGCACAGTGCCCCAAACCTGGGCTGGGAACACAGAGCGAAGCCTCCCCCCGCCCCAGAAACCCCAGTCCCTGATCAGCACTGAACCTGCTAGTCCTTCGGAATTGCAGAAGACACTGAGGTGTCCTTCCTCCCCATCACCCCACCCTGTGACATTATGGGGGGGCGTGGATCTGTTGAGGGTCCACCACCCCCGCAGGGTCCAGCTTGCCTGAGCCCCTTTCCCCAGGGCCCGGAGGGCGGAGGGCTACATGGGGTTGTAAGTCTCCCTGGCGTGTGGCAGAGTCCAACCCTTCCCACCCAGATGATGTCACCTATTGTTGCTGGGCTGCGCTTTTTATAGCTTCTGCCGCAGCCAGGGAGAGCAGCCGGCAGCAGGCAGGCACGGGAAGGGAGCCATCTCTTTCCAAGCCTCGTGCTCCAAGTCTTGGGGGTGGGGGTGGGGGAGGGAGGGCAGTAACCAGAGCGGGGCAGGGGTGCAGAGAGAAAGCTCACACACCTAGGAGAAAGGAAGGAGGCCGCTCTCTGGGCAGACCAAGCGCAGCATGGTTCTTGTGCCTTCAAGTCGAGCTCTTCCCCCAGAGAGATACAGCTCTTCTCTGAAGACCTGGGTAGTACATTGGTTCTGCTTGAAGCTGCCCTGTCCCGTCCCACCCCATAGCTGGAGAAACAGCATTTCTCACCCATCAGATGGGGGGAGAGAATAAGATTGTATGCGTGTGTGCGTGTGTATTCACAGTGCTAAGGTTCCAGGCAAATGATCCACCAATGAGGTAAGCTCCCAGCCTTTCAGCATTTGAAAAGGTGAGCCACACATAACCCCTGTCCTTCAAAAGCACACCCTAGGGTGAGGATCATCACAGAATGAGCTGGAATCCTCAAAGAGAAATGGGCAGAGCCCAGGGTCAAGTTCATCTTGGGATAGTTAGACAACAGATATCTGTCTGGCCATTTATGAAGATAAAGTAGCCAGGCACTGATGGCTCACAGGTGTAATCCTGGCTACTCAGGAGGCTGGTGAAGTTCAAAGCCAGTTTGGGCAGAAAAGTTTGTGAGACTCTTCTCTCCAATTGGTCAGCAAAATTTTAGTCCAAGGTGGAGCTGTGGCTCAAGTGGTAGAGTGCTGGCCTTCAGCAAATAAGCTCAGGGACAGTGCCCAGGCCCTGAGTTCAAGGCCCTTGACCAGCACAGAGATAGATAGATAGATAGATGGATAGATAGATAGATAGATAGATAGATAGATAGATAGATATAGATAGATAGATAGATAGATGACAGATAGATGCATAGATAGGTACGTAGGTGATAGATAAATCATTGACTTACTAGAATCTGCCTTTCTCACCCCAGACTCCCAGTTGATGGTTATATGAACTTTGGGGGTCTTTTAGGGACACAAGTAAGGGAAATACTCATTTCTGTGATCTTTGATCAGGAAGCTCATCAGAAGGTCTCCCTTCAGACACCCCAATTCCCAGCCAGACTCCCCAGGCCTGGCTTTGCCTTTGCCTTCTGTATTATGTTCTTCAACATCATTCTAGCCTTTGGGGTTCCAATCAAATGGCTACCACGACATATAAATAGTAGATGTGCTATTTCCCCTAAAAGTTTTTTTTTTTTAATGTGCATTGCTTCCCTAACATTGATCACTTGTTGAGTTCCTTTTTGAGTTTTCTGTTTATGCTGTAATAAACACCTTCATGCCTAGAGACATTCTTGTATTGTATTTGTTTGATTGTTTTTCTGCCATTACCAGAGTTTGAACCCAGGGCCTCAAGCTTTGCTCAGTTTCTTGCTTACAGTTGATGCTCTTCCGCTTAGACCATGCCTCCAGTGCAGGCTTTTTTTTGCTAGCGATGGAGTCTTGCACACTTTTCTGCCCGGACTGGCTTTGAACTGTCATTCTCAAATCTCTGCCTCCTCCATAGCTAGGATTATAGGCCTGAGCCACCTGCACCTAGCCTCTTATATTGAGTTTTAAGAGTTGAATTATTGTCTGAAGGAATGGCTCAAGAAGTAGAGGCCTGCCTAGCAATCCTGAGGCCCTGAGTTCAAATCTTAGTATTGCCAAAAAAAAAACAAAAACAAAAATGAAAGAGAAGCTGGCTTTTTCTTTTTTCTTTTTTCCAGTTGGCTATTTTAGCAGATTGTAAATAGCATTACCAAGCTATTTTTTTTCCTGTTTTCTTATCACTAACAAGGGTGGAATTCTGTGTTTCGAGAAGGTGGTCTTACAGGTGTTTGAAGTTGGAGTCACCTGTACTTTGCCCTCTCCACCTTGTTGGACTCTAATAAATGGAATTAATGATGATAATAACAGACTTATAACTCTATTCTGATTTTACGCTGCCAGTATGCCAGGCAGATCAAGCATCTCCCTTTCCCCAGATGGCATAGCGGAGACTGCAGATTGACTGGCTTGAGTTCCAGACCCCCCATCCCTGGTGAATGTCCTAAAGGGGTCCCTGACTACAGAAATGGCCCAGTGCCCGCTCTGGGTCTCACTGCTTCCCGCGTGTCCCCCTCCTTCTCTTGTTACATCATCCTGCTCTGCTGCCTTGTCTGCATCACAAGAAGAAAATAGCAGCTCTATCCAGGCCCTCTCTGGCCTTTCCGCTCAGGCCCAGCCTCCCACTGAAGTCTACCCCTGAGTCTGGCATCTCTTGGCCACCTCCTGAATGCACCTCTCTCCCTCAGTCCGGGCGTCAAAGACAGAGTGAGGGACATGGCCATGGGTCATGGTGTGTGTGTAGGGGGGGGAGGGGAGTACACAGGAGAGCAGGCAGAAGGCAGATTCTTAGGAGGGCATGGAGGGAAAGAGAAGGTGGGCTTTTCAATGAGACGCTAGCTAAAATCCCTTGTGCTATCCTCACAATGGTCCCAAGCCTGGCTTGCCCACAGTAGGACCAGCATCCTTGAAGCCATACTCTTAGCTAGCTTGTGGTGACATCATTTAGAGAAGCCAAAGGAAACAGCCCACCACCCCTTCACCACCATACCCCAGGCAGCTCAGCCTCCCACCCGGATTAGAGCCTGCCACACCCAACCAGTTGCGGAAGACCTGGTGCCCTGGGGAAGCAGGGCCTTTCACAGCGCCTCCTGCTGGTGTCACCCGGCCACAGCCCTGCATTCCCCTGCAGGTACGGATCTGGGAGATCCCGGAGGGCGGCCTGAAGCGGAACATGACCGTGGCGCGGCTGGAACTGCATGGGCACAGCCGGCGCGTGGGGCTGGTGGAGTGGCACCCCACCACCAACAACATCCTATTCAGTGCTGGCTATGACTACAAGGTGCGTTGCCACTGGGATGGGGTTCTGGGATGCTGGCAGGGATGGAAGGGATACCTAGGGGCGTCAGAAGCCCACTTCCCAGCAATGGACTGCTCTGGTCTCCATCTCTTGCACATACCTGAGCAGGTACCCCATGCACCTCATCCACCCTGGTAGCTGGTGACATTGTCCCTGCCTTCTCCGATGGTTGATGGGCTGGGGAGAATGCCTACTCCCTGTGTATAGCCCCCATGTGACCACTTCTTAGCCAACAGTTGGCCGCTACTCACCTGATCACAAGAGTGTGGAGCCCTGGCCCCTCTGCCCCATGCCAAGCCCTCTAAAAAGGTGTCACAACCTGGGTCCTGGCAAGTGACATTTCCTCTCCTTGCTGGTTGCAGAAGCTGAGAACCAGACTGGGCCTAGGACCTTGGATAAGGCATCTTCTAGGGCTTGAGAAATGGGATGTATCAGTCTGTCTCCATAGAACCCAATAGTGTCATTCAGCATCACAGCACAAAGCCCTGCGTGGGCCTTTCTCCTAGACTGTCAGTGTGGCTGGAAGACAGACTCCTAAGACAGCAGCTGACCCCATTCCCCTGCTCCCACATGCCTGCTTTTGCAGGTCCTCATCTGGAACCTGGATGTGGGCGAGCCGGTGAAGATGATTGACTGCCACACGGATGTGGTCCTGTGCATGTCCTTCAACACGGACGGCAGCCTGCTCACCACCACATGCAAAGACAAGAAGCTGCGTGTGATCGAGCCCCGCTCTGGCCGCGTTCTGCAGGTGGAGCCCTAGTGTTGAAGGTGGAGGGGAGGAGGAAAATGGGGCCCAGGATTCGGCTTGGAGCCATGCCTGGAAGAAAAGGCTGTGCCTGGACCTCCATCTGTGAATCTCTCCTGAAGGCTGGTGCCTGTCTGCTCTAGGCCTTTCCAAGTCCATGGGAGCCCTGCTTCGTACTAAGGGGAGAGGGACCCTAGGACCCTTTCCTGCCCCTGGTACCTGGTAATGCCTCCAAATGGGATTCTTGTGGCCTACACTGGAGACTCCATCAGACCCCAATCCCCAGGCATTAACTGTGCCCCATCATGGGCACGGGAAGGGGGGGTGGGCAGGGGGACTGGACACTACCCAACCACTGGTGTGTAATAGGCTGGGAGAGTGAGTAGGGGTGCTGTCCCCACAGACAGCCTCAAGTGGGGACTTAGTGTGGAATGATCTCCATTTGGGTCTGAATCTCCCGAGTGTGAGGAAGAATTGCATTCCATTTGGTAATAACCAGTGAGCATTTGTGTTTTAGACATTTTATCATAGTATTTAATGCATTCATATATTGTACTTTGACTCCTCTATTGCTATTTCTCTTTCAAAAACCCCTTCCCCCCGCCCCTCTTTTCTTTGCCTTTTTTTTTTTTCCTTCTGGTCATGGGGCTTGAACTCTGGGCCTGGGCGCTGTCCCTCAGCTCTTCAGCTCAAGGCTAGTGTTCTACCACTTTGAGCCACAGCACCACTTCTGGTTTTCTGGTGGTCAATTGGAGATAAGAGTTGCATAGACTTTCCTGCCCGGGCTGGCTCTGAACCATGATCCTCAGTTCTCAGCCTCCTGAGTAGCTAGGATTATAGGCGTGAACCACTGGCACCCAGCTTTTTCTTTTCTTTTTGTAATAGTTTTTACTGGGTTTTATTATGCCATCTTTATACACAGACAGGATAGACTCAAGCGTCATTCGCCTCTAAGCATTCTTTGTCCTTCTTATATCTGTTCCCTCTGCCACCTTTCTCCACCAGACTGCCCCACAATTATGTGTGGGTGCATGCGCGTGTGCGCGCACACACACACACATACACACACACACACACACACACGGCTTAGCTTCTTGCAAGTTTGAGAAAAACCTGCTCTTTATCTTTCTGAACCTGGCTTATTTTGCCTTAAGGTAGGTGGTTGATCATCCTCAGTTCCCTCTGTGTTCTTGCAAATGTCATAATTTCATTCTTCTTTGCTGCTAATCTGCCGTGTGTAGACACCGCAGAGTCTCAGGTAGGACTCAGGAACCGTGCAGACCACACGCAACACAAGACTCCTGGCTGTTTCAGTTCCACAGTTGAGCTCTGGCTTCTGTTTCTGAGAGGTTCTGTTCAGAAGGCACCGGGTTACAACACAGAGAGGCCAGGAGGCAGTAAGGGTCCCCCATGATGAGACTCTCCGTGATGAGTGTCCCTGTGACAAGGGTCCCCATGATGTGTCTCTGTGACGAGGACACCGGGATGGAATTCAAACAAGCACTGCCACCATTGGCCTTTCTCAACAACCTTCAACATTCACATCTTGTAATGGATGTGTCCTCCCAGTCAATGTTCCTTGAGCACCTACATTTGCCAGTCATGGGGCTAGGTGGAAAAGGAAATGTGCGTGGAATTTGGGTTTTGTCTGCTGCTCAAGAAAGTGCCTGAGCCGGGTGCCAGTGGCTCATGCCTGTAACCCTAGCTACTCAGGATCATGGTTCAAAGCCAGCCTGGGCAGGAAAGTCCGTGAGACTCTCATGTCTAAAAATCCACTAGCAAACTGGAAGTGGTGCTGTGGCTCAAGCAGTAGAGTGCTCACCTTGAGCACAGGGACAGCGCCCAAGCCCAGAGTTCAAGCCCCACAACTGACAAAAAAGAAAGAAAGGAAGAAAGAAAAAAGAAAAAGGAAGGAAGGAAGGAAGGAAGGAAGGAAGGAAGGAAGGACCTGAGCCCAGTGTATTAATCTTTGGAGATGCCTGGACCATTACTACAAATGACAGAACAATCTTAGTTGCTGACGTGAACACTGATGGACACTTCCTAGGTCCTTGCTGTATGTGACACCATCAGCCCTCAGGACAGCCTTGTTTTTGGACACACTGCCCGCCCATTTCTTGTGTGAGAACACCCAGCCATGGAGAGGCTGAGATTCAAAGCCCCCAGTCTCAGGGGGAGCTAGAATTGAACCCAGATCCCACAGTGCTTTAGAAAGGATGGTGGAGAGTGGAGAAGTGGGGCTGGGAATGTGGCTTCGTGGTAGAGTACTCACTTAGCATGCATGAAGCCCTGGGTTCCATTCCTCAGTACCACATAAACAGCAAGGCTGGAAATGGTGCTTTGGCAAGTGGCTGAGTGCTAGCCTTGAGCAAAAGAAGCTCAGGGACAGCCCAGGCCCTGAGTTCAAGACCCAGGATTGAAGGAGGAGAGCGAGAGGGAGGGAGGGGGGAGAGGTGATGTTCTAGCTCACAGATGAGGACCTCCATGTGACAAGGACACTGGTGATGGCATTTGGGGACCAGGACACTGGTGGCAGCATTTGGGGACCACCTGCAGGATCTTTTCCCTGGCCTCTTGGGATCCAGATGTAGACACTCAGTCCAGCTCAGGACAGTACTCAAGTGCTGGGGCCCTGGCTCACCCACACTGTCTGTCCCCCAGGAGGCAAACTGCAAGAACCACAGGGTGAACAGAGTGGTCTTCCTGGGAAACATGAAGCGGCTGCTCACCACAGGGGTCTCCAGGTGGAACACGAGACAGATCGCCCTCTGGGACCAGGTCAGCTCTGGGGAGGCCATAGTGGGCAGGGAATGGGCAGGCAGGGAGAGGGAGATGACCAGAAGGGAGAAGGAAAGGGTGGGCAGTGTAGATCTGAGCTTGGGCAGTGGGCAGGGGGTGGGGAGGGGTGTCTCTTTCCCAGATGAGTCTGTAGTCTAGGTCCCTAGGCCTCTGCTCTGGTTAGAGGGTCACAAGACGTCAGCAAAGGAAAGGGCCGAAGGAGGCACCTGGGATGCTGGTCCAATGGACTGAGAAGTGGTTCCTGAGGGCCCTGGCCCCGCTCTGGCCTTGTGCTGAGAGGGGACCAGGCAGGCATCCAGGCCAGACCCCGCTGTGGTCACAGCCTGCCCGGACACAGGCACGCACTGACTGCTGGAGCTCCAACTAAAGCGGGATAAGGGGCCTGCTCAGGCCAGGCCAGCCTCAGGCCCCTCTTTGGGGGTGGAAGGGGCGGGGGCGGGGGGATCCCACCCTCTTCCCCAGGCCCAGGCTGGGCACTTTCACAAGGAGTGGGGTACTGGAGCAGAGCTTGGCTCCTTTGTCCCTATACTACAGTGTCTGCATGCATCTGCTCCAACTCCGGCCCCAAAAGGCCTGGCCACCTCTGGGAAATGGGGGGGGGGGGGTCCCAGGTGTCCATGAGCAGGAACCTCCCTGTCCTCTCCCACCCCTCACCCAGAGCAGCAGCATGGCCGGGCCCTGTAGGTCAGAGGCCAGTGTGGGAAGCAGATGGAATCTCTGTGTGACCGGAGGGGAAGCCCAGCCCCTCCCTCCCAGACCTCTGTGATCGGCAGTTGTAGGTGGGCCTTGCTGGGGTTTGCAAGGCGACCTGCAGGTCCTCCTGGGCACTGGCTGAGCCCTCCACCCACCCCACAGGAGGACCTCTCCATGCCGCTGATTGAGGAGGAGATCGATGGGCTCTCCGGCCTCCTGTTCCCCTTCTATGATGCTGACACCCACATGCTCTACCTTGCTGGAAAGGTAGTAGAAGGTGGGGGAGGGACCGGGGAATCAGAGGAGACCCCTGCCTCCTCCCCCCAACTTCTGCCCCCAGCCATGAACCGACCCAGGGCTCTGGGTCTCCTCCATCCCCCATCTGTCCCTACATTCAAGTCTGACGTTGGTTCTTACTAAAGTGTGAGTGACAGAATTTACCAAATGGCAAGGTGGGGTGGGACTGACACGGAAACAAAAGATCTGAGCCTCAAGTGCAGTGACTTTTGATGGAATTCGAGACACCTGCGAGGAGATCTTCGATCGAAAAGACCATCATATCACAAGTTCATGTGCACCTGTGTGCATGCACATTTGATGGTGCACCTGCATGTGTGGACGCACATGCCTATGTCTGTGCATGCACACAGGCACTGACCGCACCCCACCCCACCCCCACCCCACTAGAAAGACCCCTGTTCCGGAATCTCAAGGGAGCTAAGTGGTGCCTGGTCTCCCTGGTCTCTGAGCATCGCAGCTCTTCTGACTCCCTGATGCCAGACCTCCCTCTGCCTTGAATCCCCCCCCCCGTCCCACCCTCCCCTCTGCCCCCACTCTTCTTACCTCCTCCCTCTGGTCCCCAGGGTGATGGGAACATCCGCTACTACGAGCTCAGCACGGAGAAGCCCTATCTGAGTTACCTCATGGAGTTCCGCTCCCCGGCCCCCCAGAAAGGCCTAGGTAAGGGCCAGAGACCAGGCAGCCTCTCCACACAGGGCAGGAAGCCAGCCCTCTCTAACTGGCAAGGTGATGGTTGGGGGGCGGGGGGAAGGAGACACACAGTCATGGCTAGATGACGAGCCTTCCAGGCGCCACCCCTGACTCTTAACCCCCACTTTGATGCTTCCTGTCACCCCACCTTCCTTGGGCCACTGCCATCCTGTCCAGCTGTGGCCTGGAGCCGAAGGGGAGACCTAGCCCCAGTCTGGCTGACACAGTGAGAGTCAGGTCATTATCTAAAGTTCAAAGGCCAATTCTTTCATACTGGAGATTGAACTCACCTGAGCCGTGCCTCCAGCCCTTCTTCCTGTTGGTTATTTGTGACGTGGGAACAGCTTGGGCTGCCATCTTCCGATGTGTTATATGTTAGCCTTGCCCGTGCTGCTCACGGTAACAGGCACACACCCCTGGGCCCAGCCATTGTGTGACCCCAGACCTGGGTTACCCACCAGGTCCAGCCATTGTGTGTCCCCGGACCTGGTTGGTTGGGATGGAGTCTCTTGAGCTTTTATGCTCAGGCTGTCCTTAAACAGTGATGCCCGACCTCTGCCTCCCAACGAGCTGGGATTACAGGCACACCTGAACAGGCCCATCTCTAAAGCACACAGTGGTGAAGCTGTCTTGGTGATGGCCCACAGGCTGCCCTACCTGGGGACGCCCAGAAGTGGGCACCAGCATTGACAGAACCACGCATCTTTCCGCAGGGGTCATGCCCAAACACGGGCTGGATGTGTCAGCCTGCGAGGTGTTCCGTTTCTACAAACTGGTGACTCTGAAGGGCCTGATTGAGCCCATCTCCATGATTGTGCCCAGGAGGGTGAGTAGGGTTGGCCGGGCTTCGTAGAGCCCAGGAGGGTAAGGAAGGTGGGGAGGGGTGTGGATGGGGTCCAGATTCACCCTCGAGGAGAGATGGCGGCCACTGTGAACGTGAGCTTCATACACTCAGGGGTGAGGACACTAGGAGCTGGGAAGCGGGCAGTGTGGAGGGAGCTCTGCCATCCCCTCTTCCTTCCCCTCCCCTGCAGTCGGATTCCTACCAGGAAGACATTTACCCCATGACGCCAGGCACGGAGCCAGCTTTGACCCCAGATGAATGGCTGGGAGGCATGAACCGAGGTATGGCCGTGGATATGGGATCGGGCAAGAAGCCACAGGCCTCCCCTCCCGGCCAGCCTGGCTGGTTTCCCTGGCGTAACCTGCAGAACATGCCCTCCCTCAGCAGCTGGGACCCCCTCAGGGTGCAGCAGACACCCCATTGTTCAGCCTCCCCTGCCTCCCTCTGCAGACCCTGTGTTGATGTCTTTGAAAGAAGGCTACAAGAAGTCCTCAAAAGTGGTGTTCAAGGCTCCCATCAGAGACAAGAAGAGCGTCGTGGTGAACGGAATAGATTTACTAGAGAATGTCCCACCCAGGACAGAGAACGAGGTGAGGGCATGTAAGTTATTTCCTCCTGGGCCCTTACATCTCAGTTATGGCTACAGCCTGCAAACTAGCTCCAAATCCAAGGCGTTTTTCTTTCTGTAATGAAGACCATAGATAGCTTGCTGTTACCTCTATTGGCTGGGATGCCAGGAAGATCCGCCCCTTCCTGAGTAATGCCCAGTGCTGGGTGTTATCCACTCACCGGTACCTTGGGAGACCAGCCTGGCCCTGGGCTTCATGGCATGGCTTTCTTTCTAGCATGGGGACACACTTCTGTCTGGCTACTTGTGCAAACAAACCTTGATACCACTCAGAATGGGAGGGAGCAAAGCTGGTCCCTGGGCAGCTGGTGCCAGGCCTTGTCCACGCCCCACCCAGGGCAGCTCTGTCCATCTGTACCCCAGGCCCAGGTCCCAGCACAACTTGTCTCATCCAGGAGTCATCCGGGGCCTGCTTTGTGGCAAGCACTGTGCCCAAGCAGGCAGGAACAATGACGCTGATGAGACTAAGCAAGGTCCCTGGCCTTTCCGACTCGTGGGAAAATGGGGACAGGAAATACTGTGGGCATCAGAGATGGTCACCAGTGCCGAGCTTGCATCCTGCTGTCGCTGAGTACCCAGAGGAGGTGACCACCTTGGCTGTCTGTCCACGTGTGTGAGATCACTCCAAGACTTAATAACGTTTACAGCCTTACAGATTCTGTGGTGCCTGCGGCTTGGGTTTCTCAGGGGGCTGCAGTTTGCTCCAGCAGTGGGGCTGCCGTCCCGCGAGGGCCATCTTAAAAGACAGCCTGTCCCACAGGATCAGAGGAAAACCAGACCAGCATTGAGCTGGAGGATCTTAGACTTGTAAAGGAGATATTGACAGGCAACCTGATACTTGCCATGAAATACGTTCTGTGCCATTGGCGGGAAGGGGAGCAGGGTCCTAGGGATGGATAGTCAGGAGTTTGGGTCAAGATAATCCCCAAGTGGTGGGAAGCAAAGGTGAAGCAAGAAGGGTCACAGGCTTCTAGGTGTGGTCGTGCATTCCTATAATCCCAGCACTTAGGACGCTGAGGCAGGAGGATCTCGCCTGGGCTACACAGTGAGACCCTGTCTCAGACAAACAACTAGTGATAGCATTTTTAACGCGAATGGCGACATGATGTAACATACATAACCTTTTCTGGTTATCAAAATGTTTGTTGGGAAAACATAATACTTGCCCCTAGAGAAACAACTGTGCCTGCCCAGGTAAACACAGCAGGGCCTAGACTCCATTCCCAGGCTGGGCCTGGAGAAGCAGGGTTGGGTACTGAGCTGTGACCGGCCTGTAGGATGCAGACCTGGGAACAGGAGATCTCTGACAGGACCATTCACCTGCCATGATCCCCAGACACCAAAAGGAAGAAATGGGCTCAGAGCTGTCAGCCCCACCCTCGCATCACCCCTCTCCCAGAGCTTGCTTTACTTAGCTGTCATTCATTCATCCGTCCATTCATTGGTTCATTCATCGTCGTGTGTATTACTTGTCCCGAGGGTTTTCCGTGGTATTGTAGACATGCGTGTATTACATTTGGATCAGCATTACCCCAACACTGCTTTCTTGCTCCACTCCCTAGTTTAGAAAGGATGGTAAAGAAATGCATTAGATCTGGGCCTATAGAAGAAGGGTGAGCCTGGGTTGTTTGGAAAGCTGGGCTGCGGCGTTGTGGGACCTGTGCCCCCGGATTCGTGTTGGATGAGCCTGGAGGGGAGTGGGCAGGGGCGCTGGGCAGGTGGACAGAAGCACCACCTCACCTGCGTCCCTGGCCTCCTGGCCGTTTCTTGTTCTCTAGCTGCTCAGAATGTTCTTCCGGCAGCAGGATGAGATCCGGAGGCTGAAAGAGGAGCTAGCCCAGAAAGACATCCGCCTTCGGCAGCTCCAGCTAGAACTGAACAACCTGCGCAACAGCCCCAAGAACTGCTAGCCCCGCCCACCCCAGGACCGGCTAGCTCCCACCCCGCCCCACCTCCGGGATGTGCCAGGGGACTGCTAGCCCCCTTTCTCCCCGGCCACACTCCAGGAACCGCTAGCCATGCCTGGGCCTTGTGGAAGCCATCTTGATCTCCGTTGTTTCTACTCTTCCCTAACTGCCTCTTCTCCGGTGACCCCGGGGGACCGAGCCCCGGCTGGAACTGGGGGCCACCCTGAGCATCTGCCTGCCACTGACCTCCTGAACTCATACCAATCCTGTCCCTGCTGGCCGCCCCACCCCCTCCTGCTTCCCAGCAGTCAGACTCCTGGGGGGACCTCCATGGACAGGGAGCAGGACCCGGCTGGACTTAAGATGTCAAACTTCTTCCCTGCAGAGGGGCTGCTAAGACCTGCTGCACTGGGCCTGTTGCTCAGCTCTTCCTGGGAGCAAAGGACAGACTGTGGGCTGGACTTCCCAGCCCCTTCCCACCAGCATCTGAGTCGCTCAAGGGCAGCGAGCAGCCCTGCTCCCCTCTGCCCCTCCCCCTGCAGCCCCTCTCCCCTCCATCCTTCCCCCTGCCCTTATCTTCAGGGAAGAAGAGGGGACTCTGGAGGCCCCGTGATCCCTGCTTTGTGAGCCAGGCAGGGGTGGGGACCTGTGTCCCATTTGTCAGCTGATAGGACTGAGGTCACCCAAGAGAAACACCTCTCCTGGTTTCCTGGGGGGGGGGGGTGGGGGGGGGAGTCACCCAGAGGCCCAAGACTTGGGGTCTGAGCTCCAAGGCTCACTGCATCAAAGCCAAGACCTGCTGGGCATCCCCAGCATAAGAACTGGAAGGTTCATCCGCAATCTGCCCAGGTGCCACACTGCCCCTCCCACTCAGCGCCCCTGCACCCCTGGCCTGCACCCTCCGTGCTCTCGGACTCCAGCTGGGACGAGACCTCCTCTTCTGGAAGCCCAGGCTGAGAAGGGTAGAGGTCGGCCCCAGGGGCCGGCAGCCCAGGGGTCTCAGCCACTTTCAGCCTTACTTGCACGCAGAATGACCACAGCCTTCGCATCCGCATAGCACTTTAAGGTTCACGTAGCTCTTCACATCTAGGCTCTCGCATCCATCCGTATTGCAGATGAAGTGACAGATCGGAGCCCAAGGGTGCCCGACTCTCAGCGACCATATTTCCTTTTCTCCTCTGCCTCCTCTTTTCCATTTCCTACTACCTACCAGAGCCCAAAGACACCATTCAGGGTGGGTGATCTAGGGATGAGGAAATGGGTGTCTCCTCTTCCTTCCCATTGGCTGAGTTCTCCAGCCCGGGACACTCCATGCCGGCCTGTTCCACGTCACCTTGCCCAACTACCCTGAACAAAGGTGGGAGGGGACTGTCTAGCCTCGGCTTATCCTGGAGGCCTTCTGCTCTCCCAGCCTGTGGGATCAAGGTCTCCTCACCCCGCTTGGTAGTGTCAACATTCATCTCTCTCTCACACACACACATGCACTCACACACACACACACTTGTAGCTTTTTTTTTTCTTCCCCATTGACCTGTGTGGTCTTCTGTGGTTATTTATGCTGCCTCTCAAGGATAGAATTAAAAATGTTTTCAACTGATCACACTTGGGCATGGCTATGTCATCTGGCCCTCCCATGGGGCTGGGGCGGGGGGAGGGGGCGGGAGGAGATCTCACTCTTGGTCACCATGGTGTCTTAGTAGCCTACTCCCTGCCTGATTTCCTTCACCTTTCTGAGTGACAGGTCTCACACTGTCCTGCATTGTGGGACAATTGACCGTCCCCGAAGCCAGATTCCCAGGCACCCCTTGTGACAAACAAAAAATAGCCCTGGATATTGCAGAGTTGAGGACCTCTACCTGCAGATGTCCAAAGATGTCCACTCTGAGCCTGGCCCTGGGCTGGGACTGGTGTCTCAGAACGCCACATCTCAGTTTTCAAAGCAGGTTCCCTGCATGTGACCTATGGTGTGTCTCACGGTGGCGCTGAACTGTCACCTCTATTACTGCTCTTATCTCAGCAGAAGAGTCAGGCTCTGTGGTGACCTGCTCAAGGTCACTTTAGGCAGTGACCGGGGTGGGAGGGGGTGTGTGGAGGGGGTAGGCCTGGGTTCAGGCTCAGAGGAGGTGCAGGCCCTGTCCCCAGCCAGGCCCAAGCTGGGCAAAGCCTGATCTTTTGAGGGACGACAGGACCTATCAGACTGGGACAGCAGACAGTGAACCCTCAGGGCTGTCCAGCTTCATAATAGGCAGTAAGGGACATGAGACTCAGGAAATGGCAGAGGTGGAGGGTGGAGGGTGGAACAGGACACTGGACAGAGCTGGCCCATCCCGGCTCTGGCCCAACTTGTCTGTGCAGTCAAGTGAGTCCTTTTCCTCTCTGAGGAATATTATCTCGTCTACACAGTGAGGTTAGAGACAGTCCAGGCCCCTTCCTGGCCTAAGGCCTGAAGATTTCCATCCTGGTGGCATGGAGGGAGTACTAGTGCTTATGACCACCCCTAGTCTAGCACCACAAGTCAGGAATGGTGGTGGAGGGCTTCCGACAAGGCCTGGGTGCAGATAATGACCTTGGATGGATCCTTTCACTGGCCTCCAGCTGATGCCTGGAGCTGTGGTGCCCAGTGCTTGAGCCCTAGGAAACTGGAGAGTGAATACAGGAGATGACCTGGCCAGCCCCCCCCCCTTGTCCCACTCCATGGTTCTGAGCTCAGCCCAGAACTCTTATCACCCCTCCTGACAGGAAATCATCTAAGGTCAGGGTTCATCCTGTCCCTTTCCCCCAAGTGCATCTGTTAAGTAACTCATCATTTTCTCTGGGGTTGGCGGTATGTCCCTAAATTCTTCGTGTGCTATGATCCACTCTGTGCTAATTCCAGCCGATCCCACTGCACAGCTTTAGTTACCGAGAGATGGACGGAAGCTTCACGACTCCCTGCTTGCCCGGCTTCCCAACAAAAGCCCCCTTTTTTTCCAGGTAAGGATGTCTTGTGCTCAACTCCAGACCCTCCTCTTCCATGGAGAGGACCCTGCCCCCTGTCGGTCCTGGGCATGCCTGCAGCTCCTGGCCCTGCCCCTGTCTCCTAACTGGATCTCTGCCACAGTTAAACAAACACACACCAAGCCTGGATCTCTGTGCATTGGACACTGGCCTGACCTTGTGTGGCATCAGCAGGACACAGCTCTACCACGGGTGGCTCACTCTTGGCTGGGTTCAGGGTGGAGTGGACAGCTGTTTTGAGTTTTCTGGCTCCAAGATTGTCTTCCAGAGAGTCTCCTAAGACCCCAAGATGGGCTCAGACATTTTTAGAGTCTCTTGGCACTGGGCAAGCGTCCCAGACTGCCAGTGGACCGCGCGTGCGGAACGTGGCTGCTTCCTCGCTGTGGGAAATGACTTCATGCTGAACTGAAAAAAAACACCCTCCCACCCCCACCCTGTCTTCCAGCTTGGAAGGGCTGAGGTCTGCCTGGAGCAGAGGCCACATGAGACAGCATCTTCCGCTCTGCGGGCCTGCAGTTTAGGGAAGGCAAGAGGCTCCTGTTTGGAATGTTGGCAGAGCTCTTGGCTCTCGCGGCCTTTCCAGTTCGGGGACAGCATGCAGGCAGGCTGTCTGATCTTTCCTTGGAATTTCAATTTGGTAGCAAGCATAAACAGGCCAGCCTTGCACAGAGAGAGAAGAGAAATGGTGAGGTTAGGGGGAAGGGGTCTCTAGATGGCTTTGGTCTGTGAGTCCTTCCCCAACTCCTGGCTGGTCATATGACCTGGAGGGGGGACGTCCTGCAGCCTCTTTGCTAAGGACTGCCTTGAGCATGTGCATATACCATGCCCTGAACTGGGGTGCTGGCACGGATAGGGCTAACACACTGGGTGTAGGTGGGAGGCAGAGGTGGAGGGACACTGAAGAGGAAGATCTGGCATTTCAAGGTCATAGTGATCACAGCAAGATTCAAAGGCCAGAAAGAATTTGCTAGAAACTTGAATCTAGCCAGCAGGGGGCAGATGATGGCCTTCCTATTAAACTTATTTATCCTGAGCTGAGGCCCCTTCTGCCACCTCTCACTTCACTCCAGAATTAATGACCCAACCACATTCACCAGACTCTTGGGGCAAGCAGGCACAGGACCACGCAGGCTCTGAAAGACCCAGGTGTGGAGGAGGGAGGGGCACGCAGGGAAGCTGCAAAACCCTCCACCACCCTGCAGCAACTGTTTTGAAGACTGGCCAGTGGAGGGCGCTTGCCTCTCCTTCCCTCTGAGGCTGTGTTCAACCCAGTTGGCTTCTAGTCCGGTTTCCACGGGGACCTTCATGGGGAGAAGTCCTCCCTGCCTGAAGAGCCTGCAGTTGCTTGGGGCTGAGCAGGTGGCAGAAGAAAATGCCAGAAAGAAGGGCGAGGTAGAGGTCCCAGAGCTCTGTGGCTCAGTGGTCACCACCCAACCCAAGCCTGGGACACCTGGGTCTCCAGGAAGTCTCTGGTGAGAGACGCTGTCCCCAAGATGTATGATCCCCAGGTACAGGTGTGGCCCAGGGAACCAGCCTAGAAAGTTCTGAACCCTTGCCCTGGGAGGCTGGCTGCACGTTGAGCCCCTGAAAGGTTCCCCCAACTCTCCAGTTGCTTCGCCAGGCCGGATTGATTCATCAAACCACCTGGTGGTGTTGTTCATCTCAGCCTGTAGTCAGACTTGTAGCTCAACTGTAGAGGCAGAACAGAGAGAAATGTCTAGAAGGGCTAAGATCCATAACTAGCCAAGACTATGGTGGGATGGTGGGAGAGCACATTAATTCTATTGTTGTCCGGTATCTACCTGTTTCTCTACAGTTGTAATTGTTTTCCATAAGAGAAGACGGGTTTTCATTTATTTTGGGGGGTCTCAAGCCCTCCGGGCAGGCGCTCTATATTCACTCATACCTCCTCCCCTTTTTCTTTAGCTGTTTTTCAAATAGGGCCTCACACGTTTTTTGCTTGAGCCTGTCTGGACAGAAATCTGAGATTCATGCATTCATCGTGGGTAGCATAGAGGACAGGCAGGGGCCACCACACCCAGCTTCTGGTTGAGATGGAGAGTTAAGCACTTTTCGCCCCAGCTGAGTCCCTGGGATTACAGGCATGACCCTTCCTCCCACACCAGGCTTTTTTGTTTCTTTTTTTTTTGAGACAAGGTGTCTCACCTGTGGATTGTAGTCTAGCCTCAGTGACTTTCTCCTACCTTGTCATCCTGAATAATGGAATTACAGATGTGCAGCCCAGAAAACACAGGGAAAAGCTTAGCATCAGCTATGATCTTGGGATGAAATCTTACTCTATTTGACTGGTCAGGTGTGTATGATGGTGCTCTCTCCTTCTCCCCCCCGCCCCACTGGCTCTGGACTAGAAGAAGGCACTGTCCTTATGGTGGGGAGCAAACGAGGTTGGTCAGGTGCCATCGCCCTGCAGTAAGGCTGGAGCAGTGCATGCTGGGAGTTTAATTCAGGGCCTTGCGCACACTACGTGCAGAACCAGGAAGTGTTTCTTCCAAAATCCACCCTCCCCACCTCCCGCCCCCATGTGTCTAACTGGATCACCAAAATGGCCAAACTGATTAGGACCTCAATGAAGGGGAGAATTTTAAAGATGATAATGAAACTTTTGCTAACTTCCAGTTAACACCTGCTGTTCAAGAGCACTATGTTAGGGGTCACAAAGCCACTTGAAGTCCTCACATCTCTGACGTGGGGGGTGGGGTGTAGATGTGTGAGCGGGGTGCAGACGTGAGGGTGGGGCGCAGATGTGTGGGTAGGAGTACAGTGCATCGTTCCCGGCAGGTATCACCTGTCCAGGGGCAGAGGGCACGGAAGACCCTGAGCTTCCGCCCAGAAAGGAAGCAAGGTCCCAGCATGTCCAAGGTCACATGGGACAATAGTAGGCATCATGAGGGTCATAGGGGCCTTGAGTTGCTGAAGCTGGGGGGGGGGGCTGACAGGTGTCCAGTGAGCACCAGGCCTTATACTCAGGCTCAGAAGATCCAGAAAGCCTGGAAAGGTTTTTAAACCTCCCGTCAGCCTGAGCAAATGATTCTGAAACATCTTCCAGTGTGTGTGTGTGTGTGTGTGTGTGTGTGTGTGTGTGTGTGTGTGTGTGTGTGTGTGTGAGAGAGAGAGAGAGAGAGAAAGAGGAAAAGATGGAGGAGGAGGAAAGAGAGGAAGAGGAGAGAAGAAAAAGAGGAGAACAGAGGGAGGGAAAGGAAGAGGGACGAGGGACATGCTAGAGGAAGAGGAAGAAAAGGAGAAGAAGAAAGGGAAGAGCGAAGGGAGGGAGAGGCAGAAGGAGAATGAGGAGGGGGCAGGGTGGAGGAGAGGAAGGGTGGGAGACAGGGATGAAGGCAGAAGTGGAAGTGAATTTCTGACTCTGGTCATCATCAAGAAAGTCTGGAACTGAGAGGTCTAGAAGAGCAGTGGTGGGAAGCAGGGGCTGTGCACCAGGCTTGCAGGACAGCTAATGCCATCCAGCGTGCCCTACGGGACAGCTTCCCTGGACACGGAGAAAAGGCAGGGTGGGTCTGGGGTGAGAGGGAAGTAGGGGAGGCCCTGGGTGTCAGGTCCTCCCCCCTCCAGCCCTCCCCGCCTGCCTGACAGCCCTGGGAGATAACAACCTTTGGGGCTCAACCCAGAAAAACCATACTAACCCTTGTCTTTTTTTCAACCTTCTCTATGGAGACTCCAAATTCAACCTCAAAACCACTCAGTTAACTACCAAGACACATTTTCCATTTTCCTCAAAACTGCCAAGATGGAGAAACTTGAATGAGCAGAGATCTGGGTTCAAGTTCTAGTTCAAAAGGTCGTCCATGCAGTTAGGGATTGTCTCTCAGTTCTACCTTTGTCCGTCTTAAAATGGGCTAATCAGAGCTACCCAGATTCACACATACAAACACACACACACACACACACACACACACACACACACACACACGACATACACAGAGGACATGCTCAGGACACACACAGTATGTGTGCAGCACACCCCACACATGACACATACCATACACATAGCACACAGGACACACATAGTATGTGTACACACACCACACATGACACATACCATATACATGACACAAAGGATACACACAGGACACATATAAAACACAAACACAGACACCACATGATGCATACCATGCACGTGGCACACATGGCATATACATGACACATACAACACGTGTCACACAAGGAGGATACATGACATACAGCACACACATGACCCACAAGATATACAGAATATACACAGGACATACACACTGCACACGATACACTCAGAACATGCACCACACATAGGACACACATAGGACATACACAGCATACACATACAGGACACAAACACAGGATGTGCACACATAGGACACACACACACACACACACACAGGACACCAAGGAGAGCACCGACCTGAAGGGACAGGGTGGAGACCAAGCAGCCCTGCCCTGCCTCTCTTCCTTCCAGCCATAAGGACCAGGACAGTCCCAGCTCTCTAAGAAGGAGTTTGGTAGAGTCACTGCCACCACAGATAAGAGAGGTCACCATTTTATCAGGTGGCTGCAGAGTTCCCTGTAGGGAAGGAAGTGCCTTTGTTTAGAAAAATACCTTGATAAGTCCCTTGTGGGCCAGAAGGTGAGTGAAGCCCAGGCCTCCGAGCTTGGGAGGAAAAAACAAAAGCCAGTTCTTCAGCTTCTTCTAAGAAATGGACAGGAATGGGAGCCTAAGGAAGAACAGAGGATGAAAGAGAAGGGGAGGGGAGAGGACCTGCCGTGAGATCAGAAGCTGAAGTCCTGTAAGGAGAACTTTGAAGGGGCTCTTTAAGAACAGAGCTACAAGCCTGTAATCGGGAAAGGCAGGAGAATCTCAAGTTCAAGGCCACCCTGTGCTATAGAGCAAGACATCATCTATCCACTCCTTTTCTCCAGAGTCTTCCATGCCCCAGTTCTCTGGTGAGAATTGGCTAATGCTTGTGGCTCTTGTCCTTGGGAGTAGGTGAATGGGTATGAGCATTCAACTTTGGGGACAATTCTCAGATAGATATAAAAGTGACAGACCACAAGACAACTTTAGAGACAGCTTGAGAGGAGAGGGTACAGCAATCAGCCCATTACTTCTTTCCTGATGCCCCAGGGCAGTTCTTAACTTGCCACAGACAGGTAATATATTTATGATACAATCTATTCTTGCAGCATCCTATTGAAAGTGAGTCTCTATTGAATATTATATATATATATATATATATATATATATATATATATATATATATATATATATATATATATATATATATATGCCAGTCCTGGGGCTTGAACTCAGGGCCTGGGCACTGTCCCTGAGCTGCTTTTGCTCAAGGCTAGTACTCTACTAACCTGAGCCCACTTCTAGCTTTTTTTGTTTATGTAGTACTGAGGAATCAAACCCAGGGCTTCATGCATGCTAGGCAAGCATTCTCCCAGTAAGCCACATTCCCAGCCATCTGTTGAATATTAAATCTTCAAATAGCCCTGCAAACTAGGAAACAGTATTCCTTGTGTGAGCCATGAGGAAATGGAGGCACAAAGAATAGAAAAATCAAGCCAAAGATAACTATGGTAACATATATTGGAGAGACAAGACATGCATAAAAAGGTAAATAACAGCATTCAAGAAATAGAAATAATGTAAAAAATAGGTTTTGGGGTAGCTTGGTGGTAGAGTGTTTAGCATAGACAATGCACACACGCACATACACGTTGCATAGGAACAGACTACAGAAGACAAATATCTAGCTAGTCATGTCTGCCTTATGACATGGGCGTATCGTTCCACACTCACGGAAATGGTGACACTCAAGACGTCTCCTGGTTAGGATCCAAGGTGAGGAATGCAATGGACTGGCAACTCTTGTCCACATCCGTGATGGGTGGGGTGAAAATGTCCCATCATTTACTGAATGGTGAGTCACTTTCAGTTCAAGTCAACACTTCCAACTACACAGTGGTTCTTCTTGTACTTGGATGTGAATCAGAATCACCTAGGAAACCTGCTTTAGAAAGAGAATAAAAACCAGGACAGGCTCTGGGCCCAGCCAGTCAGCCTGGCTCTTCTTTTCCCCATTGGACTTCCAGAGAATCCTGTTAGACCTACCCCTTCCTCAGGTCTGATCATCAACACGCTTGTGTGTTTGCATCTGGGAGCCGTGATTTCTATTAGGAAAACAAATAAACATATAACAGCCAAAGAATGGTAAAGGATGGCATATCACACAGCAGAAAAGAAAAATGAGAAAGAGCTATGTATACCTCCCTGAAAGAAGCACAGAAATCAGTGATGAGGGAGGGAAAAAGAGCCCAGGATATTTACGTGTGTATAGTATGAGCTCCTGTCGAGCTCAAAACCAAGCAACATTAAACAGCATGCTATGTAGCACATGTATACGTAAGAACTACTTTTGGGGTGGAGGGGTGCAGGCTGGGGATCAAACCCAGGGTCTTACACGTTCAAGGCAAGCACTCCACTGCTACATTCCCAGCCCTAAGACCTTCATTTCCAAAAAGCCAAAGGAAACCTCACACAATTTAGAATTGTAAGAGGGAGGTAGGGGCAAGGAAGGGAAGTCTAAAGAGAATAGTTACGGGCTGGGAAGGTGGCTCAGTGGTAGAGCGCTTGCCTCGCATGCATGAAGCCCTGGGTTCGATTCCTCAGTGCCACATAAGCAGAAAAAGCTGGAAGTCACACTGTGGCTCAAGTGGTAGAGCGCTAGCCTTGAGCTGAAGAGCTGAGGGACAGCGCTTAGGCCCAGAGTTCAGACCCCATGACTGGCAAAAAAAAAAAAAAAAAAAAAAGTTACTACTAAGTTTGTAAATATCATCCTGGGTTATAGCTCTGTATTCTTTACAGTTATCTATAATGTACACCTAAAGCCCAATAAGGAATAAAAATACATGAAATTTAAGCACAGTGTTATCTGAGCGGGATTGTGAATGATTATGAGTGTGAATTACAAAGAGGTTCTGATTCCATTGGTCAGGCTTCCACTTCTTTGACTGGGTAATGGATATGCAGCATTTTCTATTCTAAATATTTTTAATGATTTTCTTTAATTTAGTATGGAATCAAAGAGGCAGGCGGGGCAGGGTACGGGGAGAGCAAAGAGGGAGAGGGAGAGTATAAACAAATGGATGAGTGGAGAACAGGCCAGAAGGCTGAAAGCCCTCCACTAGGATTGAGGTAAAAACGGTGAGGTGCTACTTGTGGTCTGAAGGAACGCTGTGTTCATAGTGACACTGCCAGAGGTAGTGGGGAGCCATGAACAAGAGAGTTAAGTCACCACTGCCAAAGTCAAACCCAGAGCTATTAGTTAAGAAGGCAATGACGTCCCATAGACAGTGGCAATGGACATGAAGTTTCAGGTCCACATGAAGACACAGCCTGGGAAGTGGTGCTAGGACCCATCTTTAAGCCAAGATGCTGCTGGAAGAAGCCACACTGGATGTCATTGAGCTCTGACAGCTGCAGGACTTTGTCACCCTACAGGAATCGTGGGAGCTGTGTAGAAGGGAGAGGAAAGATGGTGAATGTCCCGTAAGGGGTCCCTGTTTGCCAAGGACAGAATCCAACACCAAATCTCCTAGACCTGAGAAACAACTTCAGTACTGCAGCAGGATGCACAATCAACATACAAAACCCGGTGACTTTTCTACACACCAACCGTGCACAGCGCAAGAAGGAAATCAAAACAATGCCATTCACAATAGCCTCAGGAGAAAAAAAAGATTAAATACCTAAGAATAAACTTAACCGGAGAGAAGAAAGACTTCTAAAACTTAAAAAAAAAAATTAAAGAAGACCCCAGAGGATGATGCAGACTCTCTCTTTCATGCTTATGGCTTGGCAGAATGTAAAAAAAAAAAAGGCTAAACACTTAATTCACTCTGTTTCTATATCTTAGTACTGATTTCCCCACAAGAAGACAGAAGAAGTGAATTTGATGCATTCATTCATGTCACTGGGTCTTGGCGCTTTTAGTAAACTAGAGTTAACTTCTTAAACGAATTCTCATCTACCTTCCATTTTAAGGAAGCTCTTTAGAAAATATTGCATGGGGGAGGGGAAGGGGAGTAGCTGAGGAGGTGGGAGGGAAGGGATGGTAGGGGAAAAACAAAGGAGGAGGCAACAATGCTAGATAAGAAATGTACTCCTAGCTGGATGCTGGTGGCTCACGCCTGTAATCCTAGCTACTCAGGAGGCTGAGATCTGAGGATCGCGGTTCAAAGCCAGCCTGGGCAGGAAAGACCGTGAGACTCCTATCTCCAATAAACCACCAGAAAACCAGAAGTGGCGCTGTAGCTCAATTGGTAGAGCGCTGGCATTGAGCTGAAGAGCTGAGGGACGGTGCCCAGGCCCAGAGTTCAAGCCCCATGACTGACAAAAAAAAAAAAAAAAAAAAAAGAAAGAAATCTATTCCTTACCCTGCTCATGTATCTGTAACCCCTTTGTACAGTATTTTCACAAGAAAAAAACATAATTAAAAAAGGAAAATATTGCATCCATGTAAAGACCAATCAAAATAAAGCAAGAGAGGCTATATTTATTTGTTTGCAGAGCTGTGGATGGAAGATTGCACCTTGCACACACTAAGCAGCACTCTAAACATGGTTATGCAACATCAGATAAAGTAGACTTTAAGGCAAAGATTTTGATCACAGATAATGAGTTCACTGCAGAATGGCGACAGACCTCTCCAACAGGAAGAAAACACAGAAATGTCTAAGGCCCCGAACCACAAAGCCACCAATCTAGAAGGCAAAAGTGAATAGAACTGGGGCTAGGAAATGTGGCTTAGTGCTTACCTAGCATTCATGAAGCCCTGGGATTTGAATCCTCAGTACCACAGAAACAGAAAAAGCTGGAAGTGGTACTGTGACTCAAGTGGCAGAGTGCTAGCCTTGAGCAAAAGAAGCTCAGAGACAATGCCCAGGCCCTGAGTTCAAGCCCCAGGACTGGCAAAAAGAAAAAAAAAAGTGAATAGCACTGTAGTGGAATACAACTCAACAGTACACATATATACATTACTGATAAATGTACCAACTCAAACAGACCTCTCAAAACATGATGCTAAGCAAAGAAAGCTAAACAAGGCACAAGAGAACATGCCAGAGGATTCTATTCAGACGATTATTTCTGTGGTGTTGGGAAGTGGTAGAATTATTTTATATCTTCATTGGGATATGGATTACCAGAAATTCATCAAACACTCAAAAGTGTTGTGCATTTCACTGCTTGATAGAAAAACCTGCAGAATCATGAATAAATATTGAGCCAAAGCTAATGATATGTGTACGGAAGCGTTTAGAGACAAAGTGCACTGATTTCTGGAATTTATTTAGGAATGCATGGAACGTTAGATGGATTAATGCACATGTGATAAAGTAAAGATACTAAATGTGCTTTCAAGTTTTCTCCACATCTGAGAGATTTTGTGATGAAATCACAATGTGAAGATAAAATGGAATAAAAGATCTTATAGAGTTAAGATTGTAGCCAACTTTCTAAAAACCACCTGTTAGTCAGACTTTTCCTTGCTAGGACAAATACCTGAGTGTGTTAAGTTAAAGACAAAAGGTTTGGGCCAAGCACTGGTGGCTCATTCCTGTAATCCTAATTACTCAGGGGGCTAGGATCTGAGGATCATGGTTTGAAGCCAGCCGGGGTAGAAAACTCTGTGAGACTCTATCTCCAATAAACTATTCAGAAAAGAGCCAGAAATGGCACTGGGGCTCAAGTGGTAGGCTCAGGGTCAGTACCTAGGCCGTGAGTTCAAGCCCCAAGACCAGCAAAAAAGAAAAAAGAATAGTTTGTTTGGGCTTCTGATTTCAGAGATTTCCAGCTGACCACAGAGACAGAGAATGGAGTCAGGAGCAAGATAGTCTTCAAAGATACTATAGTATGGCAGGAGAGAGATGATGGGACAGGGACATTATATTTCTTTAAAATCTAGATTCCAGGGGCTGGGAAGGTGGCTCAGTGGTAGAGCGCTTGCCTTGCATGCCTGAGGCCCTGGGTTCGATTCCCCAGCACCACATAAGCAAAAAGAAAAAAGCTGGAAGTGGCACTGTGGCTCAAGTGGTAGAGTGCTAGCCTTGAGCTGAAGAGCTGAGGGACAGTGCCCAGGCCCAGAGTTCAGGCCCCACGACCGGACCCCCCCCCCCCAAAAAAAATCTAGATTCCAAGCTGGGTACTGGTGGCTCATGCCTGTAATCCTAGCTACTCAGGAGGCTGAGATCTGAGGTTCATGATTCAAAGCCAAGCCCTAGCAGGAAAGTCTGTGAGACTCTTATCTCCAATTAACCACCAAAAAAAACCCTGGAAGTGGCACTGTGGCTCAAGTGGGAGAGTACTCACTTTGACCTGAAAATCTCAGGGACAGTGCCCAGGCCCAGATTCAAGCCCCACAACCAAAAAAATAAATTAATTAAAAAAGTAAAAATCTAGATTCCATCAGTGAGCAAAAACTGTAGTATTTGCCTTTTTTTTTTTTTTTTTTTTTTGGTGCCTGTACTAAGGCTTGAACTCAGGGCCAGGCCACTCTCCCTTAGTTTAACTCAAGGTTGGTCCTTTCCATTTAAGCTACAGCTCTATTTCCAGCTTTTTGGTGATTAATCGGAGACTAGAGTTTCACAGACTTTCCTACCCAGGCTGGCATTGAACTGCAATCCTCAGATCTCAGCCTCCTGAGTAGCTGTGATTACAGGCGTAGCCATCTGTATCTGACTAATACTTGGCTTTTTCAACTTGGCTTATCTTGTTCAATGTCTGCTTTCCTAAAAAATGACATGATTTCATTTTTCTTCACTTTCCTGTGTGTCCTGCTGTGCACTCTCTTTTTCCCATCTTCCACCAGCAAATCTGTCTCCTCTCTGCCTGCAGCCTTTTTTCTCTCCTCTTAACTGCTCTGAGGTATAAGGCATCCTGTCTCCAAGGACCAAGCTTCTACTGCCAGCGAGCCTTGCTTGCAGATTTGTTACATGCAGTTTGGACCAAGTGCAATCAACAGAGACTAACAATATACTTTTATAAATCAAGCAAAAACTCAAAATGAAAATTTTAAGCTTTTGTTGTTGTTTGTGGTGGCTCTTCCTAGGACTTGAACTCAGGGCCTTGCACTGGCTGGACCAGCACTGGCTCCACCACATTTCCAGTCCCAAAAGAAAATTTAAATTCCTGCGCATGCATTGCACAGCTCAGTTGCTCCCAACATTTAAGTCCTGTTATTGTCAGTGTGTGGAAGTCTGCTGGGTGTCTCCTTGCCCGTTTTGTGAAAAATCCATGCCCCCCTCCCCCCCCCGAAATAAAGCAAATAGTGCTGCAAAAGCAAAGTCCAATGTGCTTAAGTGAAGCGCGAAAGTGCAAACCTGAGATTTATTGAGAGCCAGGCGTGACTTTAGCAGACGGATGGTGTTATGGGGGGGAAATGCCTCAAGCTTCCAAAATCTCTGACATAAAGAGCCTGAAATAAGGTGTAGTTTTGGGTGAGCACAGGGGCTATTCAGTGGCAGCGGCTTCGAGTTGTAGATGCTAAGACGGGCAGGATGTATGATGGAGGTAAATTGGAGTAACTTTAGAGGACTGAACTCTATGCACCCCTGAGGGTTTGCAGTCTCTTCTCAGTGGCTCCTTAGAACCATCTTCCTGTGGATACCAGGGACTCCTGTGTTCAGGTAGGACATCCACGGCCCTGACTTTCTCCAGAACCCTAGCAATCCCTCCTCTGTCTGCACTAGCCCCCTCACCACGCATGCTCCGGTCTCCTGATGCTTCCAGGACATGGACAGTTGAGGTGAGTTGTCCAAGGTCACAGAGGGCTGGCTTTGGCTCAGGGCTGACACCTTATGCATTGGAAGAGGTGCTGCTGACTCTTGAGGACATTCAGGGTTTCCCCTCCAGGAGCAGAGACTCATTCTCCTTGTTTCTGAGGTTCAGCACATTTCTTCTGCAAGACATCTGTTCCTTGGGACTCTGGAGAGCCTGGTTTTGTCACCGCTTGGAAGTTGGCGAGCTGCAGGTGCGTGGGAGGGCGGGAGAGTGGGATCCTGGGAAAAGGTGTGAAATTAGTCAAAATTTGGGTGAGACGAATCTTGGTACAGTCAGCATGGGCTGCACAGCCGCTGAAAATTGAGGGAAGACCTCCGTGCACACTGCAGAGCAGAAAGCTCCATTCCGGTACCAGCCCGGGCCTTCCTGAGTGGAGAGGAGCGGCACTTCTTCACCTGCAGAGCGGGGAAGCGATTGAGCATGAGCAGGAACACGTCTGCTGACTTTGTCTCCCCTTCCCTGTCCCCAGCCAGTGATTCTGCAATCAGTTGCCAGTGAACGTGGACTAGCCTCCCAGGCTGCACATCAAGACCAGAGTGTCATTCTGAGCCAGGTGCCAGTGGCTCACAACTGCAGTCCCAGCTCCATAAGAGGCTGAGATCTGAGCACATTAGCTGGCTCTTCCCCTCCTCATCCCCCATCCTATTCCTGTCCTCTGGCTGAGCTGCCTCTTCCTCCTTGCCATTCATGTTAAGTGCGATGACATGGAAACATCCTGAGAACTCTTCTTCTTTGTAATTGTAGTTCCTCAGCCTTAGTCTTCCTCATCTGCAAAAAGGGCACAGAGTGACTCATCTTGCTGAGGGGTTGAACAGGACTGCTCAGGCCTTGATAAGGGTGTCCCTCCAGCGCCCACAATAACCTATTCATCTTGCAGCTACATTCTTATTTCCCTGTCAGTCACTTCATCTTTAGAGCCTCTTTAGAGAGTTGTATCTGGTGCCTCTGGGCACCTACAGGGCCGGTGCCAATGCACTGCCCAGCAGGGTGATGCTCCATTGGAAGCATTCTGAATTGCTGGAACCCTATCCTGACGAAAAGACTTTGTGGGGTTCAAGGATGTGAGGTAGCGATTGTGTGTGTGTGTGTGTGTGTGTGTGTGTGTGTGTGTAACCAGGTAAATTAATATAACTAAACCTAGAGGAAATTCATACATGAGCCTCATAAGCACTATGGACTTCTGTGTGTACTAGGAACTCCATGAAAAAAACCCAAAAAACTGTGATTTTATTTTCAGCAAATCCAAAGTGATCAGAATACTCTTCCACCTCTTGAAACTAACTGGAAACAGGTCTAAATCTCAGGATTTGTGAACTGTTCTATACATTCTGTCAAACATGCATTCTTTTGGCATTATAAAAACAAAACAATGAAAGGTATTCAGAACAAGGTTCTAAGAGGGGGCTGACCTGACTGTTTGGTACTTTGCTTCTTTCTTGGCAATTTTTTGAGAGCCTTATCTTGTTATGCAGCCCAAGATAATGTGGGACTCACTACTTAATCTAGGCTGGCCTCTGTTGATCCTCTGCTCCCATCTGCTTCCTGGGGGCCAGGATTACAGGAGGGAACCACTGTGCCTGGCTTTGCTTTTATTTTCCAAGTCAGTTTGAATATATTGAAAGGTCGTGCGTCTCGTTGAGGTCAAGTCCACGGGACTCAAAGAAGCGATCCCCCAAAATTTGTATAAAAAGATTTATTGAAATTTATCAATGACAAACAGACATAAAACGCAAAGGTTGGCTCTCCAGAGGGGCGGGAGGAGGATGGGTGTGGCGCTCTTTATACAGATGGAAGGGTTAGGAAGTAACATTTCACTTCTAAAGCAAACTGGAAAAAAAGGGCAGGGCAGCCACCTGTACATTCACTAGGAATTCGATCAGTTCAGATTTCCACTAGGTAAGAAAATACAATTTTGCGTTAGTTTTTTTTTTCCGTGCTTGATATATGAAAGAAAAAAGAAAACAAAACCAAAAACCCCCAAACCCAAACCTGAAAACAAAACAAAACAAAAAAAACCCAGCCGACATGCAACGTCCAGCACTTAGGTATGTAAAAACATTCTAAGCACAGATAGACAAGAAAGAAGCCTCCTGCTGTTTTTGTAAAACAAGCATTCTAGTATTTTACACAAGTCAGGACAGTTTTTTTTTTTTAATTCCTTTTAAAGAGACTGAAGTTTAAGGGTTTGTTTGTTCTCTTAATCATAAATACCAAACCCATCTGACTTGTAACTCAAAGCCTTTGGGTTTCAGATCTGGGGGGTGGGGGGGTCACAGCTGCCAAGGGCGACGCCTGGATTCTCTGTGGAGTGGGGCATCGCCATCTATGGGGGAGGGAAAGGGTCTAGGGTTGCAGAGGGTCCCAGCCCAGGGCCAGATCTGCCTTTATGGGTTGCTATTTACAAACCAGGGCATTGGAGTCTCTAGCAGGTGAAAAGAAATGCCGAAATCACATCATCCAAATCAGGCGTCAAGGACAATGGCTGGCGCTTGGCCCCTCCTGGTGTCAGCCATGGCCTTCTGGCCAGCTCCAGGGACATTCCAAGGAGACCCCGGAGACCTCCTCCAAGCCACCCTCTTTTCAGAGTGGGGACAAACACTCACGTGGCATACACTCAGCTACGGCATGTACAGGGACCAAACCAGACACAAAGAAAAAGGAGGGAAAAAAAAATAAAAGAGTGGCAGTAAAAATAGTATTTTATTCCACCCCCTCCCGGCCCTCCCCAGCCCCCAGCACGCTTTTCCCCTCTCGTTCCCACGGCAACGTTACAATCAGAAAAAAATAAGTTTCGGGGGGCAGGATCTGGAGGGGGGGAGGGGACATGGGTAAAAACAGTCAAATCACAAGAGGAATTTTTCAAAATAGGTTATTCCACTTAGTCGTCTTCCTCGCCCTCTTCCTCAGGCTCTCGTTTCCGCTTCTGACCCTTTTCTTCTTCTGGAAGAGTAAAGAAAGAAAAGGCATCTAGGTTAGATGTCCAAACCCTACCCACGGCTCAATCCCCACCGAGGCAGGCCAGCCAGAAGAAGGCCGGCCAGTCGTCCTCAGAGCGGAGGCCAACGAGCACCCAGGCCACCACCAGAAGAGAGCAAAGGGGCCTTCCTACCACCGAGATCTTCCTCGTCTTCCTCATCGTCGACCTCCCCATCGTTGTAGCCTTCTTCATCCTCCTAGGAGACAAGAGGGGGCGGCGGGGTGTTGGAATGTCAGGTAAGGGCCTCACAGACTTTCCTGAGCAGGCTGGCTTGGAGCAGCAATCCCTGGCTCTCAGCCTCCTGAGCAGCAAGGATTACAGATGTGAGCTACAGGTGCCTGGTAACTTCACCACTCCTAATCCAACTCTTCCAGAACTTCTGCCAGCCTCGTTTCTCAGGGTCAGTGCAGTGACACTCAGGAGGGGCTCACTCCCCTGCTGTAGGGGGCTTGCTTATCCCCAACCCGGCACTGCTTCCTCCCCGGGGGGGCAGCTGAGGGGTCCCCCCATTACCCAACAAGGGCTCCTGGGCTGCTAGGGCTAACCACAGACATCTGTGAGGGAATTCGAGGGACAACAGCTCTGCCACTGACTCACCTCCTCCTCTCCACTCACGTCCTCCTCTTCCCCTTCCTCCTCCTCGTCCTCATCCTCCTCATCTTCTACCACCTGAGCGTCTTCCTCGTATTCCTCCTCTGTGTGATCAGGGCAGAACGTGAACAGATGGCTGAGCTGGGTGCTGGTGGGGCGTCCTCAGTGAGGCCCACGGCCCTCAAGCCCGCCAAGGCCCCCCGGGGGGGGGGGTGCTGGCTCGCACCCCCAAAGCAACGCTCAGATTGAATAAAAATTAAACCTGGCCACCCAGTCAGAGAAGCCACACAGCGCCGAGGACAAGAGGGACGGTGGGGAGGGCTGAGAAAGGGGTGCTCCACCACGTCTCTTCTTGCCGGCTGACCCCAGCTGCAGCCCCCGCTTCCCAGCTCAGGGACCCTCCAAGAGGGATTCCCCACCCAGGCCCTGTCCTGCAGGTTGTGGCCACCAGGGGGCCCCACCCTCTCCAGCAGAGGGCACCTGGTTGGAGAATGAGGTCGTGGGGGACTGAGCGTGGGAGGAGCAACAGCATCAGGCCCGCGGACACCCGGACACCCACCGTCCTCATCCTCCTCGTCGTCGTCCAGGCCTTCCACGTAGCCCTCGGCGTCGGAGTCGGGGGCCTCCTTGTCATCCCGGTCGTAGCCGTCCAGGTATGTGAGCTGCGGGAGGAGCTCAAACACGCTTTCTCGGTAGTCGTTCAGGTTGGTCACCTCGCAGTTGAAAAGGTCTAAGCTCTTGAGGTTCTCTAACTTCTTCTGCACAGCGGGGGGGGGGGAACAGGCAGGTGAGAACCAAGGGAGAAAGATAAGAGGAAAGGAAAAGTTTCCCAGGACATGGTAGGGGTGGGGCGGCTCGAGGCAGGGTGGACAGCTGAGGACTTGTTCTACTCCGCCACCTGGTCTACCCAGACCCATCACCATTGCCACTGCTCTGTAGGCCTCAGTGTCGTCTGGAAAATGGGCTGAACTTGAGTCTGCGAAGCTGTATTCAACACTAACACTTGTGTGTGTGTGCTGTGACAGTGTGAGCTGGGCCAGGAATGTGTCTGTGTCTCATCTCTGATGACATGGATTCACAGGATTCCGACTCCATCCTTGTACCCCACCCCTCTCCCATAGAACTTTTTAGGATTTTTTTTTTTCCTTTTGTAGTGAGAGTATAACATCTAGACTTCTAGCTTTGTTTTCTTGCAGGGAAGGGGTCAGCAGAAGACCTGAAGAGGATCACGGCGTGGGAAACTGAGTCATGACGCAGACAGGTAAGTCAGAGCAGCTTGGGACTATCAGCAGGACCCTGTGTGTTCATGGAGAGCCAGGAGTGCTGTGCAGATACCCAAACCCACAGGGCCTCTCCCCTGATGTCAAGGGCAGGGAAACCGTCTCGAAGTCTTCCCTGCCCTGTCCTGAGGCTCGGAGGTGGGATCCTCACCAGACAGCTGACAAATGAACAGCAGGTTTCCCTGTTCCACAGAGCTGCTATTTAGTCAGACTAGCATCACCTCCTAAGAGCTGGTTTCCTTGAAATCAAAGGAAAGCAGTAATTTGCATCTCTGTGACCCCAACCCTCTTTCTAGCAGGGAGGTCAGTGAAGTCTGGGTATACCTAACTGCAGCCAGGCAGCTGGGCATGCTGCCCACGTATGTAGGCGAAGGCTGGGCTATGTGGCGCTGCCGCCTGGTTTTCCTGTAGAGACTGTGCCCCCTCATCACAGGGTGATACCCCACACCATCAGCCCGAAGAAACCTGATTTCCAAAGCTGAGTAGAAACTAGGAAAAACTGAAGCCAGAATGCAAGGCTGGGGGGCTCGCTTCCCGCCTGGACACAGAAGGCCCATTCTACAGTGTGGGGCGGCCCTGGTCAAGTTCTTAACTTCTCGGGGCCTCAGTTTCTCTATGGACGATGCAGAGACAACACAGGACAGCCAAAGAGGCGAAGACACATGGGGGACTAATTCCTCACCCGCCCCCTCCGCCGCGCCCGCTGACTCACCAGCGGCTCTATCGTGCTGAGGTCTTTAATTTTGTTGCCACTTAAATTTAGATGCGTCAGGTTCGGACACTTTTCTGCCAATACATCCAGGCCCCCTGTGATTCTGTTATCGCTTAGTTCAAGCTAGACAAGGCAGGGAGAGAAAAGGCAGGAAGGCTTTGACAATACAGGCTTTTGCACAGAGTTGCTTGCTCTCCCAGGTGGCCAGCAAGGGAGTACCCTGGAACTGTCTGTAACCATCCTCCCAACAGGGTAGCTGCCTCCTCTCCCCGCCCCCCCGCCCCCCCCCCCCCCGCTCTCTGGGCTCCCAGCACCCAGGTGCATTTCACGGCCCCCTCCCTTACCTTCTTAAGTTTGTTTAACTTTGGTAAGTTTGCAACGGAGGCGAGGCCTATGTTGATCGTACTCAAGAATTCCAGTTCTTTGAACTCATCTGTGAGGCCATCGATTTTGCCTTCGGTCGCCCGGCAGTTGTCCAGGACAAGCTCTTTCACCTGGGAAAAGAGAGGCATGAGGAGATGTGGGGACAGGCCTCAGGAGGCTCCCAGGAAAATGAGGAAATACCTCCCAAACGTCACTTCTGCCAGATCCCTGTGCTCGATAAGCCGCTCGCCCCAGTCTTTCTATTGGTGGTGGGGGGTGCTAGGGAACACACCTGCAGAACTCTGACACCAGGCCGCAGAGCAGCCACAGCTGGGAAGAGGACAGCCCAGCGGATCCTGTGGGCTCTGGCTGAGGCTGGGAGCTGCACACAGCCACAGCATTGTCGGGGACCTCTGGGTCTGGCATACCCCCCCCCATGCTCAATGCCCCAGGCAGCCCACCCTCCGGAGGCCAGCAGCCTCTTCCACAGTCGATCCTGCCTTCCTCTTCCTCCCCATGTGCTTGTGGCTACCAAGGGGCTCACAGGCACAGGATGTGAGCCATCCCTGCCAGCCAGTAGAGCTGCCCCACAGTGGGGTGGTAGGCCAGGGCCTCCTCCATCCCATCCCCACACCAACGCCATTGGCAGACAAGGCCACAGCGGTGCCTCCAGATGTCCCTGACTCTACTGGCCACATTTCAAGGCGCCCGTCTTCCCCACCCCCACCACCCCCTGGTTTGTGCCCCCTTCACCATCCAGCGCCACTCTCTCAGTTGACAGTGCTCCCCAGGCTAGCCCCCAGCCAAACTGCAGGTGTCTGGGCTAATCAGGGATTGATCACAGCCCCTTCTGGCCAGACCTTGGATGGGCCTAGGATGCTTCTCTGACATTCCAGCGTGGGGGCCATAGTCTCCCATGTCCCCGCCCTGGCCACACTTTCAAGACAACAGAGGTATGGAGGGGGATATCTGGAACCTCCATTTAGCTCTTCCCCAAACAGCAGAGACAACTCCACTTGTGGAAAGCCTGCATTTCTGAAGGGATAGGCAGAAGGTTTAGGGTAACAGGGGTCCATGGCACACAAATCCTGACACCACCAGAAAGCTCGAACCAAGTGGTGTCACAATGGGGGGGGGGTGTCTAAAATAAAATGAACAGGAGAAAACAACCACACCAGCCCCGCCTACACCCCCAGTGCAAGTCACCCCGCTCTCCCCCCTCCAGTCAGGCCTGGGGTGCGCCATTCCAGCCCCCCCCACTTCCTCTGTGCAGTAGCCTAGCAGGACAGCTCGTTCCCAGACGGGGTGAACTCTGCTTAAAAAAGGAAACAAACAACAACAAAAATTAAGGCCCATTTCCCCTGCCAAGCCCGGGTGTGAGCGAAATGCAAGGTTAAAATTAAACTGAAAATTTGTACTTTGGGTTCAGGCTCTCCCCCAATTCCACCGGCTGCTGCGAAATATCCAGTGGCGGTTACTGTAACATGGTCATATTGCTCGTCCTGCCCAGAGCTGGGCAGAAGGCACCGGAACTCCCCACAAGCCAGACTAGCCCGGCTCCCCATTTCTTGAAAGATGTCCCCTAAGCTGGGCTTCTCCATACATCGCTCTAAGGCACAACTTACTGGTTTCTTCCAAAACTATGAAGAAGCCTTGTCTTTGCAGATTTCTCAGATCTAACCTCTCCTCTACATTTCCCACACTGCGGCCTGGTCCCTGTCACCTCGAGTTACATTCCAGCCTTATTCCGTCTTGGAAATGAGGTCTCTGTGGCCTCAGGGACAAGACATTAGGAGGAGTCTGGCCTACTGGGAAAAAGCCTGGTCTTGGAGGCCAGGGACCAGGGAGTTAACTGGCCCCATGTCGGTCCCTAGGACCCCAGGCTTCTGGCTCTGGAGAATGGAGGTGCTGACAATTGTTAAGCCACGATGCACAAATGGTAACCCAGAAAGGACACTGGGCTTTTGAACACATGTTTCTAAGCAGTCAAGACTCTAAGCATGATCTACAGGGCCTGCCCTCCCGCCTTCCCTCTGCAAATCCACCCGGCCCCAGCCTTCCTACCCCCGGCTCTGAGCATCCCAGGCAGAGAGGGCAGCTGCTGAGTGAATCCTTTAATCTCATCCTAAGCTATGTGACACTCCTGGAGGTCAGGCACTGTCCCCTATAATCAGCCTAGCGGGAGGGGGGACTCCAGAGCAAATGCTGAGCAAACATCCTGTTTACTGTGCCAGGCACCATGCCGGGTATCAGGAATGCTAGCCCAGGCTAGCCCAGGCACACTGTCCATGCTCCAGGTATTCAAGGTGGGGAAAAGCCCCATGAAGCCCACCTCTGGTCAAGGGCAGCAACACTGGGTTGTGAACTCAAGGCTGACACAGGTGTCAGGTCAGGCGGATGTGACCCAAGTCTCTGCAAAAGAGCTTCCTGCCCTCTCCACATAGGCCTCCTGAGGAGAGCTTAGGCCACTGAGCCTTGAGGTCAGGGTCCTGTTCTGCCCCAGGGTGCCAGGCAGCAGGACCCAGGCTGGGAGATGGCCCCCCGCCTGATAAGACAGGCAGTGTGGGATGACAGAAGGGATCCAGATAGAGAGGGAAGAAGGTGCCACTCACAACTGGTGTGGCGAAGAACCTCCAGGACCAGCGCGAAATGAGGGTGTGGGTCGCTGTTGGAGAATCTGAGACTTAGAGCAGCACTTGTGTGTAGTTCACAACAGGCCCTGACTGAAAGGGGCAGCCTGTCCAGAAAGGAACCAGGGAGAAGGAAGTTCCAACTGGGTATGGTCCTCTTTATTATCCCCTCCCTGCAGAGGCCGCCCAGGCTCTGCAATCACACTGTCTACGATCACACTGTCTGTTTTGCTAGCCTGGATCATGTCCCGGAGCTTCCAAGTTTCCCCAAAGCCAGCAATGCCTGTCCCCTGGGTTGAAATGTCATCCTGGAGCTCAAGGTCGCTTTATCCACAGCCAGACCCCACTCTCAACGCTGCCTGTAATGTCTCCACGGAGGTGTCTGGATCTTACACTACAGTTTGTTTAGCTGGTTTTCAACACCAATCTCTCTCCCTACCTTGATTTTTCTTTTCCTTCACTGTGCAAGAATCCAATAAATATTCCTAGCTTTGCTCTCAACCTTGTGGGTCCCTGCCCAATTTGGTTTTCAGGTTCCAGTCTTTGCACAGAAGAGAAGATTCGAATCCAACTGACCCCGTGTTTTTTGGTGCTCATGGGTTTTAAATAGGTCAGCTTTTAAAATGGGCCATCCCCTGTTGCAGATCCCATTTCTAGCTGGAAGACCAAATTATTTGTGACACCCAGGTTTTAGACAGGGTATTTAGATAGTATGTTTGAGATATGCTTTTTTTCTTTTAACCATGTAATCTACAGTTTTGATTATCCATCCATGTATCGAACCCAGCCACGTTTCATGGAGGAAGAGCTCAGGCTCTAGAAGTTAGGACATTTTGAAAGCCCCATGGCCCTTAGGGACCACTGAGGCCACATAACTCACAGGAAGAAATACAAGTTCATAATTATGCACATAATTATGTCTGTAGCACACATTTGGTGTGATCACACACAAACAAAACTCACCCCTTACCACTCCTTTCTTATTACTTTTTTTTTTTAATGTGAGCCATGGATTGCAAAATGCTGATCTAGTTCAACTCTTTTTTTTTTTCTTCTTTCCAAAGGAAGGAGCAACCTTCCAGAGTTGGGCAGAGAGCCAGGAACCCCCTCCCCCCCCAGGCTGTTTTTTTTTTTTTTCCTTGTCTTTTTGCCACACCACACGTGGCCATCCTGGGCCAGAAATGCAGTCTCCAGTGGAATTCATAGCCTGGCCATGGGGCTTCCAGGTCTCTGCTAACAGGGCCATTTCTCAGCCTCGCTTGGGGCTCCAAGCTGCTCAGGATTCACGATTGTAGCTAGGGGCAAGGGACCACCTGATTAAAAACAAACAAAAAAAATCCAACAGGCTGTTCAAGGGAAGCAGGCATGGGTGTATCTGATTTTTTATGTGCACTACAATAGGCACACGGGCTGGAGGAGCGCGTGGCATTGAAGCGGTGACGCCATCCTGATTATTTTCAGAGCCGGGAGGGCGGGCAAAGGGAGGGCACAGAGGTTGATTAAGCTGTCGGCCTTGTGGGCTCATAGGCTGGCTGGGGAAACATGACAGTCACTCCACCTCCTCCCCAGGGTATGGGGAGGATGTGGTCCTGCCTGGCAGAGGAGCTGGTTCCATGGGGGATCCATTCCTCCAGCTGGGGGGCCAGCAGTACCCCACGGGGATGGAGGGGGGGATTTGGGCTTGCTGGATGGGTAGCAGAGCTGGGAGCCTGGCAGAGCCCCCTTTTCTCCCTGTACTCCCCTTCAGCCTCATTCCTATCTCTACCCACCGGTTAGTTCCCCCTCCAGCAGGCAGCCTTCCCTGATTACCCAGCCCATTCCCTAGCCCCCACCTATAGGGAAGTATTTGAAGAATGGCAAAGTGGGGTCAGAGGGCTATTGTGGGATCTGGAGAGGTCTTGGGTCTGGTTTTGCGGGGGCAGGGTTTGAGGGGCTGGGAATTGGCAGGGGAGACTTCATGTTAAAATCTAGTAGGGCCAGTTTCCTATGGTGCTGTAACACTCCTAAAGGCAAATCTGGAACCAGAGTCCATGAGCACCAACTCGTGGGCGCAGAGAGGGAGAAGGAAGGGGCTTTCCACCAGCTTGGCAGCCTGCTTCTTCCCCACACAGCACTGACCTCGCTCTGCCTCTTTCTGGGACCCTGCCAGTCCCCTGACCCCGAGGTCCACTCCACGTCTAAGCTCAGTCACTACCCCTGAAGACAGTGGGTAATTTCATGGACCTAGGAGCTCTCACGGAGGGGTGTCAGAAGGGCAATCTGGGGCATGGAAGGGACCTGGAATGGATCAGCTGGTCCCTGTGAACATCCCAGGACCGCAGGCTGGGGGCCGGGAGTCTGTGTCCCATGGATGTCTGCTGCCTCCTGGATACCAAGTTGCCTCCAAGCTCTCCAGCTCATGAGGTGCACAATAAAACCCACGGCTGTCTGCGTGACCTTAGGAAAGAACCCCACACTGACCCTGACAACATGGCTGGAGGCACACAGAGCGAGGTGGTAACCACATCCCATCCCATTCCACAACTCCTGCCTGATCCCAAAGCCTTTAATGGCCACCAAAGATGAAGTGCAAATCCCACGGCAGCACTCCCTGAAGAAACCCCTCCTTCTCCCCCCCAGGCAGACAGCCCCCCGCCCCGGCCCTGTTCACCTCCCTCACCACTATGTCACAAGATACGGAATTCTACCTCTCACCTTTCCCAGGGACTTGCTCCGATCTCCCCAGACCCTCTAAAGCCAGCTTCATGACCAGCCTCTTCCTCTTGTCTTCCCACCCCCACCCCGCTCCAGCCTCAGGCCTGAGGTCTCAGCAAACGCTTGCCAACTTGGCCATGTGGGCACCTGCAGGCCTCTGTGGCCTGAGGAAGGGGCAGGGGCAGGTAGGTAAGTAAGCACTGGTGCTGGATAAGATCCTGCATCTAGAGCCCAGGACATGGCCCAGTGTGAGACCCATGAGCTGGCAACTCAACCCCGTGCGCCTCTCCAGCCCCAACCTGACTCCTTTCAGCCCAGCTCAGGCCAGGATTCTGCCCTGGCCTCCATGCCCTACTTCCGGTCAGCTTAAAAAAAAAAAAAACCTTTGAGACTCCAGTGGTAGAGTGCCTGCCTACCAAGTATGAGGTGAGTTCAAACTCCACTATCCCCTTCCCCTAGCCTTCAGGAAAGGGCAGGAATCAACTAGAAGGCCCTATCAAGCCACCTGGGCTGTATCTAACCCAAACCCTGGCAGTTTAAGGTGGAAACAACTATGGGCCCACTGGATGTCAATATCAGCCTACTGTGGAATCAAGCCTTGGGCCAGGTCACAGGAGGCAATAAAGGGGCAGAGGGAAGAAGAGCGGATGACCCTCCACGGAGCCCTGGGTCTCCTCCTTCCCAACCTCGGCCTCAGCCAGGGACTTGGAGACAGAGGAGCACCATCTCCCATCTGGGGATGGAGGTGGGTATTCAGCTGCCAGTGAAAAATGCAGATCTGGACAGAAGACCCCCCCCCCATAAGCCAGTCCTGGATTAAGTGTAGGAACTAATTGATCTCCGTTCTTTCTCCTGCATACGTCAGAAAAGTAAGTGTTCATGGGAAAGCTACTGACAAAGAAGGCATTTCTTGCAAGAGCTGCAGGTTTCTGCCTATGGAGAGAGGGATGAACAGCAGCAATGGACTGAGGGGGAGCCAGGAAGCAATGTGGGGTGGGGCACACACAGAGAAAGAGGCAGAAGTCAACGAAGGGAGATGTGAAGGGAACAAAAGACGGGCTCTGTAGGTTAGGCCTCATGTCCAGGGTCCATCCTCACTGGCCAAGCTGGCGATAATTCAACTTTGCCTATACTTAATTAGCTTTTAAAATAGAATACAGGTTAACCGTTCATAGCTCTACACCTGCTCAAATCCCAAAATACTGAAAACCAAAACCTCTGGAAGAGGGCTCAATGACTGGAGACAGGGAAGGACCCTTGGGCAAGCTGAGTCTTCCGCAGCGCTCTGAAGGAGGTGCCATCTCAGGCCATCCCAGGCCGTGTGGATGGTAACAAGTGGACAGGCCACGGTTCCCGGGTCAGGGCCCCAAAGTACTGCACGGGCAAGGGCTGATCCTTAAATCCCAAAGCCAAGTGGGAAGGACACACACTGGAAGAAGGCGAGCAGGGCGGGGAGCTGTGGAACAATTGTAGGAAGCACAGATGTATGAGCAGGAGCAGAGATGGCACAGCTGCCTCTCCCCAGCTTTGGAAAGGGCAGCCTGCCACTGAGCTCAAGTTGGTTTATGCGACGCTGCTCCAGGGCCTCCACTGGCGGTGTACAGGAATGACATGGTGGGCTTTCTGTCCAGCAGACAACTGAAGGTCTCTGGTGGCCGTGCCTCAAATGGAGCTGGCTGGCAAATCTAAGGCTGCTGGCATCTGCCAAGGACTTCGTGCCTCAATAATGTGGTGATTATTTAATGAATTAATAATGCCGTAATGGTGAAGCCTTGTAGGAAGATGAGCTCTGGCTCTTCTCAGCCCTTAAAATACTATGATTTGAAAGCCGGGTGCCAGTGACTCACACCTGTCATCCTAGCTACTCAGGAGGCTGAGATCTGAGGCTCACGGTTCAAAGCCAGCCCAGGCAGGGAAGTCCATGAGACTCTTATCTCCAATAAATCACTCAGAAAAGGCCAGAAGTGGCGCTGTGGCTCAAGTGGTAGAGGGCTAACTGAACACAGAGAGGCTCAGGGACAGCACCAGGCCCTGTGTGCAAGCCCCAAGACCAGCAAAAAAAAAAAGCTATGAGTTGATCGTTGTTTTTTTTTTTGTAGGGGGGACAACTCTGGCACTTGAACTTAGGACTCTGAGGTCTCCCCAACTCAGGTCTTCCCTGCAGCTCCCACACAGGGGCTGCACAGTCATCAGCCTGGTTTCAAAGCCACAAAGTGGACGGTCAGCTCTCCCTCTCATCCATCGTGTCGGTCTGGCTTCTGCTCCCCCTCATCAGGAGTGAACTCACAGTCTTGTCTTCCTTTTTACCCAAAATGAGCACACCCACCCACCCTCCTTCACCTCTAACCTGTCCACTGTTTTTCGCTTGCCATCTTCCTGTCCCGGAGTGCTGATTCCCCCCCCCCCCCCACATTTCTTACTTGTGGCAGTGTTTCCCTTAACCTAGTCCCCGTTGGTGTCTAACTGGAGGTGGGGGTTTCAATCTACCAGGATAAATAACCCTGCAGTACAGACAGGCCAGTGCATTCTACCTGCACCCTCCCTCTCCCTCACCCACCAGACGTAAGTGCTGAAAACAGGTCCACTGGCTACCGGTGGCCGTCCTGCAATCCTAAAAACCCAACACCTTCACAGGCCCCATGGGTCAGCCCTCTCTCCCCTTCATCCCACAAATGCCTGGCAGGTACCCTGCCCGCTGCCCCTGAGTCTAGTCTTGGGGCACAACGGGAGGGCAGCCACACGCAAGGGTGTGTGTGTGTGCCAGGTGCCCCCCAAAAGCCACGTGACCTCTCAGAGCATGTCTCAAAATGGGTGGCCACACTCCAGCCCAGGGTGCTCTAATGGGTCCCCCCCAAAACTCAACATGGGTGCTGTGAGCAGGCTGTCCCAGAAGGGAACAAAGGGGGAGGTGACTGGGCACGGAGGCGGTACGCTGCTGTCCTCTTCTGGGGGAGAGGGGGACACAAGGCTCCTCATTTTGCTAGAGTCTAATGGAAAGCCCATTCCAGGTCTCTAGGCTCAGGTTGTTTCTGGCTTGCAGAAAAAAAAAAGCCCAGGGAATAAGTATGTCAGAGGTTCGGGGGAAATCCCAGGAGAAACTTGGACATTTGGTAAGGCCGTACCTGTCATCACAGCCATAGGCAGGGTGCCACAGGAGTGGAACAAGTTCAAGGACAGCTGAAAATACACAGCAAGACCCTATCTCAAAACAAGCAAAAACCAAACATGCACCCCAGCACCGAAGGACCCTGCTGGCAGGCACATGCAAGTTTGTTTTGGTTTTTGTTGTTGCTTTTTTTTTTTTTCTGCCTGTTGTGGGGCTTGAACTCTGGGCCTGGGTGCTGTCCCTGAGCTCTTCAGCTCAAGGGTAGCGCTCTACCACTTGAGTCATAGCACCACTTCTGGCTTTTTCTGTTTTATGTGGTGCTGAGGAATCGAACCCAGAGCCTCAGCCTCATGCGTACGAGGCAAGCGCTCTACTACTGAGCCACCTTTCCAGCCCACATGGGAGTTATTTACTAGGTAGTTCTTCCAGTATTAACCCCACCACATTTCATATTCCTTTGGTTTATGTGCTCTATTCCACAATGAAACATTTTCTAAGATGTTCCAAAACTAGAAAAATGGGTGCAATCTGTCTCATTGTCCTAGGAAACAATGTAGCAAGATGTGATTTGGGAAAGAAAGGCTAGTTGTTTCCCAGGGACCCCAAAGTATCTGAGAGGAAGCAGAGGACAGAGCTGAGGTTGAAGTTGCATGGCAGGTTGCTTGCACAGCTTTGAAATTGCCTGGGCTTCCTTGGGCCAGTGGCATAACCTTGCTGGGTCTCATCTGTTAGTGGGAATAACCAAGTTCCTTCGGTGGCCTTCTGTAGATAATTTAGCAGTACTGGAGTCTGTGCTCTCCTACGCAAGTGCTCTACCGCTAAGCCAATGCCCCAGTTCTTTTTGCTTTAGTATATTTTTCCAGATAAGAGTCTTGAATGTTTTGTCCCAGCTGACCTGGGACTGTGATCTTCTTAGCAGGGATTACAGGCATGGCCTGCCCTTTTGTGTCAGGTTTGTTTGTTGACATAGAACTTTTGTTTATTTGGCTGGCGCTGGCTTTGAACTTCAGTCCTCCTGATCTCTACTCTCCTGAGTGGCTGGGATTACAGATGTGGGCCATCACACCTGGCTATTTTTTTTTTTTACTTTTATTTTTTTCTTGGTCATGGGGCTTGAACTCTGGGCCTGGGCACTGTCCCTGCACTCTTCATTTCAGAGGTGGCGCTCAATCGCTTGAGCTACAGCGCCACTTCTGGTTTTCTGGTGGCTTATTGGAGATAAAGTTTCACAGACTTTCCTGCCCAGGCTGGCTTTGAACCGTGATCCTCAGATCTCAGCCTCCTGAGTAGCTAGGATTACAAGTGTGAGCTACCAGTGCCCGGCTGCCCAGCATTATTTTTGAGATAATGTCTCAATATGTACAAGTGGCTCTGCTCTGACTTCATGATCCTTGTCCAAATTGTGTGTGTGTGTGTGTGTATGTGTGTGTGTGTGTATGTGTGTGTGTGTGTGTATGTGTGTGTGTGTGTGTGTACACTATCACACCTGGCTTTCTGTACAATTTAAATACAAAGATGGTGTTTAGCATACAGGTACAGAAGAATTAAAATGAAACAATTTTTTAAGTTTACCTTTTTCTCTTAATAAAATGATGGAAATCTAGCACATTCCACTTAGAAGCTCAACCAGCAGGCATCAGATCAGATCAGACCGCCCATCACACTGGGCTCTGACTTCACCGGGGAGGCCCATGGCACTGCTGTCCTTACTGGGGGAGGTAAGGAATGAAGTGATACATCAGCCAAAAGCTCCTAATCGTGTCCCCTGTCCTTAGACAGTGGGTCAATGGCCATGATCCGTACTCTGTAACCTCTACTTCTCCCCTACTAAAATAAACAGTGAGCCGGGCACGGGTGGCTCATGCCTGTCATCCTAGCTACTCAGGAGGCTGAGATCTGAGGATCATGGTTCAAAGCCAGCCCAAGCAGGAAAGCCTGTGAGACTCTTATCTCCAATTAACCACTAGAAAACCGGAAGTGGCACTATGGCTTGAGGTAGAGCACTTGCCTTGAGCTGAAGAGCGCAGGGACAGCACCCAGGCCCAGAGTTCAAGCCCCACGACCGACAAGTAAATAAATAAATACGTAAATATAAACAGAGTGCTTCTAAGCCCCACCTGGACCCTGTCATCAGATGCACTGGGGTGTCTCCCCAGCCCACCCCAAGGACCCAGACCTGAAGAGCAGGGAGAGAGCAGTTGGGGGAAGATGACAGTGGCAGTGCTTCAGAAGCACCAACAGCAAGGGGATCTGTTGGCCACGAAATAAGTCTATACATCGTTAACAGATACAATTCACAGCAGAGGTCCACATCTATGGTTGTGCTTATACAGTAAGCACAATACTGGCCGGCGGTCATGCCTTATCTCTTCATGTCATCTCGTCTCTCCTACTAAAGGCCTCACCAGGACTCATCTGAGCTCCCGTGGGCCTCTTATAAGAGCCAGGCCTCTACCTAGGGGGCTTTAGGTGAGCCAAGACTCTATCTCGGGGACTCTGGGCAAGCCAGGCAGCTCCTCTGGAGTGTTTTCTATCTGCAGAAACTGATCTCATAAACTTGTTTAACGCAGACATAGCTGGCCAAGTGCTGCCCGTCAACAAGGCCTCCGGGTTATGGCATGCCTGGCTAACAAGGCATTTGCTGGGCACAAAAAGCTTCCTGCTTCGGCAGGCACCTCCCAGACCAGCATCCACATTTTGCTGGACTCTCTGGCCCCTGGCCAAGCTCAGAAGCACACTGTCAGTTCTACATGCAAACTTGTCTTGTGGCCACTGTGAATGACCACACTGGCTACTGGAGCTGACGACAGGTCTTGAGTACCTTGAATGAACCAAGAACCCTGCAGCTTTTAAGAGGATAGCTAGCATGCTCATCCAGCCCCTGCTGTCTTAGGAGGCTGCGAGCTCTCCTCAGGGGAGGCACAGTGCAGGCCCACCCAGATGGACAGACACGCAGCACAGCACGCACCCAGACACACACAGGCCAGTCTGCAAGAGCAGAACCGCACGTGGTGGCGAGGCCAGCCTCTGCAGAGACTCCATCAGGCCTCCAGAGTCTGCTGGTGGGTACCAGCCCTGAACTGCCTACCCTTCCCAGGACACAGTGCGGTATATCCAATCCTCATAGTCAGAGGAGATACGCAGAAGAAGAAGGAGCTCCTGGGGCTGATGCCAGTTCCAGCACTGTGCAAGGATGGCCAGCCCCTTCCAAGATAGCCATACACGATGCCTAGAAACCGCCTGTCATGATCAAGCTTCCTGTACCCCTAACTAGAGTGCCACAGGGCTCTGCAGCCTCTCAGGAACTGTGAGCAAGAGAACGGATGGGAGACAAGGAGCCACAGCTCAGTAGCCAGCCCCGAGCTGAGAGGCCGAAAAGGAACTGAGAGCCAGCAGAGCTCCACTCCAAGGAGGGGGTGGGGGGTGCCTAGCTTGTCTGAGATCCCTCCAAGCCTCAAACAAACCCCACAGTGCAGGGGGAGGGGTTCCTGTCCTTGGCAGGTTTCCCCAAGAGCAGAGGCCAGCTCCTCGTACACCTTCACATCTCCCAGGCTTCCAGCATGGCCCACAGGGGCTGGGCCTCCTTCCAAGCAGGTTAGTTAGAGGAAGTCTCCAAACCTGCCTGGCACAAACCTCCTGACCAAGAGGCACGGCTGTCACCAGCTGCCCTAGGACCCACCCACTACACTGATGGCTTGGTCCTGGGCCCTCACCTTCTTCCAAACGATCCCACGGCCTCAGTCCCCTGGAGACTGAAGATGGCCAGGCAGCCTTAAGTCTCTCTTCCTGCAGGGGCCTCGGGACACATGGGGATACATAGAAAACAGCAAGCATGTTGAGCAGAGCATGGGTATGCAGAAGTATATGTGCGTGCGTGTGTATGTGTATGCGGGCTGAGGTGCGGATCCTGTACCCCAGTGGGTTAACTCTTGAGCTCTTCCTTGCTGTTTCCTGTGGTCCTCGCTCTACTTTCCTCAGAAAACTGCTTCCTGCCAGCTGTGACGCCCCACCTGCCTCCACGTGGCTTTTCCAACCATGCTCCAGAGTTCTCCCTGAGGATCCTAAAACCACAATCTCTGGGACCACTGAGACTACTCCAAAACCAACCAACTCTGGGTCTGGGAGGAGCCTGGGAAGTTCTACAATGCTCTCTGGTGGCTCCCATAGCTGGGGTTGAAATCTGCTTCCCCAACCCCACAGTTCCCCACCCCGTGGCCCCAACTCCACCGCAGGACCCATGCTGCACTCACCTGTATCACTCGTTCCCTTCCCCAGCCCCCTTTGGCCAACCACCCAGGAGGGCTCAGAGCTACAGCTCAGTTTGGCCCATAAATACTTGAGCATTCTCGCTAAACTGCCAGCATTTTGTGGGTCTGTACACATCTGTCTGGTAAACCAGACAGGCAGGTTTACCAAAGAAGGCCTAGACTGGATGTACCCTGTGACAGAGCTGAAGACCTTACCTGGAGATGGAGTTTGGGATGGTATGGGGAATCTCCTTTATAGCACGGATCCTCACAGCCAAATTAAAAGCAAAACAACTATTCACAGTAGTGGTCTCCTGGCTAAAAAGCCTAAGGCAATCTACTTACTGCGTGTGGATTACTACATCTTGGACATTTTTTAACTTTTCTATTTACATTTTATAACGCACACATTCGTATGTGGTGTATGTCATAGGCCACCACTTTAAAGGTGGACAGATAGTTGTGCACACTGGTGTACACATGTACACACACACACACACACACACAAAGAGAAGTCCCTGGTACTCAGGAGGATGAGGCAGGAGGATGGCTTAGACCAGGAGTTTGAGGCCAGACTGAAAGCAAAGTCTAGTCTCAAATAAACAAAGGAGAGGTGGGGCACATGTCTGTCATCCCAACATTAGAGGCTGAGGCAAGAACACTGCAGTTCAAAGCTAGCTCGTGTGTCCCAAACAACAAATAAGAAGTAGACATATTTAGGCTCGGGCTCAAGCTGTTTACCAATAAGAGGAGCAAAAATCAGACTATTAGATACAAAGGAGATGGCAGTGGCTGGAAGTAGACTGGAGTGATGGAAGACAGCCAGGGAGGCCAGAGTGCAGGGCAGAGGGAGAGAGCATACAAGAGGAAGCAGCTGGAGCACACAGGACTTAGCAGATCTTTCTCAGGACTGAGGACTTTATCCTGGGAGCAATGATCAGATTCACCCCTGGTAGCAAAATCACGCCTGGCTGAAGCGGAGGCTTGGTTTCCAGGGGCCTGGGATGGAAGGCTGGAGGTAAGCACTGTAAACCAGGAGGAAGTAGTCCTGCATTCCCTCTGGACTTGAGTACAGGGTGCCCTGGGGACACCTAAGGGTAGCCTAGCCAGGAGGCAAACATCCCCTCCCAGACAGCACACAGCACTTAGCACCTACAACATGCTTCTTAGGGAGGGAACCCGGATCTTAAGCTCAACTGAGTTCACGGGTGTCCAGAGGGCAAAGACCAGCAGAAGCTGAGCCGCCCAGGCATAGGTATAAGAGACCCAGGAGAATGTACCTTATGGTTCATTCATCAAGGATGCTGAGCTGTGGGCTGATCCTGGTAAGAAAGAGACGTTGGCCTTCTCAGAGCCACTTAGGAAGCCAAGCAGACAGAGAGGGAAGGTGTGGAGACTACAGTCAAGAGGTATGGATGTAAAAGGGAGACTGGCCAGGCACTGCTGTGGGACCCAGGGCAATCCAAGAAGTTTGCTATTTTGTTTTAAGACAGGGTCCCACTATGTAACCCAGGTTGACCTCAAACTCTTTTTTTTTTGGGGGGGGGGTCCGGTCGTGGGGCCTGAACTCTGGGCCTGGGCGCTGTCCCTCAGCTCTTCAGCTCAAGGCTAGCGCTCTACCACTTGAGCCACAGCGTCACTTCCGGCTTTTTTATTTTTGCTTATGTGGTGCTGAGGAACTGAACCCAGGGCCTCAGGCATGCAAGGCAAGCGCTCAACCACTGAGCCATCTTCCCAGCCCTGACCTCAAACTCTTTATCTCCTGCCTCGGCCTCCTGCGTGCTGGGATCCCATGCATGTATCACCCCACCAGCTTCAAGATGGGAGAGAAATCCCTCACAAGAGTAGCTAGCAGTCACAGGGAAAAAGGGACAAAGGGCGGGGGGGAGGGGAAGCAGCGACCCAAAGGACCGCTGAGCTACAAAGAGCGCGGTTTGGTAAACTTCTCAGAAAACCAGGCTCTATGACAGCTTCCCAGGCTGGGGGCAGTCACAGCTGGAGAAGGGCCAGGCATGGCATTGCCCTCTGTAGAAACCACTACCTGGAGAGCAGAGCTGGCCTACTGGGGATGTCTAGCCAGCTGCCACAGCTGTTCCCGGGTCTCCAACAGCACAGGGCTATACTGAACTGCTCCCAAGTTTCCAGCTTCATTTTCCATGGAAACAAATGCTACTTAAAAAAAAAAAATGTAATGTCTGTTGACAACGCAATCTTTTCCTTCTTCCATAGTCTCTCAAAACAGACCACGACAGCAACCACGGCCACGTGCTCACTTATTGTATGTTCAATGTGCAGCACACTGTGTGTTGTTGCTAGGTCCTGTGATGGCCTGGTCTTACAGATGTGTGTGTGGGGGGGGGGGGGGAATGCACAGATGAAAGGGGCGGTATGTACGCAACAGTGAGCTGAGCTGGAAGGACCGGCCTGGGTGCCCTAGCTGAAGCTGGAGAAAGATGCACCCCCAAGCAGGTCTTTTTTCTCTACAACCTCCTGACTGGTGCTGGAAGGTGTGGGTGCAGCCACTGAGGGACGGGGAAAGGAGGGTGAGCACATAGTGGGGGTAGAGGGAGGCTGGCATAGTGGCAGAGAGCCACTGGCAAACCCAGGACACTTCCAAGGCATTCGTCTGGCGTGGGAACGTGCCAATGCTGCCGGGCATGAGGATGTATGGGATGGAGGAACTGAGGATAAGCAGAGCAGCTGGACACCAGGCCCAGCACTGGGCTGGTTTAAAACAGGGGAGGCCATCACCCACCCCAAACCACACTGCCAAGCACCTGAGCAAGAACCTTAATTCCTATCTTATATTATCTTTCCATCATTAGTGAGGATTGGAGTCAATGCATGGGTCCAAGCCAGCACATCATTTTAGTGAATCGAAAAGAGTCCTATACCCCCTTCATACCTTGTAAAGGACTATGTGGTCCATTTCTTTTTTTGAACTGCACAGAGGAACCTGCACCTTGGCTAGCAGAGAAATGTACTTGTTCATTTTAAGATCAGAAAGTCTGAAGGACAGACCTAATCAGCATCCTCTTTGCAGATAAGAAGACAGAGGCCAAACAACTCGCCCAACTTGAGTTAATAGCAGTGACTAAGAATAGTGCCTTTAATAGTGCTCTGAAAATTTGCTCACCAAACCGGAATTTCAAAACTTAAATACCTCTGGGAAACCCAAACAAGGACTTTGATCCTGTCAGAGTAATAGTCCAGTGAGTTGTTTTTAGACCTGCTGCCTGGAGCAAGTTTTGGTAAAAGGATGAAGACAGGTTGGGAGTAGCTCAGAGTTAAAACAAACTTGATTGGGGGGAGGGGGGCAAGGTTGGAGCACATAATTGAGCCCACTTTACTGAGGACTTCACACTCACAAGCACAATCTATATAAAGAGACTAGTTCCATGCCGGGGTGGGAAGGTGCCTGGCTCACCTGGCTTCTATCCATCTTACCAAATGAGCTTGGAGTAACAAAACAGATTCCTTCACCTACCTCCATCCCTGCGAGATTCCAGTTCTTTAACAAAACATCACTGCTGGGTGTTGGGCATTTGCTATTACATAATTCTATTTCAACATACAATTAGATTCAGAGTCAGGCCTTCATTTCTCTACCTGTTTATGGGTGCTGGATAGGATCTATATCTACCCAGACTACAAGATTAGCTAGACCTGGGAGGGACAGGCAGAGATGAGGAGGGGGCTGTGGCAAATGCTTCTGGAGGGCCTCTTCTGGACACCAGGACAACGAGCCTCCTCTTAAACAGGGACTGAAATCAGGCCAAAGGGGAGTCCAAATTCATTCCAATGCCCCCAGCTGCTTCCCAAACTGACCACACAGTCCTCACACCCCCGACTTTTTACTTCTGTGGCAGTTAAGTCTGAGACCTGGAGCCCAGAAATCCCCACCAGGTTTCTTCCCAAAGCACTGCAAATCCAGACAAAGCCACCTGAAGAGTCTGTTCAAATGACACCAGCCAAGAGAAGGCCTGGGTATGTGGTGTGTCATCTTATAGAGTTATGAAGACTAGACTGCCCCCTTGAACTTATCCTTCCCTCAGCTTGGCCATTCTTCTTCCCGTTCCTTCTCTTCCGTAGATCAGAGACAAGAGACTGGAGGGAAAACAAAGGCTCAAAACCCCCCAAAGCCACTTGGTTGCCAGTGGAGAATCTGCAGGCAAAGCCAAAGCCTCCAGCGCCCTGAACCTGACATCTGCAACTGGGCCTCCTGTGCCCTGCCTTCAAGTCTCAACTTTGAACTTTTGTAACTTGAGGGGATGGTGGGCTGGGAGATGGAAGAGAATGACAAAAAGGGTGACATTGATCAAGAGGAACTGTACTTGGAAACTGACATGTTGAAATGAAACCCCTTTTACAACTACTTACAAGATAATTTTAAAACTTTTTTTTTTTAAAGCTTGAACTTCCCAGCTTAAAGTTCCACCCCCAAAAAGGACTTCCTTTTCTACAAATGTTTTTGAGCTGAGGCCAACCTCTACTAGGCTCAAATTAGAGGAAGAGCACAGAGAAAACACTCTGGAAAGCTCTGCAGCACACCAGAGTATGGGTGGCTTCACACTTATGGGAAGTAAACAACAGATCCCAGGGCCCTTCCTTAACTCAACAAGGCTCAGTAAACTTTCACTTGTAAAGGGCCAGACAGAAAACTTTACCAACATACAAAACTGAAACTTCACATGGGTCATTTAAAAACACAAGTGAAAACCAATTTCCACAGTCCTTTTATTGATGAACTCCAAAACATAACGAATACAATTTATTTTTTTATAATGCATCTGCCAACGTGACCAGTTTTGAGGGGGGAAGAGGTAAGGTAACAGTTTCCTTAATTGGGATTTAAAGTTAGGCAGTTCAGCGGTGCTTTGGTGACTGACCTTGTGTTATCCTTATGGCCACCAGTGGACCCCAGGAATCTGGTCCCCAGGTCTCAGGGCTCTAATGGACGACACAACCTTGGTAGTCAGTCTATACTATCTACATCTCTGGTTCTCATCAGGAGAGCCCAGCTCCACTGTACACCAGAGGCTCAACCTTGCCAGGCCCTGGCTGATTCACCCCCAGCAGGAACCGGTGGCACTAACTGCTTGGCCTCCCCTGGAGGAGGTGTTGGGGATTATGTGAGATGACCCAGGAGGTGTTATTAGTATACTATGTCCCAGATATAAGAGACATGCCAGTTCTGCCAGTGTTCTGGCTGCAGAGGAAACAAACAAACAGAAAATGCATTACGTCCAAACTTCACAAATCCTGGCCCAAGAGTGGTTCCTGTTTGTCCAGTTACCTAAAAATGTGACACCCCACAATACACCCAAAGGGCCAGATTCATTTCTGCCTACTGGGCTCAGAGTATGGCTTCCCCCCAAACACCAACTCCACAGTGCCAGTGGTTCCACTCACACCAGGAGGCCATCCAGGCTTTCCTTGGACGCTGTGGATAACAGGGAATTCTTTCTCTTCAAGAGGGGACATTACCCCAATGGGGTGGGCTGAGGTGGGGAGCTCAGCCATGATTACTGAAGCAGGTGCATTAGGAAGGCCAAGAGCTAAGACGGAGTTTGCACAGGGGTTCTGCCACTTCCTGGTCATGCCCTTAACCCTTCCCTGTCTCAATTTCCTGTGATGTCACAAGTGCTGTTGTGTGGCGAAAATGTTAAGTGATGCAACCCACTCAGCCAGGAAGGGGCCCAGTTGGCCTCCTGGGACCCGGTATCATCCTGAGAACAGTCATATACCGAGCACGCACCGGGTCTGGATCAAACCAGTTTTGTCCCTAACTGATTAAACAGGATTACTGTCTCCAGTTTACAGGAAACAGTTTTTTTTTTTTTTTTAAGAAAAAAGAAAAAAAGCCCCTGCCTGGTTAACTTAACCTATTCCAGGTGGCAAAGGCAGGCAGTACCCTACTACCAGTGGGTGGCAAGGCCTCAACACCCAGGCCTCTGTGGTTCTTGAGCCCCCCCCCCCATCTCCCAGAACCAAACCTACACAGCAGAGGAAACAAACTTAGGACAAGTCCTGAAAGAGCCCTGGCCAGTTGGCCTGCGCTTGACATCCTCAGGCCACTTGACCTCAACCAGGCACCGGGTCCACCTGGTGAAGGTGGCTCAGTGGTAGAGCGCTTGCCTTGCATGCATGAGGCCCTGGGTTTGATTCCTCAGCACCACATAAGCAGAAAAAGCCAGAAGTGGCGCTGTGGCTCAAGTGGTAGAGCACTCGCCTTGAGCTGAAGAGCTAAGGGACAGCGCCCAGGCCCAGAGTTCAGACCCCAGGACGGGCAAAAGAAAAGAAACCATGGATACGTAGCACAAAGGTCAGAGTCCGAGCTGGCTTTCACCAGGGCACAGACCTGCACCGCACCCCAGTCCTTAGTCCTGGAGAAGAGATGGGCCTGAAGAGCCAAGAACAACCCGCCGATCTGAAGTGGACAGGCGCAGGGGGCCTTCGGCTGCGCTCGCGGCGGCTCCCCAAGCCCGCGGGTGCCACGACACCCACCGGGCCCCACCTACCTTCGGGGAGCGCCCGGCCCCGGAGGGCGTTTCCCCCAGCGCGACACGGCCGCTCGGCCCTCCCGGGCAGACACCGAGGTCCTCGGCTGGGCCAGGGCCTCAGGTCCCGCTCCAGCCCCGCCCGCTGGCCAGGAGGAACCCGGGGAGGCCTCACGCTCCATTTCCCCCTTGCCCCGCCACTTCCGCCGGGATCGGCCTCCGGGCTGCGTCCCGATCCGGGTACCGGCGGAGGAACCAGGAGCAGGGCGCGGGGGAGCTTGGTGGAGACCCTCACCGCGGCCGGGGCACCGATGTGGGCCCCTGGCCGCCCCCAAACCACAGGCCGTCGGGGCCGTGGCGCAGGCTCGGCTCCCCCCCACCCACAGCGCCGGCGGCCGCGGTGACAAAATGGCAGCCCGGCGCCCAGCAGTCGTGCCAGCGGCGCGCGCGGCCCCCGCCCCCCCAGCGGCGCCCGGAGGCTCGGGCCCCCCCTCACCCCCAGGCCTCGCCGCCGAAACCGAAGAATACGTGAACACCGCCGGCGCCGGGCCCGGCCCCGCACGATCCCGCGCGCCCTCCGGGGCCCCCGCAGCCCCGGGCCCGCGCTGTGGGGGAGGGGCGGGCGGCCGCCGAGCCCGAGAAACATGGCTGCTCCTCCGAGCGCGGCGTCGGCGGGGACCCGCCGGCCCGGACCTGAGTCCGGAGGTGCCCAAGGTGGGTGCGCGGGGGCCCCCCGCGGGGCGCGGCGGGCGGGCGGGGCGCCCTCCGGTCCCTCCTCCCCCGCCCCTTTTGTCCCTCCGCGAGCCGCCTCCCCTCCCCCGCCCGCCGCGCCCCGCCGCGGGCCGGGCTGTCGCGGGGAACGCGGGCTCGGCGGCAGAAGCCGCTCCCGGTGCGGTGCGCCACCCCCCCCCCCCGCCCCTCACCGCGCCCGGGAAGTTTAAGAGGCCGGCTCGGAGACGTTTCTACCGGCACCAGCGACCTCCCACACCCGGCGGGCGCCCCCGCCGCGCGGGGTCCCCCAGAAAGTCAGCGGGCGGACCGCGCGGCCCCACCACACCCAGAGCCCCAGCCCGGCTGCAGGGCCGGCGGGGAGGCCCCGGCGGAGGTCGGCGGGCTCTGGCCTCTCCCGCCCCGGTGGCTGCTGCGGGTGGGGCGGGGCGCGGCAGGCGGACCCCCCTCTCCCAAGTCTCGTTGGGGCTCGGGGAGGAGCCGGGGAACTGGGACGCGAGGCCGGCCTGTGCGGGGCCTCGGTCTAACGGGCTACCGGGGCGGACAGGTCAGCGCCCCGGGCTGCCCAAACCCCCACCCCCCGCGGCGCCCCGGGCCCGGCGCCAACTCGCGGGAAAACACCCGTGTCAGGAAGCGAGGGGCGACGGAGATAAACAAGGGCGTCCGGGTCGCCGCTCCCCCGCGTGGGGCTCCCCCGCCTCGGGTTCCTCCAGCCGAGCCCCCCGCCGCTGCCCAATGCACAACGGCGACGGGGCGAACTCTCACCCCGGGGGCTGCGCGTCCTCCGCGCCCGCGTGGACGAGGCCCCGGCCGGCCCCGCCGCGCCCCGGTTCCGGGCAGTCTGCGTCCGGACAAAGTTTCCCCGAGCCCGCGTATTCGCCGGGCGCCGGGGGACCGCGGGGCGACTCCGCGAGAAGGGCGCGCGCCCCGGGGTCCAAGGCTGGCGTCCAGGGAGAGCGCCGGGCCCGGGCGCCGGACGGACGCAGCCTTGGGGCAACTTATAGTCGCGGTCGTCGGACGTGAGGGAGGCGCGGGGGACCACCGGGGCCTTCGCACGTTCAAGACCCCCCCCCGTATCCTCCCATTCCCGGGGAAGGGCAGCTCCCCAGTGGGGTGGAAAGTGAGGGAGGACGAGGAGCAGAGGAGGGTGGCGGGGAGGGAGGAGGAGAGAAAGGGCGCGTTCACGAACACTACAAAGTTACAAATATGGCTCCCCCGTCCCTCGCCTCCTCTCCGCACAGAAACGAAGACGCACTTCAGACCCGGGCCGGGCTCCGCGGCGCCCCCTCCCCACGCGCCCCCCGGGGCCGCGGCCCGCATTGATCGGAAACTAAGCTGGACTCGCGGAGCCCAAAACTTATTGTGTGCGCGGGCGGGCGGGCGGGCGGGGGAGGGGGCGGGGGGCGCGTTTCTAGAACGCAGCCCCCCCCTTTTGTTGTGAAACCAGGGAGGCAGCCCCCCTCTGTCTCCCCCGTTAATCCTCCCCCCCCCGCCCCGCGGGGCCGTGGGAGCCGCGAGCTCCGGGGAGGAGAGGGAGGTCGCCCCATTCTCTCCGGGCCCGGACGCGTGCGCCGCGGGCCCCGGGGGGCGCCCGCCCGCCCCCCGCCCCGCACCCGCGCCCGCACACGCGGGAGCGCACGCACAGGTAGCCGCACACCAAGGGCAGCGGCGGCGGCGGCGGCCGAACACGCTCGGCGGCGCGGCGATCCCCCCACTGGCTTGGCAATTCATTTGCAGCCCGACCCCCGAGCCCACACCTCCCGGGCGCCCCCTCCAAAATAAAAAGTGCCGCCCGCGACGCACACGCACACAAAGTACGGAGAATGGGCCGCCAGGGGTATTTTTGGCAAATGCTCACATCCGAGGGCGTCCTGTTCCGCAGCTCTAAATGAATCCGCTTGTCCATCTCCATCTTCCGCGCTCGCTCGCTCGCTCTATTTCTCTCTCTCTCTGCAGAGGCTCCCGCGCCAGCGGAATTCAATCAATAAACCCCGAACCCGCGGCCGCGCGTTTTAGGACTTTGAAGGCTCAACCAGCTCCGCTCGGTCCTCGAGCCCCCAGCACCGCGGCGCACACGAACCTGATCGCCGGGGAGGCGGGAGCTGCGGCTTCGAGCGCGAGTGGCAGCAGCGTCAGCCAATCGCCGAGGAGGGTCTCCGGGAGCCAGCCAATAGCCGCAGCGGCGGCGGGGGGAAGGGCCCAATGGGCGGGCTGCGCTGCCGGACGGGGAGGCTCGGCCATTTGGTTGCGGCGCCGGAGACGGACCCTTTAGATTTCGGGGCGGCCGCGGAGCGCGGTGGCTGCTCCGCGGTCGAGCGAGGGGGGTGGGCGGAATGGCGGGGGAAGGGAAGGTGACCGCACCTCGCCAGCCCGCCGCCGCCTCGGCGTCTGGCCGGGGGCGGGGCCGCAGGTGCGTGTGCGCGGGGAGGGGCGCGGCCGCGGGGTCGGGTCGGGGTCCCCGCTGGGGGGTGCGGGGTGGGGGGGGGCGGGCGGCGCGGGGCCGGGATGGGGAATCTGGGGGTGGGGGTCGCGAAGGATGGGAGCCCGAGAGGGGATCTCCGGGGCCGGACATGTCGCGAAGGTTGGGAGGTGGGGGGGGGGTCCGTGGGGTCCGCAGGGAATGGGAAGCCTGAGGGGGTAGCAGGGGGACGGAGGGCCGGGGGGGGGCGTCGCGGGGGATGTGGGGCCCTGGAGGGAAGGTCACGGCGTCCGCGGGATGGGGGTCACGGGGTCCGCGGGGGACGGGCAGCCTGGGGGGGACTCACGGGGCTTGGGGAGCGGGGCCGGGGACTCGTCTTCCGGACCCGCGGGCCGAGCGCCTCATCCCTCCGGCAGGGTCGGGGTTCCCTCGCCGCCTCCGGGGGGACTTTGCCGGCCCCCGGCGCCGGGCAGTCGGAGGCTCCGGTGTCCGCCGGCCCCGAGATCTTGCTCAAGAAGAAATCAGCGAACGTGGCGGACCACGGACCGCGGCCGAGCGTTAGGCGGTGGGGAAGGAAGGAGGGCGCGGGGGACTCGGGTCCCTCCCGGGCGCCGAACCTCACCTTTGTGTCCCGGACCGTCGCGCGGCTGGCGGATCTCCCAGCCACCGCCTGGCGAGGAGCTCCGAGCTGCCTCCAGGTGTTGGGGGTTTGCTTGCTTTGTTTTGCTTTAAGCCACGTTAGAGGGGTCCGAGCCCCTCCCGGGTTCCCCACCGTGCACCGGCCTTAGGATCCGCGGCAGCCCCTGACCCTGGGAGGTGTCTGGCATACGGACCCTGGTTCATCCCCACTCACCCCCTTCCTCTCAGTGTGGATTCCGTACGTCCAGACACAGCCCCAACCCCCGGGGACTGTCGTGCTTTGGGGAATCTTTGTGTTTGTTTATTTTTGAATTATTTAAGGGGGCGGGGGAGGGGTAGGAAGGGGAGGTGACCTGTGTGCAGACCACGGAGTTACAGTATGGTTATGTAACAGGGACACTATTTCCTCCTTCTAGGTAAAAATAAATAAAATTTTAGGAGAAAATGAAAAGCCACAGAATGTAAACAAAACACTCGTAGGAAAGGAATGCTTGCCGGGAGCAAGAGGCTGGCGGCACTGGCTGATGATGGCCTGCCCAACTCAAGTCCCGAAAACAGGCATTTTACTCCAGAAATTCTTTCAAATAAAACAATAAATGAGGTTTGGCTGCCTATAGACGATTCCTCTCAGTAGCCGGGGAATGGAAAACAAAAGCTAAAAAAAAGCAAAACACGGTTTTATTTAATCCGAGTATAGATTGTGTAAGTTAGTTTGCTCATTTAGCTGACGTTTCTCATCCTCAGTTCTTGTCCATTTTGATGAAGGCTTTTTTGGGTAACAAATTTCTTCCTCTCTTTTTTTCCCCCAATTGTATTGCGTTCCTTTTTAAATTTTGAGGGACCCAAGTTAACCTCCCTTTGCCAAAGAGTCCACCGATTTCCGGGCTTGGGACTGAAGGTTATTTTTAAAGCATCCTTGCCTCTCTGATTCCTTGTGAGTTTGGAATGTAAACCATGTGTAACACAAGTGCTGAAGTTCTCTCGGATGGTAAATGCTCACTGGCAACTCTGAAAAGTTTCAGCCCGGGTTACAGGCATATTGCTTAGCCACGTGATGTGGGGCGGTGCCTTTCCACAAGAGTAACCCCTTCAATCCAGCCAATCCAGTACAGCCGCCCTGTCCAGTTGTGCTGTCCAGCTGTGCTGTGCCTCCAACAAAGCCCACAGCTCTTTGACAGTGCAAGCCCTGTTAGGGCAGATGCAGAAATTGTCAGAGGTGAAAGATCTCAAGAACCCAGAGTATTATTAGAAACAAAGTAAAATTACAATTGGGAAAAGTCATGGCCTAGTCAGGGCCTGATCACAGAGTCCAGAGTCCACAACTCTGGCCACCTCTTGTTTTTAGAACCCTTAGCTTTTACATCTCCTTGATGACAGCTTTTGTGTGAAGTGTTGGTAAGTTGGAAGATGTCTTTGCTCCACTTCAGTCTTTACAGGAAATGCCAAAAACATTTTTTTGCACTGTCCATTTTTTCCAATTAAAAGAAAATCCCTTCTGCTTGTTTGTTTGTAAGAAAGTTAAATATGGTTTTGGTTATTTTATTAGAAATAGGATAGCTGAGCCATGAGGATGACAAATGTCAAAAAGGCACTTATTTTACACTTCTTAAATTACATATTATTGCACATTACAGTAGTGAGCCAGTTCTCTGCATGGCCTGTATTTCAGGAAATACAGTGAGGAAAGAAGCCCTGGGGGGGGGGGGGGGGAGACCCGGCAGGACCTTCGTCCATCTTAGTGGAAACAGGTAGAATTCCTCACTGCTGAGGGGCTCTACAATTGGAGTTAGATTATGAAAGATGGAGAGTCTCCTAGCTCTAGAACTGTTTGGTTCCCATTGAGAATAAATGAGATAGGCTGCAAAGATTTGAACCCTCACAGAGAAAGTTGACTCTCAGCTAAAGATGCCCTCCACAGTATCTTACAGCAAGAATCCTTCCAACAATCTAGCAACCTGCTTTGTCCTCAAAGACGCTAGCAATGGGTGTCCTTAGCCTCTGATTGTAGGGTAGAACTGCGTTATGAATACCCATGTCTTTCCTGCCAGCATAGCTCATTTGCCCTTGATTGGTCTAGATGCTCTTGTGTTCTTGGTGCAAATTTTAGTTCCCCAGCCTGAAGCTGTGACCTGGCCAAGGCACTCCACCTACCCAGAGACAAAGATTTGGAAAGACTCCAGCTTAATTACTGTCCCTTTTGTCTTCCTATATAAGCTTTTTACAAATGTAGATTCTTTGGAAATCCACGGAGACAAAAGTGGCAACTACTGCATTTGGATGTGAATAGCAAAGGAATGTGGAGGTCTTAAAAATTCTGAGTTTTCTTTTGCTAAATAAAGCAATGTTTTAAAAAGGTTTTTTTTTTTTTTTTTTTTTTTTTAAGAAAAGTTACCAGTCTGTTGGCTCATGCTGGAGAAAAAGCTCTGTTAGATGGAAACAATCATTATTTGTGACTTTAAAATTTTTATTGAGTGGAGCTGGATTCTGGTGGCTCAAGCCTGTAATCCTAATTTGTTCCGGAGGCTGAGATCTGAGGATCTCAGGGCTCAGTTCAAAGCCAACCTGTGATTCTTCTCCAATGAACCACCAAAAAAGCTAGAAGTGGAGCTGCGACTCAAGTGGTAGAGCACTAACCTTGAGTGAAAAAGCTCAGGGACAATGCCCAGGCCCTAATATCAAGCCCCAAGACCAGTACCAATATCTTTGAAAATAGAACGAGGGCTGGGAAGGTGACTCAGTGGCAGAGCACTTGCCTTGCATGCTTGAGGCCCTGGGTTCGATTCTTCAGCACCACATAAGCAAAAAGCCGCAAGTGGTGCTGTGGCTCAAGTGATAGAGCACTAGCCTTGAGCTGAAGAGCTGAGGGACAGCGCCCAGGCCCACGACTGGACCCAAAAAACAAAAACAAAAAAATAGAATGAAAACATTAAGAAAGTATATAGCTGGACACCAGTGGCTCATGCCTGTAATCCTAGTTACTCTGGAGGCTGAGATCTGAGAATCATGGTTCAAAGCCAGCCCGGGCAGGGAAGTCCATGAGACTCTCTCCAGTAAACCACTCAGAAAATCAGAAGTAGTGCTATGGCTCAAGTGGTAGAGTGCTAGCCTTGAGCTGAAGAGCTGAGGGACAGTTCCAGGCCCAGAGTTCGAGTCCCACCATCAACAACAACAAAAAAGGATACATATTGTACTTTCTTAGAACTTTGATGCATTTACTATTTATAAACACTATCCTAATCTTTAGCATACATAATAAAATTGTCCTCCCAGTCTGGCTTATGATGGCAATAATCACTTGTACTTACAATTAATGATCTATCTATAAACTCTTGAACTGGAGTTTAACTTTATATCTTCTGAGACCTTAGTTAATTTTTGTTTATATCTTTAGTTGGTTGTTCCAGGAGAATATATGTGCATTTAACCTTCTCTGAAAGTTCTGGATTCCAGTAAATTAAATGTAAAAAATTTGCATTCATTTGCATGCAAGCAAGCGAGTAGCATGGTGGCAGTGGCATCTCTTTCTGGCAGAGCCTTACACTGTACCTGGACCCATTTTATATGCTGTCTTGGATCTGAGGAGGACATCACTGTATATATATTTATTCAAAGGCGGCATTAGGCTAGATTCATGGAGAGACGCAGTGGAAAAACAGACAAACTCAGGGCACAGTGTTGGAAGGTGTGTGGAGATATTTCTGGCGGTATCCTGGCACAATTTATAAAAGCCAACGAAAGAAAATACATCCCTGGGGCTGGGAAGGTGGCTCAGTGGCAGAGTGCTTGCCTTGCATGCATGAGGCCCTGGGTTCAATTCCTCAGCACCACATAAGCAGAAAAAAAAAAAAAAAGCTGGAAGTGGCGCTGTGGCTCAAGTGGTAGAGCGCTAGCCTTGAAGTGAAGAGTTCAGACCTGACCCCCCCCCCCAAAAAAAAAAAAAAAAAGAGAATAAAAAAGAAAATACATCCATCCCTGTGGCCCAGAGGAAAGCCAGGGAGGCTGGTAACACAAGGACTGACCAATGCCTTTTGCTGGGTGTGGTGATACTCCTCTGTAATCCCAGCACTGGAAAATGGAGGCAGAAGGATCTGGAATTGGAGGCCAGCCTGAGCCAAGTTAGTGAGACATGATTCAAAGTGAATTGGTGGACAGTGATCCAGTAGGAGTAAACAGGTCTTTGTGTTGTTTGCAGGGTGTTACACTGTTCTACATTTTTATAGGTTTTCCTGTTAAGTCATTTTTGTACTCAGAAAAACCTGTCCCTGAGCTGCTTTTGCTCAAGGCTAGCTCTCTACCACTTGAGCCACTTCTGGCTTGCTCTGTTTATAGGTATTGAGGAATTGAACCCAGAGCTTCATGCATGCTAGGCAAGCAAGAGACCACTAAGCCACATTCCCAGCCAACATTTGTCTTTAATAGAAAGTAGAGGTGACTGGTATTTGGGCTGCTTGTGCTGGCCAGAATTCTTGATGAAGACAGCAGGAGTTTGTCATGACCAACACAAGCAGAAAACGCTTCAGATCCGGGAGCCGGTGGCTCACGCCTATAATCCTAGCTCAGGAGGCTGAGATCTGAGGATCGCAGTTCAAAGCCAGCCCGAGCAGGAAAGACTGTGAGAGTCATCTCCAATAAACCAGTCAGAAAACCAGAAGTGGTGCTGTGGCTCAAGTGGTAGAGTGTTAGCCTTGAGCTGAAGAGCTGAGGGACAGTTCCAGGTCCAGACTTCAAGTCCCACAATCATCAACAACAACAAAAGAACAACTTGCAGAAACAGGACATTGGGCCCCTTGGAGCACAGCCAAGATGGCTCAGTGGAGGTCCCAACACCTGACAGTTCCACGCTCCCCACTGCTACTGTGAGTTCAGCATTGTATGAACCACAGGTCGGAAAGACACCAGGAGAGGGGAAGATATGTCCCAGGGTGACAACTTGTTCCAAAATGGCCTGGGGTGAGCACTTGGAGCTTTCTTTAAACTTGTGCTTGTGCCTCCATTATTTACAAAGAAGGCAACGTGTTAAAACAGCATTCATGTGCAAAAAAGGTAACTTGCTAGTTTTGGTGAGAGTGTGGAAGAGCTATTCCACAGTGGAACAGAAGTTAAATTGTGCAACCACTTTCCGGAAGGATTACTGCCCTGTGGATTAACAATTCCATACCTAGAAATTCACACAAAACAATTCGTATGCTCTTAGATTTATTAAACATGGTGCTAAACTGGAGAGGACCCAAAAGGTCCATTAATAAGTTAATGGATAAATAAAATGGCTTATCTACGCAATGGAATACTATTTGGCAAGCAACGAGATAAACCACAAGTGCCCAGAATGACACAAACTCCGAAGTATGATGTTGAGTGAAAGAAGTCCAACAAGGCTGTTACTGTTTATTACTTGTTTAATAAAGGTCAAGTGTAGCCAAAGCTAAACTATAGATGAAACTGAAAAACTACTGCTGTCAGAAGGGTTAGAGATGCAAAAATGGAAGTGCTTAATGATTGTATTCATTCATTCAGTTTTGTGCTGGTCCTGGGGATTGAACTCGGGGCCTGGTTGCTGTCCCTGAGCTTCTCTTTTGCCTAAGGCTGGTGCTTTACCACTTGAGTCACAGCTCTCCTTTTGGATTTTTGGTGATTAAGTGTAAATAAAGAGTCACACAGACGGGGCTGGGAAGGTGGCTCAGTGGTAAAGCACTTGCCTTGCATGCTTGAGGCCCTGGGTTCAATTCCTCAGCACCACATAAGAAAAAAGCCGGAAGTGGCGCTGTGGCTCAAGTGGTAGAGTGCTAGCCTTGAGCTGAAGAGCTGAGGGACAGCGCCCATGCCCAGAGTTCAGGCCCCACGACCGGACCCAAAAAAAAAAAAAGAGTCACACAGACTTTCTTGCCTGGGCTGGTTATGAACCTTCATCCTCATATCTCAGCCTCTTTCAATACTAGGATTATAGGCATGAGACACTAGCACCCCACCTAAGTTTTAAATTTTTTTTAACCTAGCATATCTTAGTAATTAAAAAGGATGCCGGGCGCTGGTGGCTCACGCCTGCAATCCTAGCTACTCAGGAGGCTGAGATCTGAGGATCGTGGTTCAAAGCCAGCCCGGACAGGAGAGACCATGAGACTCCTATTTCCAATAAACCACCAGAAAACCGGAAGTGGCGCTGTGGCTCAAGTGGTAGAGCGCTTTCCTTGAGCTGAAGAGCTGAGGGACAGCGCCCAGGCCCAGAGTTCAAGCCCCACGACCGACTAAAAAAAAAAGGAGTAAAAGATCTAAAAATGTAATTACTTGAAAAAAGGATTTGTTCAAAGAATCCTTAAATGTATAGTTGTTTTCAGGTTAGGGCATTGTTAGAAATAACTCAGGGTGTTGGGGTGTTGCATAGGAATAAAGACACCACCTCAAAAGGAATTGGGCAAGGCGAAGTTTACTTCTGCAGAAGAATGCACCATCAGCCAAAACTTTGGTAAGGAAGCACCCAGGGCAGGCAGGCTGCTCCCTTTTTAATCCCTAAACCTAGCAGGCTCCACCCCTCTGCCCCCATTGGCTGAGGTCAGATTCACAATCTGCAATAGGATGTGGCTTAATAAACAGGATATAACTAAAATTCAAGGAGTTAATAACAGGATGTCTTTTTTGGGGGTGGGGGTAGTTGGTCATGGGTCTTCAACTCTGGGCCTGGGCACTGTCCCTCAGCAATTCTAGCACTCTACCACTTGAGCCACAGCGCCACTTTCAGCTTTCTGGTGGTTTATTGGAGATGAGAGTCTCACGGATGTTTCTGACCTGGCTGGCTTTGAACCACGATCCTCAGATCTCAGGCTCCTGAGTAGCTAGGATGTCAGGTGTGAGCCACTGAAGCCTGGCCGGATGTCTTAATTAAAGTGCTCAGGAAAAGGATGCATGTAACTAAAATGTAATTAACAAGGGCCAAGCCACCTGGCCAAAGCAGAAACCCTTCAGAAAAACAATTCCCTCAAGACATAACAGAAAGGAAGCAAAGATGCTTTTCTGACATTATTGTTTGTATATTCAAAAATATTCAGGTAAGTCAAAGAATTAGTGTATAAAACCCACTCCATAAATTTAAAATCAAGTTGCAGGTAAGAGAAAATAGAAAATAATATTTATTCCATTTCTGAATGGCAAAGAAACTTTCTAAGATTGTAGCAATGTTGGGGGTGATAAATCCATCGGGTTCCACCAGGCAAGAATGTTGGAATGTATAATAAAATATACACAGAGTGAAATCCAACAAGAAGTTAGAATTTACAAAAAACAACAACAACAGTGCAATAGGTTTGTAAGGTCTTTCCAGCAAGGAAGAAAGAAGGAAGGAGAAAGGAAAGAAGGTAAAAAGGAAGGACAAGGAGAAAGCCAGGAGAAAAGGAGAGGAGAGACAGATAACTAATCAGCAGGCAAGTAAACAGCATGCCTGGATTTTTCCACACCACGTCCTGATCAAAGCAGCAAACAGTAACTGTGGAGTGACAGCGCTCACGGCCCACAGCATGGCAGAATGAGCCCCTGTTGAGTACATGTGGGGGTGTGCACTGCTGTACTTTTGGAAGCAGATTCGCCGTGTGTTAGGTGCTTTTTGTGACTGTGACAGAATACCTCATGGCAGCCAGGAAGCAGAAAGAGACTGGGAGGACCAGGGTCAAGCCGGGCTTCCAGTCAGTGCCTCCTTCCAGCTCATAAATTCATGCATGAATTTCTCTACTGAGGAGACTAGCATCCTCATTATCCAGGCGTCTTGGTCCCCGGGCCCCAGCCTTCAACACTGGAGCCAGTCCCATTGTTATCATGTCTAAGTTCTCCTTCTCCCTCTCCTCCTCCTCTGTTATTTCTCCTCTTCCTTTTCCTCCTATACTTATGCCTAGCAGACCACTCAGTTTGAACTTACCATCAGTGGATGACCCAGTTTCCTCTCAGCAAGCGCAGCTGATGTGGACTAACCTTCCAAATCATGATACCAGTATCCCTCTGTGTGCCTATATTTTTATTTTCTTTATTTTTTGTAGGCTCTGGGGCTTGAACTCTGGGCCTGAGCTCTGTCCCTGAGCTTTTTGCTCAAGGCTAGCGTGCTCTACCACTTGAGCCCCAGTGGCACATCCAGCTTTTTCTGAGTAGTTGATTGGAGATAAGGGTCTCACAGACTTTTCTGCCCAGGATGGGTTTGAACCACAATCTTCAGATCTCAGCTTGGATTGCAGAGGTGAGCCACTGACACCTGGCTATATTTTAAACTAGTAGCACCAAGTTTTAGAATCTGTCTAAAGGAAACAACAACATAAAGTCACTCTTTTAAGGATTCTTCGGCATAATCAAAATAATGGAAACAACCTAAATGCCCTTGTTGTGGGAGTAATTCATTACAGGATGGGATATTTACTTGATAGAAACCATTCCAGATACCTACAATTATCAACAGAAGCAGCAAAACACAACTGGCCAGCAGGGCTTTCTGCTCAAGATCCCTGAGGCAGCACTTTAAAAATGCCTTAGTGATCTTTGAAACTTTTACTATCACAACTTTGTCCTGAATGGAATTTTCTTTGGGGGAGGGGGTGGAGGTGGGGAGAAAGGTCATTCATGGGATTTGAACTCAGGGTCTGGGCACTGGCCTGAGCTTTTCCCCTTCAGGCTAGCGCTCTACCACTTTGAACCACAGTGCCACTTCCGGTTTTCTGGTGGTTCATTGGAGAGAAGAGTCTCACAGACTTTCCTGCCCTGGTTGGCTTTGAATTGTGAGTCTCAGATCTCAGCCTCCTGAGTAGCTAGGATTACAGATGTGAGCCACTGGCGCCCAGCTGTCAGTGGAAATAGTTATTGCAATTCTCCTTTGTGTCCCCGGATGGGAGCTCATAATCCCGTGACTGACTTTGAAGGCACACACTTGAGTATGTTGTGTGATTTATATCTGAATCACAGATTCAGCTTAGGAAAAAGACAGAAATGTACAGAGCTGTTTTTTTCATTTCACCGAGCATGCCAAACCTTCCCATTGGTTAACACCATGAGCTGGGCTATAGGCAGAATATGGTATGTCTGGACCAAATGCAACTTTTTTAAATGGCCCTGTCCAATGGGAAGGTGTGAGCCACAAATGTGAGCCTATGTATAATTTACAGAGGGAAGTTTAGGAGTCATCTTGTAAGTGTAAAAAGAGCCAGACCTGGCAGCATACGCCTGTAATTTCAGGGGGTGGAATTTGGAAGAATCACAGTTCTAGAACAGCCAAAACAAAAAGGGAGACACCTCCCCGACAACAAGAAAGCTAGGTATGATGGTTCCTGCCGATAATCCCAGCTATGAAGGAGACACAGGTAGGAGAATCGTGGTTAGAGGCTGGCTTTAGGCAAAAATAGGAGATGCTTTAAAAAAAAAAAATAACCGAAACAGAAAAGGACTGGGGACATGACGCATCAGCCTAATGTAACATCTTGAGTTCAAATCCCAGGACTAGTACTGACAAAAAAACAAAAAGGAAACAAGTAAAATTAGTTAGGTTTTATATTTATCTCAGAAGATCAAGAATGGCATCAATATGTCAAAACAATACTATTTGGATAAATAATCATCCTAAAATGATTAAAGAAGTATTTTATATCTTCTTTCATTGCTCTGTCTGTGGGTGCTGGAATTAGATGGACAAGTCTGCCTGCCACGCAGTTAGGATAGGACAGTGGAGGCCGTAATTGCCACACCCCTCAGAAATTGAACACAGAATGGACCTAGAATCTAGCCTGTCATGAGCAAGCGTCTGCCTGCAAGTGACATATGACCCCAGAAGCCTGGCCCTCCTTCTCCCCAGCCTTTGCTGAACGTTTAGAAATGTTTTCATGCAATCTGTGTGAAAAAAAATGCAGAAGTTGGAGGTGTGTCTCAGGTGATACAATGCTGGTCAATGAGTATAAGAATCAGCAAGTTCTAATCCCCATCTCCAATGGAAAAAAAGGAAAGAAAATTTTAAAAATCCTCCAAACAATGCCAGGTGCCTGTCATCCTACCTACTCAGGAAGCTGAGATCTGAGGATCACAGTTCAAAGCCAGCCATGGAAGGAAAGTCCGTAAGACTCTTAGCTCCAATTTGTTGCCAAAAGCTGAAAGTGGAGCTACGCTCAAATGGTAGAGCTCCAGCCTTAAGCAAAAGAAATGAGTATTCAGGCCCTGAGTTCAAGTCCCAGTACTGATGCATGCATACACACATACACACACACACACACACACACACACACACACACAATGAGAAATAAGTATATTGACATAGAAGTTGAGTAAGCAGTATTAATATTTATGTATGAATGAATTTACGCTCAGTACATTAGATATTTGTAATGCTTGATGGACTTCATTTTGCCTGATTTTCAGTTCTACCTTACACTATATCAGTGAGTAATTGGTTTATACTTGTTATTTTTTGTCTAATGCTTGTTCATTTTATAAATGGTAGTGGAATAATTTAATGCATTCAAAACATTTATAGTTAACTTACTAGATTAGTATTAAGTAATACCTGGAAAGGGTTTCTTTAAAGTTAATGAGATCATTGAAATACTTTGAAAAAGATACTACCTTGAATTTCAAAATTTGATATGAAATAATTATGGCACTTAATTACGTTTGAAAATAGGCCCAAAAGTAATCTAAGTACCTTATAAATTATTATTAAAAATTGATGGGTTAGGACTGGGAAGGTGGCTCAGTGGTAGAGTGCTTGCCTTGCATGCATGAGGCCTTGGGTTCAATTCCTCAGCACCACATAAGCAGAAAAAGCCAGAAGTGATGCTGTGGCTCAGGTGGTAGAGCGCTAGCCTTGAGCTGAAGAGTTGAGGGATAGCACCCAGGCCCAGAGTTAAGCCCCACAACCAGGGGAAAAAAACAAAACAACAACAAAAAAAACTTGCTGGGTTAATAAGGAGAATAAGAGAATGATTGATATTTTAAATTATTTTTGTATTTGTAACTTTATAAAATTGAACAATTAACATTTATTTATTTATTTTGGTGCTGAGACTAGGGCTTGAATTCAGGGCCTGACATTGTCCCTTAGGTTTTTCACTCTACCCCTTGAGTCACAGCTCAACTTTCTGCTTTTTGGTGTTTAATTGTAGAGTCCCATGGACTTTCCTGCTCAGGCTGGCTTTAAACCAGAAGCCTCAGATCTCAGCCTCCTGAGTAGCTAGGATTACAGGTCTAAGCCACTGGAGCCCAGCAACAATTAAATTTTCAACCAGCATTTCCAACAAGTATTTATCACCTCTACCTCCTGCATCCACCCCCTGCCCCCACTCCTACTAGCTGATGAAACTCTAACTGAGCCTGGAGAGTAGGAAAGCTAGCCAGAGGCAAATCTCACTTGCAGCCTTATTATTATTATTATTATTATCATTCCAGTCCTGGGGCTTGAACTCAGGACCTGGACACTGTGTCTGAGCCTCTTTGTGCTCAAGACTAGTGCTCTACCACCAAAGAAGGAAAGTCTGTAAGACTCTTGGCTTTTTCTGAGTAGTTTATTAGAGTTTATTATACAGACTTTCCCATCCAGGCTGGCTTCGAACAGCGATCCTCAGATCTCAGTCTCCTGAGTAGCTAGGATTATAGGCATGAGCCACCAGTGCTGGGCATCTTTATTATTTTTGAATCATTATATAACCATCAAGATTTTTCTTTTGTCGGTCATGGGGCCTGGGCGCTGTCCCTCAGCTCTTCAGCTCAAGGCTATCGCTCTACACAGTTGAGCCTCAGCCCCATTTTCTGCTTTTTCTGCTTATGTGGTGCTGAGGAATCGAACTGAGGGCCTCATGCATGCAAGGCAAGCACTGTACGGCTGAGCCATCTTCCCAGCCCCCAACCACCATGATTTTTGACGTAGTTGTTCAAAACGCTAAAGTGTGTGTGTGTGTGTGTGTGTGTGTGTGTGTGTGTGTGTGTGTGTGTGTGTGTGTGTGTGTGTGTGTGTGTGTGTGTGTGTGTGTGTGTGTGTGTGTGTGTGTGTGTGTGTGTGTGTGTGTGTGTGTGTGTGTGTGTGTGTGTGTGTCCTTCCTTCAAAACCAAACGGTGAAAAACACTCTGTCTAAAATTGCCACTGAAGATAGGAACCTGAGCCTGGAGATCCTTAGATCCTTAGGCAGCTGTGTCTCCTGGCCTGTGGTGGGTTTGTGCGCCCCCTGCTGGTCAGCATCAGTCCCTCTCCTGTAATTTAGCACTGATGCTATCTGAGATTGCAGGGAGCTAGTAAGGCAGGGGTTCTGGATTTTATTTTGCGAGGATGGAGAGTGGAGGGCAGGTGTTTAGAGTGAGGACAGGAGGTTTAGACAGAGCAGCTGCTTCTCTTCAGTGTGAAGACATGAAGGTTGAAACACTGCTGTCTGATTCAGCCGGCAGACTGGAAAGTCAGCGTGTCCTTAATGAGCTGGAAGCCCAGGAATTCACACTAAGCTGGCCACTGACCTGGCCACCGACCTCAGGGGGAGACATGGAGACTAGGAACTCACTCCACCTAGTGGAGAGGCCATAACTTGGGTGGAGGGAAGGTGTGAGTGAAGAGAAAGTTTGGTTTTGTTTTTCACTCATTTGTTAAAGTTTTCTCCTTCCAAAGTATTTTCAGATCTGATTCGTGTCACATTAAGAAACAATACTTTAGGGAGGGTGCTATTCAAGATGCTGAGACCTGAGGATCATGGTTTTGAAGCCAGTCTGGGCAGAGAAGTCCATGAGACTCCTCTTTCCAATTAATGAGCAAAAAGCCAGAAGCAGAGCTGTGCCTCAAGTGGCAGAGCACCAGCCTTGAGTGAAAAAGCCAAGCAAGAGCATAAGGCCCTGAGTTCAAACCTTAGTACTGGAAAACGAAAAACGAACATTTTCCTACCGGAAGCAGGACAGAACCTTCCAGAAGAGGGCACTCCCTGAGACAGCGGGCCTTTGAGTTATGCAAACTGACCTCTTTCCAGGACTATTTGCAATATACCTGGCTAGGGATGGGCTTTAAGAGCTGGGGAAAGACTCTAGGCAGCCTGCACAGAAAAAAAAAATCTTTTGGAGCACAATGATTATTCTTTTGGTTTTTTTTTGTTTGTTTGTTTGGGTCCGGTCGTGGGGCCTGAACTCTGGGCCTGGGTGCTATCCCTCAGCTCTTCAGCTCAAGGCTAGCGCTCTACCACTTGAGCCACAGCGCCACTTCCGGCTTTTTTCTTTTTGCTTATGTGGTGCTGAGGAATCGAACCCAGGGCCTCATGCATGCAAGGCAAGTGTTCTACCACTGAGCCACCTTCCCAGCCCACAATGATTATTCTTTTTTGCTGGTCATGGGGCTTGAACTCTGGGCTTGGGCGCTGTCCCTCAGCTCTTCAGCTCAAGGCTAGTGCTCTACCACTTGAGCCACAGTGCCACTTCTGGTTTTCTGATGGTTTGTTGGAGATAAGAATCTCATGGACTTTCCAGCCTGGGCTGGCTTTGAATCGTGATCCTAATATCTCAGAGTAGCTAGGATTACAGGCGTGAGCCACCAGCACCCAGCTATATATATATATATATATATATTTTTTTGTCAGTCGTAGGGCTTGAACTCTGGGCTTGGGCACTGTCCCTCAGCTCTTCAGCTCAAGGTAAGTGATCTGCCCGCTTGAGCCACAGCACAACTTCCTGATTATTCTTATTAAGCTGTTTACACGTTAGCATAGGCTATTTGGTGTGTGTTGTGTGTTATGTCAAGCATGCCAGTGAAACAAACACAATAGCTAAGCCAAGTCAAAATCCAGGGATACGTTGAAATAATTGTCAAGGCCATACCATCGATCTGTGAGCCTCTTCTGCCCTCTCGTGGCTGAAGCCCTCCTCTGGCAGCCGTATGGGTACACTTCCTTTTACGAGGCTGTGCATGGATTGGATGGTTAAGAAAGATGCACTGGAGGGGTCACTCAGTCATTGAAGTGCGTATTGAATTTCAATGCTGTTAGGAAGTGACACTTGAGATCTGAGGTCAAGCACATGAAGGCCACAGTCAGAGCTGGTCCTAGGAGGACAAGTGTGCAGTGATGGAGGACTATTCCAATATGCCTCTTTATTTTTTGAGTGGCCGGGGAGTGGGGAAGAGGAGAAACCCAGTCTGTTTACAGAAATCCACTGGGTTAGACAGAGCAGACAGTGAGTATGGGTTTTTTGTTTTTGTTTTTTTGCTGGTTATGGGGCCTGAACTTGGGGCCTGGGTGCTGTCCCTCAGCTCTTCAGCTCAAGGATAGCGCTCTACCACTTGAGCCACAGGCCACTTCTGGCTTTTTCTGCTTATGTGGTGCTGAGGAATCAAACCCAGGGGCCTCATGCATGCAAGGCAAACACTCTACCACTGAGCCACCTTCTCAGGCCTGTGAGTGGGTTTTAACGACATATTAGAAGGTGTACATGGAAAACCCCAGCAAGAAACAGGGAAGGAGTGAAGTACAACCCCTTCTCTCTCCACTAAGAACAACGAGGAAAGGTTAAAAAAAAAGGCACGATCTGTGTGTGTGCATGTGTGTGCGTGTGTGTGTGTGTGTGTGTGTGTATATGTGTGTGTGTGCATATGTGTGTGTGCATGCTGGTCCTAGGGCTTGAATTCAGGGCCTGGTGCTCTTGGTTAGCTTTTTCTTTTCTTTTCTTTTTTTTTTTTTGTCGGTCATGGGGCTTGAACTCTGGGCCTGGGCGCTGTCCCTCAGCTCTTCAGCTCAAGGTGAGTGCTCTACCACTTGAGCTACAGTGCCACTTCCGGTTTTTTGGTGGTTTATTGGAGATAGGAGTCTCAGAGTCTCTCCTGCCTGGGCTGGCTTTGAACCGCGATCCTCAGATCTCAGCCTCCTGAGTAGCTAGGATTACAGGCATGAGCCACCAGCACCCGGCTTTGGTTAGCTTTTTCTACTGAAGACTGGCACGCTACCACTTGAGTCACACCTCCACATCTGCCTTTCTGCTGGGTAATTGGGAGACAAGAGTTTCACAGACTTTTTTGCCCGGACTGCCTGGTTTTGAACCATGATCCTCAGATCTCAGCCTCCTGAGTAGCTGGATTATAGGTGTGAGCCACCAGGGCCTGGTACTATGATACCCGATTGGATGAGGTTGGTCCTTCAAGATGAAATCTGGTGTTAGGGACCTGAGGTGTTCTGGATTCTGGCAAAGGCTTCCGGTGAGGACTTGAACATGGCCACTTGCGAGCCAAGAAGAAAGATTCCCCTGATTGGAGGGGGGCGGGGGGGTGGGTAGCAATCTGCCAGCTCCTTGATCCTGAACTTCCCAACCCCGAGCAGCTGGAGCTCTGGGCTCCGGGAAGGTCTGTGCCTTCCTCCTTCCTGACACTTCACCCCCGTCTACTACGTTGGGGTTTTCTGAGCGGGATTCACACGGTATAACGGACTCTTCTTGCTCTGCCCTCGGGCAATGTCTTCCACCGGCTGTGGGTCTGCACCGGGGACGGGCGCAGTCCCTGGAAGCAGGCAGATGCCCAGCACCCCCACGCGCTGTGCCAACGAGCGTGAACACGAACCCCTAAACTCGGGAGAGCATCCGACATGCACCCAGCCAGCGAACCCCACAGCCGAGGCCAGTGATCGCCGTGGAGCCCCCCCACCATGCACCCCAACTGCGGCGGGCACCCCCAAACCCACCATGCACCCCAAAGACTACCGGGCACACCAAGCTTCAGTGTGTATCCCCAAATTCCACCTGCACTCCAAAGTCCACCATGCATCCCAAACTCTAGTGTGCATGCCCAAACTCCACCGGCACCCCCAAACTCCACCGGCACCCCCAAACTCCACCGTGCACCCCAAACCCCACCTTGCGCCCCAATCTCTACTGGGCACCCCATCTAATGTGCATCCCCCAAACTCTACCTGCATCCCCAAACTCCACCTGCACCCCCAGACTCCAGCGTGCAACCCCCAAAGTCCAGCGTGCACCCCTCAAGTTCCGGCAAGCCGGTAGAGCGCAGCCAGAGCGTCTCCAGGGAGTCGGCGCCCACCAGGCTCCCGCGCGCCCCACGCATGCAGCGCCCGCGCCCGCGACACCCACTGGGGACAACCGTTGCTGGGGCGCCCGGCGCCCTGAGGTGGGACTGTCGGCCGCTGACACCCCCTTCCGGCCCCGCGGTGCCCGACCCGGTGGCCCCAGGACGTCTCCATCGCATGGCGGAGCGCTGCAGACTGCTCCCATGACGTCCGTGGTCCTTCTAGCCGCGCTGTTGCTGTGGCCTGCGCCCCTTCCAGCACATTCGAGTGAGTGAGTGTCCAGCCCGGATCGGTGGTCCCGGGGCTCCCCAGGAAGGGCTCTGGATGCTCCAGGTTGAGCCCTTCGCCCCCCCCCCCCCAGTCCCACTCTGGCTCACTGTCAGGGCGTCCGTCGGCCCAGGCGTGGCCTTGGCCATGCGGCTGGCCTGCTCCCTCGCCCAGGGGCCCTGAACAGGGTGATGTGGATGGATCACTCCCTGGGGTGAAAGTTGAGAACCAGGGGTCAGGACTCTGTTTGGCCGGACAGCCTGGGCAGGACGCTCTTAAATTTCTGTTTCTCAAAGAGGCCGGCCGGTCTCCCCTAACTGGAGTCGGTCGTAGCACAAGGGTGATAGAGATGAATGGTGTTGGAGATTGGTTTCACCGAGCTGATCGATAAAATTCAATTGGTAGGTGTGCAAAAGTAACACAGGGCATTGTAATGACACTGAGCTGTGGTTCAGAATTGCTAGAATTTAGGAGAAAGAAAGAGAGAAAGAAAGAAAGAAAGAAGAAAGAAAGGAAGGAAGGAAGGAAGGAAGGAAGGAAGGAAGGAAGGAAGAAAAGAAAGAGAAGTAGTAGGGAAAAGTTAAAATACTTTTGGATGAAGTGTCTCAGATGACCAGATTTAGTCCTAGTCTTTAGGGAGTTTCTCTTTCTCTTTCTTTCTTTCTTTCTTTCTTTCTTTCTTTCTTTCTTTCTTTCTTTCTTTCTTTCTTTCTTTCTTTCTTTCTTCCCTCTCTCCCTCCCTCCCTCCCTCCCTTCCTCCCTCCCTCCCTTCCTTCCTCTTTTCCCTTCCTCTCTCCTCCCTCCCTCCCTTTCCTCTTCTCTCTCTCTCTCTCTCTTTTCTCTCCCTCTCTCTCTTTTTTTTTTTTGTTGGTTGTGGGGGCTTGAACTCTGGGCCTGGGTGCTGTCCCTCAGCTCTTCAGCTCAAGGCTAGTGCTCTACCACTTGAGCCACATCCCCACTTCCAGCTTTTTCTGTTTATGTGACGCTGAGGAATCAAACCCAGGGCCTCATGCATGTAAGGCAAGCACTCTGCCACTGAGCCACCTTCGCAGCCCCTTTCGTTCTATTTTTGTGCTGGTCCTGGGGCTTAAACTCAGAGTACTTCACTCTCATGCTCATGGCTGGTGCTCTACCATGTGAGCCACACCTCCACTCTGGATTTTTGCTGTCTAAATGGGGATAAGAGTCAGATTTGTGTACTGGGACTGGCTTCAAACTGCCTGCAGGTGGATAGGCTAGTTTCCCCAGCACTGTTTGTTGAGGAGGCTTTTTTTCCAGTGGAAATTGTTGGCTCCTTTGTTGAAAATCAGCTAGGCTTGTGGCTGTGTAGTTTTACTCCTGGATCTTCTATTCTGTGCCATTAGCATGTTGTTTTTGTTACCATGGCTCTGTAGTATAATTTGAAGTCTGGTACTGTGATTTATCTCCAGCATTGCTCTTTTTGCCCAGGATTGCTTTTGCTATCCCATGTCTTTTATGTTTCTGTATACATTTTTAGAATGATTTCCCCCCTATTTTTGTGAAGAATGACATCAGAACATTGATGAGTATTGCCCTGAATCTACAGGTTGTCTTTTGGCAATGTGGACATTTTCACGCTGTTAACTCCTGCCAATCCACGAACATGGGAGGTCTTTCCATCACCTGAGGTCTTCTTCAACTTCTTTCTCCAAAGTTTTGTAGTTTTCATTGTTTTGTAGTTTTCTTGGTTAAGTTAAAGCTTGAGGTTTTTTTTTGTGTGAGTGGAACTGTTTTCTTGATTTAGACAGCTAGTGCTAGTGTTCTACCACTTGAGCCACAGCGCCATTTGTGATTTTTGAGTGGTTTTATTGGAGATAAGAATCTCATGGGGATTTTTCTGCCTGGGTTGGCTTCGAACAGCAATCCTCGAGTATCTCAGCCTCCTGAGTAGCTAGGATTACAGGTATGAGCCACCAGCACCAGGCTAGCTCCTGCATTTTGTTTTTGTTTGTTTTTTCCAGTCATGGAGCCTGAACTCTGGACCTGGGTGCTGTCCTTCAGCTTTTCAGCTCAAGGGTAGTGTTCTATCATTTGAGCCACAGCACCATTTCTGGCTTTTTCTGCTTGGTGCTGAGAAATTGAACCCAGGGCCTCATGTATGCAAAGCAAGTACTCTACCACTGAGCCACCTTCCCAGCCCATGCTCCTGCTTTTTGAGTGTTGATTTTATACCCTGCTATGTTGTCAAAGCTGTTTATCAGGTCTGGAAGATTTCTTGGTAAAGTCTGTAAGATTTGTTACGCACAGGATCATATCCTCTGCAAATAGGGACAATATGACTTCATAAAGTCCCATTTGAATAAGAATAGTTTATTTCTTTCTCTTGCTTTATTGCTTTGGCTAGAAACTCTACTACCAAACTGAGTAAGAATGGATATCCTTATCTTATTTCTGACTATAAGGGAAATAATTTTATTTTTTTCCCTGTTTAATATAATGTTGACTGTATGTTTTACCTATATACCCTTTATTAAGTTTGGGTGCACTCCCAGAAGAGATGAAGTCAATATTTATTTAATTTATTTTAGTTCCAATTATATTTTAGTATTACTACTCATTGGATTACTTCTTTTTTTTTTTTTTTTTGTCGGTCGTGGGGCTTGAACTCTGGGCCTGGGTGCTGTCCCTCAGCTCTTCAGCTCAAGGCGAGCGCTCTACCACTTGAGCTATAGCGCCACTTCCGGTTTTCTGGTGGTTTATTGGAGATAGGAGTCTCACGGTCTCTCCTGCCCGGGCTGGCTTTGAACCACGATCCTCAGATCTCAGCCTCCTGAGTAGCTAGGATTACAGGCTAGAACTCAGGGTCTAGATGCTATTCTTGAGTTTTATTTTAGTTTTTGCTCAAGGATAGTTCTCTACCACTTGAGCCAAAGCCCCCCTTCTGGCTTTTTGGTGACTAATTGGAGATGAGACTCTCATAGACTGCCCTGGGGTTGTTTTAGAACAATGATCCTCAGATCTCAGCCTCCTGAGTAGCAAGGAATACAATCATGAGCCACTGGCACCCAACAGTATATTCTTTTTAAAGAACAAATACAATGCCACGTGGTGGCTCACGCCTGTAATCTCAGTTACTCAGGAGGCTGAGAGCTGAGAATTGTGGTTTAAAGCCAGCCAGAGTGGAAAATCTATGAGATTCTTGTCTGCAATGAATTATAAAAAGCTAGACGTGGAATTGTGGTTCAAGGGACAGAGTGAAAAAAAAAGCTAAGGGACAGTACCCAAGTCCCAAGTTCAAGCCCCAGTATTGTCACAAAACAAAGCAGAAAACACAAACCCGTACTCTTGCTTATCATTTCCATCGTGTGATGAGTCTCCTTGTCCTGCTTGCAGAAGACAAATTTGGGCAACTCAAGCTCATGTGTTAGCCCCCAACTCTGATTTCAGTAAAATCTTGAGCCCAGGCTGGGAATGTGGCTTAGTGCTAGAATGCTTACTTAGCATGCATGAAACCCTGGATACAATTCCTCAGTAAACAGAGAAAGCCAGAAGTGGCGTGGAGGCTCAAGTGGTGGAGTACTATCCTTGAGCAAAGGAAGCTCGCAGTCAGTGCGCAGGCCCTGAGTTCAAGCCCCAGGATTGGAAAAAAAGAAAAGAAAAGAAAAAAATCTTGAGACCATCACAAAGTGGGCTCACCACCATCCTGCCTGCAGGGGGCGCACAAGGGCAATGCCACGCTGCAGTCCCAAGCTGGCCAGGTTCTTCCTTGATTGCCAGGATCCCTAGCTGGTAAGAACAGAGGAGATCTTAGACTAGAGTAGCCTAAAAGTAACCCGGGCAGAGGAACCCGACTGCCAGCAGGGTAGTCTGTGAAAGCATGTGAATTTTGTCCAGCTTTCTAGCAACTCCTAAAGAGTGGAAGGAAACAGGACTTTGCAGTAGCAAGGGCCAGGAGTATGGATATTTAAGGCTGTCTTTGTGCCTTGTCTGCAACCATTTTTTTTTAAACAAAGATTTTTAAAGAGCAGACCTGATTCAACAGAATGGAGATCGCTAGGAAGTGCACAGATGTTCTGGAGGATAAAGGCAGGAGGCCGAAGTGTGGGAGAGGGGACAGACTTAAGAACAGAACGAGATGGAGGCCAAGAGGACATTGAGAAGGGGGGAGAGGCAAGGTGGGAGGTAGCTCCTGTTGCTAGGCAGCCAGGAACTGGTGTTGCTGGGTAACCGAAGAAGGGGATAATAAGGGAAGATAAAAGAAAGCAACTATCCATAAGCACCTCCTTTTCCTGCTGTTTGATACCCAGACTTAACTAATATCTAACCTAGGTGCCCTGTTTATTACTCTTGAGAAGAAACAAAACAAATGATATGAAAATCAGGTGGCTCACAGGCCCCAAGCTACAGGCAGCATCTCCTTACATGATGATTGTGTATTTTAGACTTGCTGACGACTTTCCCAGATTTTTCAAACATTTCATTATAAGCCAATGTAGTTACCAACCCAAGTAGAAAATGGCATATAATTCCCATCTAGCTATAACTAGCTCCAACTACAATCAACCCTCAAACAATCCTGTGTCTCTATTCTTTCATCCAAACCCCCACCCCTATTTCTAGGGCTTGGGTTATTTAGAAGCAAATTCTAGACGTTATATAATTTTATCAGTAAATAATTCAGAGATTCTGGTTCTGCTATGCTAAAGCTGCCTATTCATTTTTCTCACTATTTTCCTTCAGGAAAACTCTAGATTTAGGTCAGTAAGCCTTGTAAATACAAGTATACATAGCAAGCTGTGTGTGTGTGTGTGTGTGTGTGTGTGTGTGTTGGTCTTAGGGCTTGAACTCAGTTCCCAGATGCTGTTCCTGAGGTTTTTTCATTGAAGGCTGGCACTCTACCCCTTGAGTCACAGCTCCACTTCTGTTTTTGGGTTTTTTTGATGGTTAATTGCAATAAGAGTCTTGTTTTTTCCTGCTCAGGCTGGCTTTGAACCACGATCCTCAGATCTCAGCCTCCTGAGTAGCTGGGATTACAAGTGTGAGTCACAGGTGCCTGGCAACATTTTGTTGTTGTTGTTTTGGTCGGTCGTGGGGCTTGAACTCTGGGCCTGGGTGCTGTCCCTGCACTCTTCAGCTCAAGGCGAGTGCTCTACCGCTTGAGCCACAGTGCCACTCCCAGTGTTCAAGTGGTTTATTGGAGATAAGAGTCTCATGGACTTTCCTGCCCGGGCTGGCTTTGAACCAAGATCCTCAGATCTCAGCTTCCTAAGTAGCTAGGATTACAGGCATGAGCCACCAGCACCCTGCTTTGTTGTTGTTTTAAAGTGAGCCTAGACCCTGTGTCAAAGAAGCTGTGCTCCTTGGTTCTTTATTTCAACTTCCAAGTGACAACCTGGAAGCGTATTTGGGTCAGTAAGGTCTGTCACAGTGCCACTGCAGTAATTGTCACTTAATTCTTCATTTGGTCACTTAATTCTTAATTCTTCATTTGGTCTCCCCGCCCCTCCCCTCTCCAGGTCTAACTGTGTCGCCCGATGAAGAGCAAAACTTGCATCATTATGTACAAATCTTAGAGAACCTGTTACTAAGTGTCCCCACTAGGGAGCCAGACACCGAAGACAAATCAACGTCTGCAAAAAATGTTCGTTCTACAGGATCGAAGGCACCATGGCAGGCGAGGAAGAGCTCACCCGGGTCTCCACCAGAGCAAAACACTGCCATCAGTTCTGTGAGCCCAGACAAGGTGCCTTTTGCCACAGAGGGGTCACCACCCACCCAGAAGAAGAAGAAGACGGACACCACCACCGCTTTTTGGTCCATCAAGCCAAACAATATTTCTGTCGTCTTACGTACAAATGAACCTTTTATCGAAAAGGAACCAGAGCCAGAGCCGGAGCCCCAGCCTCAGCCCCAGCCCCAGACACAGCCCCAGACACAGCCTGAGCCAACTGCCAGGCAAAGTAGCACACCACTAACCACACTCCTAACCACGCGCTCCTGGACCACGACCCACTTCACCACCACAGCCAGGCGCACAGACTTGCAGATGTCCACAGACTTGGAGGACGTTCCCCAGCTCTCGGGTGAGTACGGCCTAGAGAGTCTCGGTGAGGCGGATCATCACCCCCAGATGATGAGTAAGGATGACATTCTGAGGAAGATCTCAGATATTCGCTTCCTGGTGCAGCATGTGCCCCCAGGGGACAGCAGCAACCCGGAGCACCGGGAGTATGTCCGGGCTTCCAGGGAGTACCTGAAGCGCAGCCTGGCGCTGGCTGCCGCAGCAGAACGCAGGCTGGAGAAGATGTATCGATCACCAATCTTCGCAGGAGGACGGGCCGGCAATGGGATGGCCGACATGGACACGGTCATTAACACGCTATACGACTCTAGACCTAGGCTGTGGGAATATCTGGATGTGAAGTACCTGCCCCCAGAGATGAGGTGGAAAGCCACCGCCGTGGTGAACACACTGAAAAGCATCTTGTGTGCAGGCCAAGCCGACAGCCAAATCCTTATTAGGAAACTATTAAGCAATAATATAAAAATTCTAAACCTACTTAATGTTCCAGGACGAAACTGATTAAAAGCGGACCGAATTCATTCGGAGGGGGGGGGGGGGAGAAAAATAAGCATATTAGTGATTTTCACAAGTGGCACATCATATTTTCTAGGATAATGAAATGTGCTAACATCTCTGTGTGTCTAGTGTTTTGGAATTTTTCATATGTACCAAAAAACCTAATAGTTTAAAATAAAACATTTTTTGCTTCAGGAGTTTGCCGTGTTTTGTTTTTTTTTTCCTCATTAGTTTTTTTTTTGTTGTTGTTTAATTTATTTGTCAGTCCTGGGGCTTGAACTCTGGGCTTGGGTGCTGTCCTTCAGCTCTTCAGCTCAAGGCTAGCACTCTACCACTAGGACCACAGTGCCACTTCCGGTTTTCTGAGTAGTTTATTGGCATTAAGAGTCTCACAAGCGTTCTTGCCCCAGCTGGCTTTGAACCAAGATCCTCAGATCTCAGCCTCCAAAGTAGCTAGGATTACAGACGTGAGCCACCATACCCGGCTTCTCATTAGTTTTAAAAGTTGTAAAGACTGAATCTTACTTAAGCTTTCTCTTTGTGTATGTGTATGTGAGACTGAATGTTAAGCTTTATTTGTGTGTGTGTGTGAGAGAGAGAGAGAGAGATTGAATCTTAAGTTTGTGTGCATGCATGCGCTAGTTCTAGGGCTTGAAACTCAGAACCTGAGCTTTATCCCTTAGTGTTTCATTCAAAGCTGGTGCTCTGCCAACTGGAGTTCTACCTCTATTTCTGGCTTTGTGTTAGTTAACTGGGGATAAAAGTCTCTCAGATTTGTCTGCTTGAGCTGGCTTTGAACTGTGATTCTCAGATCTCAGCCTCCTGAGTAGCTAGGATTACAGATGTGAGCCCAGGCACCTGGCAAGCTTTGGTTTTACTTGATCCGGTCAGCCATTCACTTTGTGCATTGATTGTACTCTCTGTATGCAGCCAGTTGAAAATATTCCCAACATGAATGAATATAAAGGTTTCAGGCCTGTGGTGTTTGTTACTCTCTTTTGTCTGAGTGGCATACTGACTTGTATCCATTCACTACTGACTGTTTTTCTGACTAGATGGGACCCTTCTTTGAAAGGTGACTGCTGTATAAAGACTTACTGGGCTTGTCCTTCACCCCCTCCTTCCCTCCATCCTTCCTTTCCTCCCTCCTTCTCATCCTGTTTCCCTTCTTCTTTTTCTTCCTTGCTCACGTCTTGTTTTCATCCCTCCCTTCACTCCTCCTCTTCTGTAAGATGGCGTTCTGTACCCCATCTGGCTGTGTCTCTCTTTGTATTTTGAGCAGACTCTGCTAAGCCTGCATTCTTGTGTGTCTCCTTGGCTTTGTTTTATTTTATTTTATTTATTTATTTATTTTTGTCAGTTGTGGGGCTTGAACTCTGGGCTTGGGCACTGTCTCTGCGCTCTTCAGCTCAAGGCGAGTACTCTACCGCTTGAGCCACAGTGCCACTTCCGGTTTTCTAGTGGTTTATTGGAGATAAGAGTCTCACAGACTTTCCTGCCTGGGCTGGCTTTGAACCATGATCCTCAGATCTCAGCCTTCTGAGTAGCTAGGATGACAGTCGTGAGCCACCAGCGCCCAGCTTAGCTTTGTTTTGTTTTGTTTTTTTGGTCAGTCATGGGGCTTGAACTCGGCCTGGGTGCTGTCCAGCTCTACCACTTGAGCCACAGCGCCACTTCTGGCCTTTTCTGCTTATGTGGTGCTGAGGAATCGAACCCAGGGCCTCATGCATGCGAGACAAGCGCTCTACCACTGAGCCACCTTCCCAGCCCCTTAGCTTTGTTTTAAATATGAGGTCCAGGAGTTTTTATGGTGTCCAGAAGGTTGTACTTTATTCTAAAGACAAGAGCATTTTCCTAAGACACTCTAGCTGGCCTCCATTGGAGGCACAGCTGAAAGTATAATAATGGCCTCAGAAGTCATCTGGGACACGGTCACCAAGAATTAGTGACAGGTGATGATGTCCTAGACTGGTAACAGAGGAAGAGGAGAGAAATTGTTAAATTGGAGGCATTTAGGAATTAAGACTCAAGAAAAGTAAGGAGGCAGGAAAAAGGCCTGTGTCTGCTCAGTGGGCAGTGGGTCATGTGTCCAGTCTTTCTTGTGGCATTTATCACAAGTATCATGCCATAGTTAGGGTTTGTTTCCTTTACCAGGTGATCAGTAAGGAGATTCAGTCTGAGAACTATGCTCACTGCCATCATCTTGGCACCTGGGATGTCTGGCCTGTAATTATATGCTCAATAAACATTAGGAAGTTACAACCTGTGTATAAAGAGGAGCAGGATTGTGGGGAAAGCCAGGAGCCTATGGCTCCCACCTGTAATCCTAGCTACTCAGGAGGCTGAGATCTGAGGATCATGGTTTGAAGCCAGCCAGGCAGGAAAGTCCATGAGACTCTTATCTCCAATGAACCACTCCAAAACTGGAAGTGAAGTTGTGGCTCAAAGTGGTAGAGTGCTAGCCTTGATCAAAAATGCTCAGGGACAGTGCCTGGGCCCTGAGTTCAAATCTCATGACCTAAAAAGAAAAAAGAAAAAGAAGAAAAGGAAACAAAAAGAAATACATGTTATTTTTGATACATTTAATTTTAAATGCCCATGAGCCATATCCCAGTTAGATATATTTGTCTGGAGCTTGTGAGCAAGCTAGCTGTAAACACAGGGTTGGGAATCATCTACAGAAATAGAAACCGAAGCTTGAAAGCAAAGTGATTTTTGCATGGACTGCACAGAGAAGAGAAGAAGGCCTGAAAGGAAGTCTGAAGGAAGCTCCACTTCATTAGAGCTCCAGAGTAACTGGGTAAACAAAGTCAGGGAAGTCATAGTTAGGCCAGGAAAATGCAGTTAGGAACCTAGCACGTGTAGGAAGGGTTGGCGAGGTCATAAATCAAGCCAAGGAATATCAACCCTGAAACCTGTCCCCTGGATGAGGGCAAAATGTGGCTGTGGTGGCGGGTAAGAGGAGGAAGCCATATTGGAAGACAAGTCCAGGTAAGAACACAGTCAAAAAAATTAGAGACAGTTCTTTGTTGTTGCTGTTGGTGGTGTGGTGGTTGTGGGGCTTGAACTCAAGGCCTGAGCGCTGTCCTTCAGCTCTTCAGCTCAAGGCTAGCATGCCTGGCTTCTCATTAGTTTTAAAAGTTGTAGAGATTGAATCTTAAGCTTTGTCTTTGTGTGTGTATGTGTATGTAAGACTGAATGTTAACCTTTATTTCTCTGTGTGTGTGTGTGTGTATATGTGAGTTCAAACCCCACAACAGACAAAAAAAAAAAGATGCTCTCTCTCCACTTTTGGGAGAACACACAGAGCCGGGGAATTCTTCCCTCCCTCCCTTCTTCCCCCTGCTCCTTACCTCCTCTTTCCCCCTCACTCTTTCCAAGATGATTTTTTTCCCCTGCAATTTCCCTTTCCAGTGTAGCATCTGGAAGATTCCACTTGCCTCAGCCTCCTCACATTCCACGTTCTGTCTTCTCACCTCATGGCGTGGCAGTGGGCAGGGGTCTGGGGGCAGCGGGCTGGGCTTTCCCCCGCAGGTCCATATATTGCTGATTAGGCCATTATTGCCTCTTCAGGGCTGTGGGTGAACGCTGAGATTTTTGTAGCGTGATCTAAGGTGAATCTCTGGAGGCCATCATGGTGCTAAATTTCATTTTATCTGTGAAATAACCTGAACGAAAAGGAATGCCCAAGAGACGTCTCCAAGTTTAAGAGAATTGGAGGCATGGCTCTGTTGATAGAGCACTAGCCAATGAGCCAAAGTGTCAGATACTGAGTTTACTGAGTTTGAGTCCTGGTCTTGTACGAGAGAGAGTGCAGGGGGTGGGAAGAGAGAGGGAGAGAGAGAGAGGGAGAGAAAGAGAGAGAGAGAGAGAGAGAGGGAGAGGAATTGGTATGATTTTTAGACATGTTGGGTCATTGGCAGCAGCTCTTACATTGGGTTTTAATTATGAGTGGATTCAAATTCCATTCAAATCCTTTTAATAAATATGGTTTATTTAGAAGTTTGGTGGTGGTGATTGTTTTTGCTTTTGTTTCTTTGCGGGGGGCAGAGGGGAGCACAGAATGGTGGGAAGAAGGGTGAACAAATGCAGTCATGGTATGTGGAAAATGTAACTATGTAACTAGTAGGCAGGGACAGGAAGGGAACTTAAAAATAAAGAAAAGAAAGGTACTCATTACCTCATTTATGAAATGGTATCCCCTTTGTACAACACCTCAATAACATAATATTACATTAAAATACGTGTGCAAATAGAAAAAAAAGTTCATGTAAACATGGTTTTCTACTAGAAAAGTTCACACAGATGTAGCTTACAACAACCCGTATTGAAAGCCTTAAAGTTCAAGCTTTGGGAGATAGTAACAATCACAGTAAATATTTATAGCGCATCAACTGTCTTCTACATGCATCTACATACATTAATTCATCAGGAACTCAATGTCATAATGACAAGCTAGCGGAGAAGTTTAGATTTAGTTTAACAATTTCCAGTTGCTGGCATATAAATATTTGCACTTTGCTTCTTCCCTAATCCATGTAAACAAATGGTAAGAGCGAAACTCCAGCCCTGTACCCTCAGAGCCGCTCGAGTCAACAACTTTATTATATCAAATTTCTTCATGTTTCTTAACTGCATCTGAATTTCATGGCTCTGATGTTTAATTATGTATCTAAGTCTTTTTTTTTTTTTGCCGGTCCTGGGGCTTGAACTCAGGGCCTGGGTTCTGTCCCTGAGCTGCTCTGTACTCAAGGCTAGCACTGTACCACCTGAGCCACAGCACCACTTCTGGCTTATGTGGTACTGAGGAATCAAACCCAGGGCTTCATGCATGCTAGGCAAGCACTCTACCACTAAGCCACATGCCCAGCCCAAATTATGTTTCAGAGTTTGAATAGAAGAGTTATTTGTTTGTAATGGTGTGTGTGTATGTTTATGTATGTATGCACGAGCGTGCACGGATGCACAATGTGCTAGTATTGGGGCTTGAACTCATGGCCTGGGTGCTACCCCTGAGCTATTTCACTCCAGGCCGGCACTTTACCACCTGAGCCACAGCTCTACTTCTGGCTTTTTGGTGGTCATTGGAGATAAGAGTCTCACAGACTTTCTTGCTCCAAGCAGAGTTCCACTGCCGTGTGTGTGTGTGTGTGTGTGTGTGTGTGTGTGTGTGTGTGTGTGTAGCACCTAGTAGGTGGTGCTGAGTTTGCTGAGAGGCATTTGGGGCAGCAGGTGGAAGTACTGGACTCTACAATCCATGAGCACCCCCCTACACACACACACACAACCAGAGCCACACCCCTCCTAAGACCAAGCCACTAAGTCCTGATTTACTCTCCAATCGCCTCAGCTCTCCACCAGAGGGTGCTGCACAGCCGAGAGACCAGAAGGTTCTTTTCATAGCAGACAGTCGGGATGAAAGGATAAAGGACCCAATTATACCTGGCCACACCCCGTCCCACTCCATTCCAAATACCCACCAAGTTCGGTCTCCAGCTTTCCCCTCCACTCCCCTCCTGTATGGCTGGCCGTGGGGTTCAGTGTCTCTTCCCCTTTACTCTGCCCAACGTCAGGTCCATCTGCGGGACAGGCCGGGCTTGGGGAGGTCCCAGGCCCAGACTCTGCCCTGGAAAGCCATGTGAGCTCACATGGCACGTTCAGTTGTGTGTGTCCAGCCCTCTGGTGTGTGCAGATGAGAGATGGAGAGACGGACGTCACTCTGCTCCCAACAAGAAGCAAATGCATCCTTACGGCCAGCTGACTGCTTGCCTCTCCCCCAGATGTTGGTGATGCTCAGACACATCTAGGCCCGAGGCAGACAAGGCTGAGCCACACTGAGCGAGACCAGCCCGCTGCAGATGAGGGATGGGTGGATTTGGGGGTTGTGCACCTGCCCTCCCCCGTCAGGCTGTGAGTACCCCGCAGTCAGGCCTGTGGCCCTAGGATCTGGTGCAGGGAAGGGGGAGACTAATGAGCCCACATTGGTTCATTGGAGATTGGTGCCCACTGGGGCAAGGGGTGACGGAGATGGAATTATCCAGAAAGAGCTTAGCATCTCATTGTTCTTAGTGACTTAGGGACAAAAGAACAAATGCAGGCTGGGTGGTTTTACCAGTGTGTCAGCTGTGATGCTGGCTCAGAGGCTCCCACAGAGGCTGAGGCTCCAGGGAGCCAAGCTGCTTTGCTGGGCTGGGCTGAGCTGGGCTGAGCTGGGCTGAGCTGGGCTGGGCTGGGCTGGGCTGGGCTGGGCTGGGCTGAGCTGGGCTGGGCTGAGCTGGGCTGGGCTGAGCTGGGCTGGGGCTGACTGAGCTGGGCTGGGGCTGAGCTGGGCTGGGCTGGGCTGGGGCTGAGCTGGGCTGGGCTAGGCTGGGCTGGGCTGAGCTGGGCTGGGCTGGGCTGGGCTGGGGCTGAGCTGGGCTGGGCTGGGCTGGGGCTGAGCTGGGCTGGGCTGAGCTGAGCTGAGCTGGGCTGATCTGGTCTGAGAATGAGCTGGGTTGGGCTAGGCTGGGCTGGGCTGGGCTGGATTGGGCTGGGCTTGGCTTGGCTGGGCTGGGCCCACCTTGCAAGTAGCACGTGCACCATCTATTCATGCACAGAGAGGTGGGAGGGTGACACCAGCCATACTATGACATGTCACCAGCCTCATGGACAGGATTTGAGGTAGGGATGGGTTGAGACCCCGTGGAGACCCTCTGGGCCAGTACCTTACAGGAAGCTGTCAATAAACCTTTGCTCTTTCCTCTGGAAGTCAAGACACTGGATTCTTCAATAACTGTGCCCTGGTCTGCTGTGCAGCCTTGGGTATACCATTTGACCTCTCTGAGCTCTCACTTCTCATCAACAAAATGGACAGATTAGGGACGTTGGTGTTTAAATGCTTGTAGATGCATAACCATTTCTAAAAAGCTAACACAGAAATATAGTGATTTTATCTGCTCTCTCAAGGGGAGGAAGTAGGACAAGAAGGAAAATATTTGGGCTTTGGGGTTTTGTTATTTTGTTTTATTTCTTATCCCTATATAAAGTGTGAGGGGTCACTGATAAAGATGTATCACCTTACAGTTATTTTTTTAAGAAATAGAAAGTAGAATCTTATGTAAAAGAAAAAGAAACTTAAGTACCAAGTATCTTATATGATAGCACTCATATGACAAAATGAAATGGTGTGCATTTGTCAGGAGCAGCAAAGGCTAGACACACAGGCAGGGAGGAGTTTTACAGTGGACTTGAATATGGCATCTTACCTTTCCTTGTCTCTATGACATATGGTGGTGTTTCACAGGGCATAACTTTATATTTGTGTGTGTGTGTGTGTGTGTGTGTGTGTGTGTGTGTGTGTGTGTGTGTGTGTGTACTGGGGCTTGAACTCAGGGTCTAGACTCTGCTTCTTAGGTTTTTCACTCAAGGTTGGTACTTTACCACTTGAGCCACGGCTCTGTTTCCAGATTTTTTGGTGGTTACTTCGAGATAAGAGTCTCATGACCTTTCCTGCTCAGGCTGGCTTTGAACTTTGGTTCTTAAATCTCAGCTTCTTGAATAGTGAGAATGACAGGTATGAATCACTGGTGCAGCTAAAACAGGGTATAACTTTAATGCTAGATGTTCAGTGTACTTGTGGGAAATTTTACTTCTTTATGTACTTATACATGGTTAATGTGATTCTATTTTAGAAGAATAAAACAAAAGAGCTGGGAATGTGGCTCAGTGGTAGAGTGCTTGCCTAGCATGCATGAAGCCCTGGATTTGGATACCTAAGTACCACATAAATAGAAATAGCTAGAGTGGCACTGTGGCTCAAGTGGTAGAGCACTATCCTTGAGCAAAAGAAGCTCAGGGACAGTGCCCAGGCCTTGAGTTCAAGCCCCAGGACTGGCAAAAGAAAAAGAGAATAAAACAAAAGGCAGTGTTTGCCTGTGATGTTGTCTAGGATTCCTAATACAGACTAGCTCGTAGGTAAAATTGCTTCAGGTTTCACTGGGTGGATCTAGTTAAGGTCTTTGGCTGGTGCTTACTCAATGTACAAAGCTTCTAGCTCTAAATGGTCTTAAATATTAAAAGAAAAGTTTCCACGAAGGCCCGAGGCTGGCCTAGAGATGCAAGAGGCCAGGGGCTGAGGAGGGAAATTTTGTTCCCAGGGCGGTGAGCCAAACACCAGCCCAGACTCAAGTCCAGACACTCGGGGTCCTATCTGCGCTAAAAACAATCAACCAGGCTTCCGACAGGTTGATGGAGCTTTTTGATGATCTGTCTTTATGATGACTTTCTCCTTTTAAAATTAAGATTCACTCAGACAAGACATTTATTTTATGTGAAAATCCTTCCCCGGGAGAGGAAATATTCAAGCGGATGGCAGAAATATCTGGACAGAGGCTGGACCTTCAGGGAATTTCCAGCCTCTCAATTTCCACCAGCTGGTGGTGGCCCCAAGTGGGGCTGGGGAACCATCCTGGCTGCTATGCAGAACACAGAGAAGAAAAAGTGAATTAGTAAAAATTAAAAAATAAACAAATAATCCCAGAAGCACCCAGTTTTGACTAGACACATCATTTATACATGAGAACCCCGGAAGACAGTCAAGGGAAATGAATGGCTGGTGTGTCCCCAGGGCCTGGTCCAGATGAACCAGGCACCCGGTGGTGTTTTATGCCACTGCTGGGATCCCATTTCCATGGGTGGCCCCAGAGCCATTCCTTGATTCCTCCCTCTCCCTCCTCCTCCTCCCTCAGCCAATCTCCAAGCTCTGTCATCTCAAAGACCCGCCCCTTCCTTCAATGCCTTTAAAATAGCCTTTTGCTAGGACCAGTGCAGTGGCTTGTTGGCTGGCTCGCTCCTGTCGGCACTGATTAAGGTTGATTAGTGTGATAACCATCCTGACCCTCCCATGTCCATCTCCATTTCCACTCTGGATTCCCTCTTTCCCCATCAAGCCTTGGCCTCTGTGGAGCATTGGGGACCCCCCCCCCCGCAACATCACCTGGCCACTTCACCACCCATCCGCTGCCAAGGCCTCACCGCCATTCTGTCTCTCAGTGCCCATTCCATAGCCAATCCAGCTGCTGTGCTGTGGGTACCTGTTTTTCCCAGCATACACATGACACTGTATTCCCGCCCCTTGTCCGTGAACTCCATGAAAACCCATTGAAGTGGTGCCTGCCTGTGGGGGGGGGGGAGAGGCGGGAGGGGGGGGTCCCATCTCCTTCCTACCCCTCCTGTGGGGGTGACAAGTTCCACCCTCCCTGTCAGCATTACAGAAGAGGGGAGGCGGGCAACTGTCTTTCACCAGGCAACTTTGGGCCTTAGAGATTGTCCTGCCTCCACTGGCCAGAGATCAGGTCCATTTCCAATCTGACTAGCAGAGGTGCCCTTCACCACACCTTTCCCTGGGCTGGAAATGCTACCATGTGCCAGGGGACTCTTTAGCCCCCACTCTGACAAATGAGGAGATGGGGGTAATGTTCCCTAATTCCAGTGTCTCCTCTCCCTCCTCCCTGTCCTCCTCCTCCCCTTTCTTCTCCCTCTTCCTCCCCTTCCTCCTCTTCTTCCTCCTTCCTCTATCTCCCTCTCTTCCCCCTCCTTCCCTCTTCCTCCTCCTCTTCTTCCTCTTCCTCTTTCTCCTCCTTCTCCTCCTCTTTCTCCTCCTTCTCCTCTCCTTTCCCCACCTCCTCCTTCCCTTCTCCTCCCTCTTCCTCCCCTTCCTCCTTCCTCTACCTCCCTCTCTTCCCCCTCCTTCCCTTCTTCCTCCTCTTCCTCCTCCTCTTCTTCCTCTTTCTCTTTCTCCTCCTTCTCCTCCCCTTTCCCCACCTCCTCCTCCCTTTTCTCCTCCTCCTTTTCCTCTTCTTCTTCCTTCTCCTTCATTCTTCTTCTAACTCTAAAGAGATGGATGACTTAGAAAGAGCAAATGAATCAGAAATAAGGAAAGCAGAAAAAGAGAGTCATTTTGCCAAGTTATTATTCAGAGGAGCTCTCTGGGCTGCGAGTAGGAACAGTTCCATCAATCAACCAGCCACGCTCCGGGCAGCAGGACGCAGTGTGCAGTGGCTGTGTGTAGCTAGTGAGTGAGTGACCAGGGCCGGAGCCGGAGCCTGAGCCTTGCCTACCGCCCCCCCCCACCCCTCAGCCCCAGCTGCCTCTGACAGGGAGAGGAGTGGGAAGGGCGGGAGACCAAGGGCTGCTAGAAGAGGAAGCCAACCCAAGGTAGGCAGGGAGCTTGGCTTACTTTCTTCCCTCCACCGTCCCAGGAACCCCCAAAAGCAGGGAGGAGAGATGAGGGCAGACTGCTAGCCTAAGCTTTTACCCTGGGGAGAGGCATCTGACCCAATGGGGCCCAGGGCATCCTCACCCCTGCACCCCAGGTCTCCGTCCCTGTGATGGCACGTTGAGTGGATGAATGGATGATGGAATTATGACAGCACAGGTTTACTTCCCCATGCACTTTTGTATAACTTTAACCCTTGACTTTACCATGATTTCGTGTATGATCTATCCCTTCTCATTACATTGCAATTCCAGTCTACCTGGGAATAAGAATTAGATTTGATTGACCAAGTTCACAAGTCCTTGGTAGAGGACACCCTGGCAAAATAGCCTGGAGGAACCAAGCATGGTGGTCATGCCTGTAATCTCAGCACAGACCTGCAATCCTGGCAAATGCCCGGGATCCCAATGCCTGCTGGTAAGTAATATCATAACACCTACAGTCCCAGCTCGAGCAGGTCATTCAAGCCCCCTCCTGCCATCCAAGCACTTACCCATCATCCCAGCACACCCCTGCCATCCCAGCGCACGCCTGCGATCCCAGCATTTGGGAGACTGAGGCATGAGGATTGAGAGTTCGATTCTGCCAATGCTAATCTGGGGCTGCAGGAGACTGGGGATCCGACTCCAGGCCTCTAGCAAATTAGTGCTACATTGTGGATTCTGGGGACAATGTATGCTCTCTTTTCTCTTGATTGCCACTGAAATCTCCTGCCTGTTTATCAAATCCAGACCACGCTTCACAGCCTCTGCTCTCTGGCTTGGCTCCTATTCTCCAGAAAAAAGGAAAACAAGCCGCTCTGGGGATGAGGGGAGAAGGACAGGCGCAGGAAGAAGAAAAACCTCCAAAAGCGCAGGGAGGCTCCTGTCCACCCTGGGCTGAGGCTCCTCTCCCAGGGAGGCAAGACCCCCCCCTCCACCTCTCTTCCCCCACAACCACCCTTATATAGCTGAGGTCCCCATTAGGGGAAGCTAACCCACAGACTCACCCACCCCATGTGCAGTGGTCCAGGTAGCAGGACCCCACAGTACCATGAGGAAGCCCAGCCTGGTTTAGACCCATTGAGAGAAACACACAGGCCCAGGGCCCAATACCATGATGCCAGCCTGGTCCCTTGTGCAGAGAGAGCAGGAATCAAGGTCAGAACAGGATCTGGTGATGACCATCGTGGTCTTAGAGAGGAGTGGGACCTCTCCAAGGGACGTGGGGGAGGGGACATGTGCACGTGACCCTGATGTGTATAGCAGGGGAACGTGGCCATGATGTGTGCAGCGGGTGTGCAGCATGGGTTCTGTCTGTCTTTGGTGGTTGAGGTCAGGTCAGGATGTCACAGGGAGAGGGGGATGTTGACAAGCTGGTGGGCCTTGAACCTGCTGGAAGGGGAAGCCACTGAGAACTTCCAAAGCAAGGGCGATGGTCTGCCACTGTTAGCTCAGTTAACTATGAAAAAAATGACCAGGGTTTGCCAGGATTTTTTAAATGGAGGAGGCTGGGTAGAAGCACAGATCAAGATGTCACCTGGATGGAGGAGAGCTGCCACCCGGCTCTGATCTTGACTCTCAGCTTTTCCCTGCCCTGGGATGAAGCCCAACAGGCTCCCTCCCGTCTTTGTCTGAGTTTCTTTTTTCCTTTTTCTTTCTTTTTAATGTCAGTCATGGGGCCTGAACTCTGGGCCTAGGAGCTGTCCCTCATCTCTTCAGCTCAAGGTTAGAGCTCTACCACTTGAGCCACAGTGCCACTTCCATCTTTTTCCGCTTATGTGGTACTGAGGAATCGAACCCAGGGCTTCATGCATGCAAGGCAAGCGCTCTACCACTGAGCCACCTTCCCAGCCCTGTGTCTGAGTTTCTTAAAGCCGGCCTTCACTCTGGCTCCCAGGCTCCCCATGAAGAAGACACGGAAGGAGACACCGGGAAGAGAGAGAAGCAAAGAGCAAAGCACTTGAAAGTCATTCCCTGCCACGTGGAGACGGCCTTGCATTATCCCAGATGTGAGCCATTAACCTGCTAATTACCAACCAATTAGCTCTGATTTCAGCTGCTGCTTCCACAGCCTTTGTGTCAGCTCCCTGCAGGAGGAGCCCTGATCCCCACCCCGTCCCCAGCTGTGCTTTGGTGGGGTGGTGCACTCCCTGCAAATGGGCTCTGCTCATCTCCCTCAGCCCTGCCAAGGGCTGAAAAGACAGAGCAATCGCCATTGTGGGCAAAGAGGAGTGCTGCCATTCGCAAGTTGTTTTTACCAGATGGAAGAAGAAAGAAAACATGATGAAACCACCAGCGTCCCAGTGGAAGGAAGACGTCTCTTTTAGGAAGTACACCCCCAACTCCTCCCCAATCCCAGGGGCCCTGCTATCATCACGTCTCTACACGCACACACGTGTGGGCTAGTCACGCCTAGGCTTGTCAGACAGGCCATGCAGTCTTCACGGCCAGACTAAGTTCCACTCCGTCTCTCCCATGATAGCCCGTGAATTGTCCTGTAATGAACCAGGGATGTTTTTGCTGGTCATGTGACCACCTGTGATCACGTGACTGTAGAGGCCTGGGTCATCATCTCTCCCAGTAGTCACCACAAGTGAGCTGGGCTGGGGCATTGGACAGTTCACTCGTGTGACTGGTATCTTGGGGGCTGGAGGGTGGCTGAGTTGGGGTGCTAGGTCATGGGGTCTTCCTTTCCCATTTTCAAGGCTCCCAGGGGCTCTCCTTCTGCCCATGCTCACTTGCTTTATGAGTCTCTTCAGCATGTCTTATGTTTGGTTCAGGGTCCCCCAAAGCATGGGGCTTCCGAATTCTTCATCCCAGAACTGGCCTCCGCCACTTGTACCACATTTTATTGGTAAAAGTGTCACATGTCAGCTCAGATTCATGGTGGGAGGGGACCACACAGGGTGTAAATGTGGGGGTCTGGTTTACAAGGGACATGTTGAGACCTGGCTACCTTTGACTTACTGGAGGTCTAATTCAGAGGCTGAAGGCTGGTTTTTCTGTAGTGCGAAAATTTCTACAAAGTCTAAGCTGTTGCTCCTCAGACCATTTTCATTAAGAATGAGGCTGGGAACCAGTGATCATGCCTGTGATCCTAGCTACTCAGGAGATGAGATCTGAGGATCACGATTCAAAGCCAGCCTGGGCAGGAAAGTCTGTGACACTCTAATCTCCAATTAACCACCAGAAACCCAGAAGTGGCACTGTGGCTCAAGTGGTAGAGTGCTTGCCTTGAGTTGAAGAGCTCAGGACCAGCACCCAGGCCCAGAATTCAAGCCCCATGACAGAGAAGAAGGAGGAGGAAAAGGAAGAGGAGGAAGAGGAGGAAGAGGAGGAGGAGGAGGAGGAGGAGGAGGAGGAGGAGGAGGAGGAGGAGGAGCAGGAGGAGGAGGAAGAGGAGGAGGAGGAGCAGGAGGAGGAGCAGGAGGAGGAGCAGGAGGAGGAGGAGCAGGAGGAGGAGGAGGAGGAGGAGCAGGAGCAGGAGGAGGAGGAGGAGGAGCAGGAGGAGGAGGAGGAGGAGGAGGAGGAGGAGGAGGAGCAGCAGCAGCAGGAGGAGGAGGAGCAGGAGGAGGAGGACAGTGAGGTTTGTTTAACTCCAAGATCTTCTCTTTCATGCCAACCATTAGAAAGTGATCTGCTGTGTTAATCTACAGACACTGGAAAAGGTAAACTTCAGGATCCTGAGATCCTGAGCCAGGATCCTGAGATCCTCTTAGAAGAAAGAAACAGCAGAAGGCATGGGTCTGGTTCTTGGCTGGTGTTTGCAGTCATGAGCCTCTCCTCTCCCTTTCCAAGCCAGCTTTCTCTCACAGCTCCATCCTCAGCCCAAGGCCCACAACCTGACCCAGTGACAATGGCATTACCTTGGACATAGCCTGACCCAGTGACATTGATATGACCTTGGACAAGACCCACCCCCTTTCGGGGTGGACAGAAGCCTAAGGGTGTGATCTCATGGCTGCTCAGGGCTTCGCCAGTCTCCCCTAGCTTGTCTTTCACTCAACTAACAGTCGATGGTTTTTTTTGAGCAATCTGTTCCTGGAAAGCACGGGAAAGTAACAGATTGAAGCCTTGACTGTGTGTGGCCAAGTGATTTATTTTTAATGTGACTACACAGAACACACACCTGCCTAGGGGAAGGCGGTCCCATCGAGTCACTGGGGCCTTAGATGGCCATTTGGGCAAGGAAAAGATGGGAGGGAGGTTGTGGAAACAGGAGGAAAGGAGCCAAGAGGGAGGGCAGAGGAGGAGAAGAGAGCAGAGAGAGAAAAGAACAGGATGATGGGAGAGGAGAAGGAAGACAGAAACAGGACAGTTCATTCAAATAACTTCATTAGCAGAGAGAGGCACCCCCAATTGGCCCAGAGACTCCCTGCTACACACAGCCTTGCTGGATGTCACTGTGGTTCTATGTGGCATAGCATGGTCTCATTATGAGGCAAAGGCAGTGGGAGACCCAGGGCACGGAAAATCACTGACTGTTCCACCGTTCAGCTTCCAGATCACCTTTAAACACAGAACTTCTACACAGGAACTTCTGGGAGGTCTGATATGGAGGTTGGGTACAGGGAGGGAGGCAGAGGTCACTGGTGAGGGACCAATAGGCACAGACAGGAAACTGAGGGGGGAGCTCATGGCTGTCTGCCCCTCCCAGCTTTCCTTCCTGGTGACAGCTGCCTTTGGCAAGCAGAGCCAGGCTAGTCCTACACCGTCCCCTCCCCCTCCCCACCTGTCTTTCTGTTCCCACCTGTCATCCAGGTTGCTGACAGGGTCAAAGTGATTTCCTGGGACTCGTTACACAGCAGCTCGGTTTCTTCTCTGTTGCCGCTGGCTCTGTGCTGAGGTTTTAGCCGGTCCACAGAGAGGCCCAGCCCAGATGTGGGCTGATGGGCATATAGTTCTGGGGGAGAACCTGGCATCAGATGGAGATGTGGCCAATCCGCAGTCAGAGGAAGAACGTGTGGTCCAGGCCACCTCTGTGGCCTTCCCAAGGTTGCAGTCCTTCCCAGGGTTGCCTGTGGCCAGATAGTTCCCTCCCAATGAAAATGGACTTGCATCTGCCTTGTTGTACTGACTCCCTAAAATTCCACTGACCCTTCCCTGGTGTTTGAACTGGCATGCCTGTTGCCATAGGAATACTCCAATGGGTGTGGCATTAGCAGAATTTGATGTGCAGTGTTTGAAGCTGGGCTAGAAAGCAAGAGTTCTTCAATGCCTCTGATTCCCTGTGCTCAGAAGCATGGTTATCCCTGGCCCTGGAACTCAAACACTCACTGGGATACACACACACACACACACACACACACACACACACACACACACACACACACACACACACACACACACACACACACACACACACACACACACACACAGAGTTTCAGGGCTTTGGAGAGGACAGATTTGCTTCCAGGTCCACATTGAGCTGCTCAACAGCTGTTCCACCTTGGGCTACAGGGGGCTTCTCTGGGATCCTCTCGTCAGCTGCATGAATAGGGTGAGATTGTTTGTCTCAGGGTTATGATATAAGAGATTGTTGTCTGGATGCCCAGCACAGGAGTGGCCAGGCTGGACCACAGCAGCACTAAGCTCTCTTCTCTTTCCTTTCTGCTGACTACGAAGCCCACTGAGGATGAAGGGGGCTCTAATCACTCAGGAGAGAGGTCAGAGCAAGTATGTGCTATAAAAGTACAGAAACTGCCTAGCACCGGTGACTCTGTAATCCTAGCTACTCAGGAGGCTGAGATCTGAGGATTGTGGCTGAAAGCCAGCCCGGGGAAGGAGTCTGTGAGACTTTGATCTCCAGTAAACTACTCAGAAAAAGCTGGAAGTGCCATTGTGGCTCAAATGATAGAGCACTGGCCTTGACTACAAAGAGGCTCAGGGACAGCACCTAGCCCCTGAGTTCAAGCCTGAGGAGGAGTGGTGCATGCATGTACGCACCCACCCATACCCACACAAAACAAAACAAAACAGAAACAAAACAAAACCCAAGGCATCCGGCCACTTATTTCTTTCCACATTTGGGTATTTGTTTCCAGATTGCTCTCTGCCAAATCGCAGAGGCTTTACAAAGTCTCTGAGCTCCTAAAAGCTCATTTTAGGCAGGCAGATTTCCCTTTCTTCTTATTGTCATAGAAAGACCCAAGATAGCCTTAAACCACTTGTTCACCAGCTGTAACGGCAGCCGTGTCGGGGCAGCCATGATGAGCCGGGACAAGAGCCACACTCTGTCCCAAAGCCCCTGTTGCGACATACAGCCTTCAATGACTGTCAACAAGAAATGGAGCCATTCAACTTGCAGCTGTTCTAGGTAGCAGCTGGGGTTAACGCACTGAGCCTAAGGCAAAGCTGAACCTGGATCCTGAACTCCAGGGAGAACAGGAAGCTCTGTAAGTACACCAGACACAAGCATGCATACAGGTGACATGGATGACGATGCACACCAGACACGAGCATGCATACAGGTGACATGGATGACGATAGAAGCCAGGCATGAATGCGCACATGTACAGGTGACATGGATGCTGCTGCACAATGGGCATAAATGAATAGGCATACAGGTAAGATGGACGATGATGATGGACACAACTTGGTTCTGCACAGTTTGGTCCTTAATTATTGTCATGAGAGCTGACTGGTTCCATCTCTGAAGTGTGCCTTCATCGTCACTCCATACAGCTCCAGATCCTTTAAGCCATGTAGACTGCTGGACCACTGGTCCAGCACTAGAATCCTCTAGTCCTGAGCTGGACCACTTTTCAGTTGTTCTGACACCTGAGGGCTGGGATCATCTCATCTTCAGACAAATTTGACCACATCACTTCCAACTTAGAACTCACCTGCCTTTGTTGTTTGTTTCCTTCATGCTTGCCTGACTGGAGTAAGAAGGAGCCTTGGTGTGGTTTTGACCTGCATTTCCTTTATGGCCAATGCAGTAGCCATTTTTAATTTATATCTTTATTTTCACTGAAGGCTTTCCCTCCCTGCGTGCCACCCCCCCCCCCATGTTTCCCATTCTCTATCTCCCTCACTGCCTTCCTCTTCAGTGCTTGGCTTCCAGAACTGGCTCACTGAAGGGTGGCTAAGGGATTGATTGGCTAAATGGCTTCTTAAGGCTTTTTTCCCATTTGAGAATCCTGGATGGAGTACTTACTGCTCCTCCTCTCTCCCTGCTGCCACTCCCCTACCCCCGCCCCAAGACAAGACAGGAAGCTGAGTGCCTCATAGAGCAATTCCTTCTCTGGTCTCTGAAGCTTAACAGCTCTCCATTTGGAGCTGGGAGCCAAACGGAGTGGGGGTATGGGGGCCTGGAGCAGCTGAGGCTTTCAGCTCCAAAGGGCGGAGTCATGGGAGCCAGGCCCCAGCAGCTGCTGAGCATCCCAGGGATGCTGCACATGTGGATGGGGTTTCCATAGCAACCCCTGTGGGACCTGTTTTGTCACATCTCCTCTAAATGGAGGGCAGAGGGGGTTTCTAGGCCCTTGCAAATGTACAGTTCAAAGTCTGTAAATCCTCATAGCCCTGGGGGACAACGTGCTAGGGTCGGCTGAATTTCTACCAACAAGGAAATGGAAACTCCCCGCCATTCGGTCAGGTTTACCCAGTGAACACACAAGAGAATGGGGCTCCTGGCCAGCACTGACAATTAGACAGTCCAGATAGGGATCTCTGTTACGAGTGGCTGAAACCACTTACCACCATCAGAAATGAAAGAGTACATGGAAAGAGCAGAGTGCCTATCAGAAGGGATGGCTGGAAACGCAGGACAGGAAAGGGCAGGAAGCAGGGCAGCGTCCAGGGCCACCAGAGTGCCTGTTCCCACCCTTAGTCTCATCTCTCTATCAGGATTTGAGCCTTGGTGAAGTGATCCTGGGCTCAGGGCCTGGGTAGGTGGGAAGAGGGCCCATGACTGTGATCCACAGTCCTACAAGCCTATGTCCATGGGGTTAGGGTGGGTCCCCAAGGATAAATTGGGGTGCTGTTTCCAGAAGCAAAGGGAATGGATACTTGGCAGGCCAAACTCTCAGAGTGGGGTGTTAAGATCGGTTTCAGCTCAGAAGTTTCTGTGGACAGCAGGGTAGGAGAAGGGAGGCGCCTGAGAGAAGGCCATCCAGAAGAGCAAGATCCTTTCTGAAGCCCACAGGGGCTGGAAAGTGGACACAGGAAGAAGCAAGCTGGACACTGACAGCCTTCATTTTCACAGGATCCAGATGCACCTGTGTCTTAGTGCCAGGTTGGTTGACAGGTCTTCTACCTTTCTCTCTCTCTCTTCTCCAGGATCAAATTCCTGGACCAGAGAGACAGCCTTAGGTGGTTTAAAAAAAAAAAAAAAAAAGAGCTGGTAGTGCTTATCAGCTTTCTGTTGATGAAACAAAATACCAGAGAAAACCAAAAGGAGGAAAGAGCCAGTCAAGGGGGCTCAAGCCTGTAATCCCAGGCACTTGGGACTCTACTTCCCAAGTAGACTGTCTGCAATCAGGGGATCAAATTTCGAGCCCAGCCTAGGCTTAAACGTTTGCAAGACTCCATCTCAATCCATAGTTGGGTGTGGATGAAAAGTCCAGACCATTCTGAGCATAAAGTGAAAGGCTATCTTAAATATAATCAATGCTAAAAGGAGACTATTGGAGTGGCTCAAGTGGTAGAGTACCTGCTTAGCAAGTGCAAGGTCCTGAGTTCTAAACCCTGGTGAAAACAGAACAATACATAAAACAGAAAGGAGGAAAGGTTTATCTTGGCCCCTGGTCTCAGAAATTTCGGCCCATGGTTATTTGGTTCCATGGTGGGGGGGGGCTATGTTAAGGCAGAGCATCATGGCGGGAGCAGCTGAAGGGTGAGAAGAGGCTGAGGGTGAGGAGGGCGGAGGCCAGAGCAGATATAAAGGCCCTGAGGTTAGGAAGAGCTTGCATGTATGGGAAACTGGAATGAGTAGACCAGTATGTCGAGAGCTTAGTTAGCAAGGACTAGAAGGAGGCAGGGTGAGAATGGAGATGTGCCAGCGGCCACATCACCCATGGCTTCTAGATGCTGACGTAGGTGTGGATTGCATTCTGGATAAACTGGAAAATCATCGAAGGGTATTTAACATTCAGGCTGTATCCCATTTGCATTTTAAGCGGATCGCTCTGACTGCCAAGGTGGAGAGCGCCGTGATTCGGGGGAGCAAGGATGCGGATGTGGGCACAATGGGGCTGAGCATAGGTGACCATGGTTCAGAGGACCGGGGTCCCACCTTTGGGCCACCACTGGATTAAGCCAGGTACTCTAGGCAGGATGAATGACATCAGCCTCTGGGGATCACAAAGGCACCTCCTCCTAGCCCACCCCACAGCCAGTGGGTGATGGATAGACCCATGATGATCCAGCTGGGCTGTGTGCCTAAGTGACAAGTGATGAATGAGGTTGCAATGGAACGGCCTGAGCCACATGGCCAGTGTGCTGCTCCAAGAAAGGTTTTGCAGCCAGGAGTTAATTGGAGAAAGGAATGAGGGGGCCCAGTTTTACTTCCTCCATTGCTCACTAAGTGGAGCAGGCTGCAGGAGCTGAGGAGAGAGATCTCCATCATCCTCTGTGTTTGCCTGGTATATGCAGGATTGAGCAACCATGATTTCACCTATCCATTAACAAGTACAATCAAGGCCAGGCGCCGGTGGCTCACGCCTGTCATCTTAGCTACTCAGGAGGCTGAGATCTGAGGATCTCGGTTTGAAGCCAGTCAGGGCAGGAAAATTGGTGAGACTCTTGTCTCCAATGAACCACTTAAAAGCCAGAAGTGAAGCTGTGGCTCAAGTGGTAGAGTGCCAGCCCTAAGCACAAAAGCTCAGGGATAATACCCAGGCCCAGAGTTCAAGTCCCAGGACCAGGAAAAATAAAGAAAGGAAAAAAATGTCATTACGGCTCTGGGGCCTGCAGCACCCTGGTCTGCTCAGGAGGTGAATGACAGGTCTCCTAACCCTTATCTTATTTGCCTGATAACGTTGCTTTTTTTTTGCTTTGTTTTGTTTTTAATCTGTGGCTTCAGTGAGGAACTGATTGTAGAGAGCAACAGAAGTTGGTGGTTAAAATGGTGTGAAGAGTGGAACCACTGAGCCAGGTGCTGATGCGCACGCCTGTAATCCCAGAGATTCAAGAGGCTGAAATCTGAGGACTGAGGTTTGAAGCCAGTCTAGGCAGGAAAGTCCCTGAGACTCTCATGTCTATCCATCAAAAAGTCAGAAGTGGAACTGTGGCTCAAGTGGTAGAATATTAGCCTTGAGCAAAAAGCTCAAGGCCCACTCCTAGGCCCCGAGTTCGAGTCCCAGTACTGGCACACACACACACACACACACACACACACACACACACACACACACACACACAACCTGGTAGTCACAGCTTCAGCTTCTCCTGAGACTTGGCTGAGTTAATGCCATGTCACCTGCTTCCGGTGGCCGACATTCTCCTGGGTTTGGGAACACTAAAGAGGTGAGGAGCAAGGACGGGGACTGCCAGCTATTGCTCAGCCCAGATGCCAACCAGCTGCCAGAGAGAAACCTGGACTTCTGACAACCCACACTCCTTGGTTAGGATGGACATTTAGACATGGCTCTGACATTCCCTTCCTCCCTTCTACTCTCCTCCCCTTCCCTCCTTCTCTTCCGTTCCCTTCCTACGCATTTACCAAATGCCTTCCATGAGTCTGGCTGCATCCCATGAGTCTAGCCATTCCAGGAGACCTTCAGGGGAGGAATATGAGGACATAGCGTGAGAGGTTTCCTGTAGGAGCAGACGCAGAGGCTTCTCTCCCCCCCCCCTGGGAGTATGGAGGCAGCCGTGTCTGGAGGCCAGTAGAGGCTACTCTTTGTGGCCTCTCTCTGAGGCCAGCAGGCAAGGGCAGGCAGGAAAAGCCTGAGCCACAGGGAGAAAGACAGAAGATGAGGTGGATCTGTACCACTGGCCCCAAGGTCTTTGCAGCCTCCTGGAACCAGCCCCAAAGTGGAGAGGAATGGTACAGACCCACCAATAAGTAGATCCCTTGGGTCAGGAGGGAGGTTTGAGAGAATGGCCATCTCAGAGCACAGGTAGGGCAGCTTCAGGACACTGAATGCACACCTAGGGCAGGCGTGCTGACTTGGGACTGCAGATTCAAGGAGAGCTCTTGGCAAGCATGCTGCAGGTGACAGGCTGCTTCAGGTGCAGTTTGATCAAGGTTTCTCTACACTAGCCAAAGGCAGTAGAGCACACCTGTAATTCCAGCTACTTAGAAGGTGTCAGTAGGAGGATGATAGTCATAGGGTTGGGGGTGTGGCTTTGGTGGTACAACACTCACCTAGCAACCCCAAGACCCCCAGTAAATCCTCAGCACTGTCGCAGACAGGGAGTGAGGAGAAAGAGTCTTTTAAGCCAGCATGAGCACATGCAGGTGCACATGCACACATATGCACACAGTGCATCTGCACAGTACCAATGCATACATACACCACATAAATGCACACATGCACCACACATCACATGTGCACACACATGCATGCATGTGAATATACATGCACACACACACACACACACACATGTCCTCTGGTCCTCCATACCAAGCTGAGCAGCCAATTGCCTGATGTCAGACAGATGGGGAGAGTTCCTGCTTCACGTAGGGAGGGCAGTCTGAGGCCTGAGCTGCGAAATGGTGAAAAATCAATTGCCACCCTTCCAGCTTTTCCTCCCCTCCTTCCTGCCCTGCTGCTCTGATTCAGCTGAGAGATGGTTCCACTTGGTTGGAGCCCCTTTACTTTTGCCCTCTTGTCACTTTTTTTTTTTGGTTGGTCATGGGCCTTGAACTCTGGGCCTGGGCACTGTCCCTGAGCTCTTCAGTTCAAGGCGAGTGCTCTATCACTTGAGCCACAGTGCCACTTCCGGTTTTCTGACGGTTCATTAGAGATCAGAGTCTCACAGACCTTCCTGCCAAGGCTGGCTTTGGACCTTGATCCTCAGATCTCAGCCTCCTGAGTAGCTAGGATGACAGGTATGAGCCACCAGCGCCCAGCCTAGGGGATGTTTTTAAAGATAATTTTAGTGGGTAGCTTCAGGTGGTTGTCACCCTGTATGACAAGTCCCTTCGGGAGGCTGTGGTAAGGGTCAGAAGGCGTTGCTGTTGGCACCCAAGCCATATTCATTTTTGTGATTTTCTCATCAAGCAGTTATGGAATAAGTCCTGATGCTAATGGAGCGCAAGCCATGCCCAGTATAACATCTCTGCCTCTACCTCTCCCCCACCCCTGCCTCTGTGTCATTCTTGTCACCAGGGCTGGAGCTGGAGCTGGACTCTGATCTACAATCTGGATGCCCATCCATCCATCAGGCCCCGCCCTCTTCTTCACACAGGGCATGAGTTATGGTGCCCTGGGAAATTTGGTCTCTTTCACTACATGGAATGTCAGCTCTGAGAGAACCTATCTCAACTAACAGCAAGGCACTGAGGTGCACACCTGCCATCTCAGCCAGGCAGGAGGGGTACAGAGGAGGATTTCAGTCTGAAGCCAGCCTAGATATAAATGGGAGGGGCTGTTCCCAAAGTAACTAAAGGGCTGGAGTGTGTGTTTGTGTGTGTGTGTGTGTGTGTGTATGTGGCCTGAGCAGAGAGCACCACTACAAGAGATTGAGATCAAACCCAGGACCACCAAGAAAAGTCATCAAAATTTAAAAGACAACTTACTTGTGATGCTTTATCAGAGTATGGCTAAACTTGTCTTAGGAGCCATTCCAGACTAGCAAGGGAAGCTAAGAAACCCTGGGATAGCGAAATTCCAGGTCCTCCTGTTACCAGCTGAGTGACCTCAAGCAAATTCCTCATCTCTGAATGCCCGCTTGTTCTTGTCCACCTAAGGGAACTCCTACAGCTATGAAAAAGACCAAGCGGGATGGCCAGCGGTTTTACAAGCCTCTCCCAGGACCTGGCAGAAGTAAATAGTGGTTCTAATAAAGACAGTAAAAAACGACAACAAATCTTCAGAGCATGTCAAGTTTGTTGTGCAGACAGACTCCTTGATGAGCAGGTGAAAACTGGGGGCCAATCCAGGAAGTTTGGGGTGAGTCTGACATGCATCTCTAATGAGACTCCAGGTGGTACTTAGGATTCCAGCAAAATCTTACAGGGTGGAATTTGCATCTTATCCTGCGTAGCAATCTCGCTCAAAGCAACACTACTTTCTTTTACAAGGGGTATTGGTAGGAATGACTTGAACATAGCCTTCCTCCAGGGTGCTTGCCTTCTCTGCCCCACCCCCTACCGCCCCTCTCCCTCCAGACACAGACCAGCTAATCTAACCTTGCACAGACCTGAGATTTCCCAGGGGCCCAACTGCTGCGTGTCAGACATCAGTGCTCTGAGATAGAACCACAGTGCTCTAACCTTACAGCCCTGATTAATTCCCTCCCTTTGTTTGCCTCATTATCGTGATTAGATTCTGCCTGTAGCATAGCAACAGCTAATTGTAGGCTGCTTGCCGAGTGCATAATTCCTGCTATTAAAATTTTATCGAGGCTTTAATTGTGTTCCCTTTTTTTTTTTTTCCCCAGCAGTGAAGATCCAAAGTTTCAGAAGAGAGGGGATGTGGTTAGGGAAGCTGATGATTTTTTAATCTTCGAAAGCCCTGCAAAGCCCTACTTTGCAGCATCATTGACCTTGAGATCATTTCCTGTGGCCAGAAGGTAGCCCATCATTTATTTATTAACCCTCCCGAAGGCCTGCAAACAAACCCCTGTGGCCAGGAGGAAAGCCAGGTTCTGGGTCAAGTGCCTTAGAGAAAGCCCCAGAGGACAGGCCAACCATGGAGTTGGGGCATATAGAGGTGTTTGGGAAGCAGAAACTAGGGTCATGGGAGTGAGGAGGGGGGGTTCTACTTTGCCTGCAGACGGAGGGAGCAGACAAATGTGTCACTCCATCAGAACCCCCTTTGCTTTTCAGGAGTCCCCGCTCCCCACCCCCCAGCACCAGCAGCAGTAGAATCAGCAGGCTTGCAGGAGCTCACATGTCCAACTGCCCACGCTGTGCTTGGGTGGGGGCTGGAAAGAAGGGAGCTCCAGCAGAAGGGAGGCCAGCCTGCCTGGCCGCAGGCATCACCAGAGCTGCACACTTCTGGGAGGAGGGGGAGCTAGGCTCCATTCTCAGGTGGGAGGAGCTAAGTGCCATCTTCAGGGGAAAGGGGAGCTGGGTGCCATCCTCCTCTCTGTGTGTGTGTGTGTGTGTGTGTGTGTGTGTGTGTGTGTGTGTGTGTGTTGGGGGGGGATGGTGCCCACTTTGGGAATCCCTGACCTGCAGATGCAAGGGATTCTGGGAAATGTAGCAAAAAGACACCAGTACCAGCACCCTGGGGAGACATTCACTTAGCCCAGCTTAGCTCTCATTGGAACCACAGGCAGCCTGGGGGAAGGGGAGGTTGGCTCTATACTCAATGCCTCTCAGATGCAAGCCTATATTGGAACACTCAGGACAGCCAGTGAATGAGATAGCCGTGCCCACTCCCCAGATCCTCAGGCCAGGGTAAGGCCTACCTTTCCACTGGTCTACAAGACTAAGGACCACGAACCATTGCCTTCTGAGCTTCCCCAAGAACTCCATGCTGAGCCTCAGTCCACCACGGTAGAGCACTACTTCATGTGAAGACTCCCTCCATGTTCTGAGCTGCCTTCTGCAAATCCAAGCACTGGATAATTGAGCTCAGGTCCTGGGGTCTCGACCCAGCACGGTGCAGGTGGCTTCTCCCCCATCTTCATGTTAGGTCAAGTGAGGATGTTAAAAGCATATAGGATTTTAGATACAGCGTGCACAGAGAGCAACACATTGTTTGATGAGTTGGCATCAAGCCAGGAAGGCTTTAGATAAAACACAAAGCCAGAATTGTGCAGAGAAGGACAATAGCATGGTTTGTGGTAAAAGGGAGAGAAGGCAGAGGGAGTTGAAAGCAGGAGTCAGCTGGAAAACCTTCACAGACCAAGCAGGTAGCAAAGATAAACGGGGGGCAGATGGACAAGGCAGCCACCATTAGAACCAGCGTTTCCTGTCTGAAGGAAACACTATTGGAGGATAGGGACTGTGGTGAATTGAAGAGCCTCCACTCACCTCTGGCCAGTTGTGATCATGGGGGTGCAGGGCCCGAGAGTGAGGGCCCTGGATTGTTTTCCTTCAACGTTTTCAAAAGGAGCTTGGAATGTGGATTCTAAGATGGAATTTCCCTATGAAACAAAACAAAACAACCACAAAAGCCCAGCCTCAATCAACGCACGCCTGTAGGCCTGAGTGTAAAAGGCTCAGATTGGAATTCTCAGGTCCTAATCATGGCTGTCCTTCCTAGGAAGGAGTTACTGAGATACTTTCTGAGCCTATATCTTTGGTTTGTGTTTGGCTGGGAGGCTGAAGGGAGAGGAAAAAGGAGTAAAACAGAGAAGGCATATAAAAACAAACAAACACTGGGAAAACCCACTATTTAGAAGTAGGGGTGGGGAATTTCCACAGTCCTGTCCTCTGGGTAAACATGTACCTGCTTTACACATCTGGGTGTTAAAACCAGACTTTCAGACCACAGGCCCAAACTTCTGGAGGCTCACATGACAGGTTCTACCCCTCGTTCCATGGGCTGAGATCTGAGGATCACAGTTCAAGGCTCATGTGGGTACCCCAAAGATGTCTGAAGTGCTATCTTCCCACAGCAATCACACAACAAGCTTCCTTTCTCTGCCCATCATCATGTCTCTTATATTTGTGTGTGTGCTGGTGCTGGGACTTGAACTCAGGCCCTCATGTTCTCACTTAGCTGATATTCTACAACTTGAGCCACACCTCCACTTCTGGCTTTTTTTTTTTTTTTTTTTTTTTTTTTTTTGCTGGTTAATTGGAGATTAAGAGTCTCACAGATTTTTTCCTGCCCAGCCTGGCTTTGAACTGCTATCCTCAAATCTCAACCTCCTGAAGAGTTGGGATGACAGATGTGAGCCACCAGCGCCTGACTCGCCCTGCCCATATTTGAAGGAAGAGGTCTCCATCTCCATTTAATAGCTTGGTACTTCATCCTTTTTTATCTGCTTCCTCCAGGCTCATTTCCTAAGAAGCTGATTGATCTTGATCTTGATTCAGTCCACTGCAATTACTCCTGAGAAAGTCCCAGAGCCATCAGCTTTAACTCCGAGACCTTGGAGAGAGTGAGGATTTTCAAGTTGAGCATGTCTTCGGCAAACCTTAGCAAACATCTAGAATGTTTGGTATGAGAGTCCACAGAGGGGCCTAATCATGAAGTCTGGCATTCACATAGTCAGCTGTGCTGTCTTGCGAGTTACAAGTGCTTTGGCGGGAGCTTGAGAGAAGCAATAAACAAAAATGAGATTGAAATTCACTCATTTTATCCCTTTTTTGTTAACTTCTTGGAGGGAAGAAATGGAGATGAATGAGACATGAAATCACAGAACGGAGAGTTGGCAATGCTCTTAGAAATGAATTATCCAACCTGACACTCGATTGCAAATAATAATAGCTAACGCTTTGATTGTTTACCTGGTGCCAAATGCAAGGCGGGATTATTTGCATGCTCTCTTAATCTTCACTGAGAGGTAGCAAGATTTTAATGTTCATTTTATGACATCAAGTTAAGTAACTTGTCCAAGGCCACAGCCAATAAAGCGGGGCACCAGAATTCCTGGCTAAGTGTCTACCCTTCTCAGTGTGCGTGTGTGCGTGTGTGCGTGTGTGCATGCATGTGCATGCTCGGAACTTGAGCCACACCTCCACGTCTAGCTTTTTGCTGGCTAATTGGAGATTAAGAGTCTCAGACTTTTCTGCCTAGGCTGGCTTCAAATCATGATCCTTAGATCTCAGTCTCCTGAGTCGTTGGTGTTAGTATTATGCTCACCTTTGGTCCTCAGCTCCGCCCTGACCTGGACCCCCCTCCCATTCCTGGAGTTCCCTCCATACAGCTGACCCCTCCCTCTCTCTGCCCAAACCCTCCTGAACTCCCATCTACCTCATTTCTTATCCCTCAGATCCTCCTGCTACCTAGATGGTGGCAAAGGCCATGTGCTCCCTCTTGGGGGAACTATGGCTCCCCTAATAAACCTTATAATAATCTTTCTCCTGTGCCTGCCTGCCTCTGGTCCCCTGGGATGGATGTGTGGGATTCTCTTTCAGTTGGGATTATAGGCATGAGCCACCAGCACCCAGCCTTCCTGTGTTTTTCCCTCCCTCCCCTAACCCACTTGCCTTCAAGGCCCCTCTAGACAGTTTGTTCCCATTTGGAAAGCTTGATTGCTCAAAAATCTCTCCATATCCTAAGCTGAAGTCTGCTCTTCGAGAACCCTTGTCACTGAAGCAACACACAGGCCAGTCCTGCATGGTGATGGGCCCCATCTGAGCCTTTCCTTCTCTAAGCTGAATGTCTTGGGCCACTCTGACCCTCCTCCCACTGATGTCTCTACACCCAGCCTTTTTCCTCTGCATCTGCACATTCAAACTTCCAGACACTAGGCTAGTGGGGTGAAGAAGAACAGGCCAGGTACGGGGAGATCATAGGCTCTTCTCTCCTTTCCCTCCTCACTTTCCACATAGACGTGAATACAGCCCAGGTTTTCTCAGCAAATCCAATGATGAAAGGCAAGAAGCACTCAGCCTCGCCATGGGGGAGCATGAGGAAGTGGGGGCCCCATGTGGCAAATGGGCAAGCAAACCCTTGATCTAAAGGAAGCAGACATTTCTCAGATCTCACCGGGCATTGCAACCAAAGGACCATGTCAGATTGTCTGAACTTTCCAGAAGCTGCTGGAAACCTGGGTTTTTATTCAGAAACTTTTGATTTTTATCAGTTCCCTTTCTTTCTTTGCAATGTTGGGATTTTTCGCCCCATTCTGTAGACTGAACAAAACGAATTTGCCTTTTACCACCTGGTCCTGACCCTGAAGGCCTGCTGGAAAGGCCTCCAGTGGCCTTGGGTCCCCACAGCCAGGATGAGCCTCTGAACCCTGGGGCTACTTCTGTTGGCCCAACACTTCTACAGGCTAAGTAGATGGTGAAATATAAGTAAATAATGCCTCACGTGTGGCAGTGTCTGAGGATCACAGATACCCTTCACTTAAATCATCACTCTCCATCAACAAATAACAGGATGTTGAGAGTGAAATTAGCAACTGAACGATGGGCATAAAATTCATTTGAAATTCAATGGGGTGACAGCATTAGCTTCCAATTAGCCTGTTTGAACATCTTCCTTCAGTGCTGGTCTTTTTAAATAAAAAAAAAAATGCAATTAACCTTCTTGCTGCTCAATTGCTGTTGGCTACAATAATATCATTATGCCATGGCTCCTGTTATTGGGAGTGAAATAATTAGATGATGAGCCAGAGGAGGACAGCAGGGCGGTTTCTGGGCCTCCTTTCTGTGAGGGGTGGAGGGAAGAGGAGTGAGAACAGGTCCCACAAAGGCTGTCCAGAGGGACAGAGGAGCCCTCAGGACCATTCACACTCAGATTCCCAGCTCTCATTCACACACAGAGCTTTGCCTTCTCCAGGCCCCAGGATGTCTGATACCCTTTTTTGTTTGGTTGGTGATGAGGCTTGAACTCTGTCCCTGAGCTTTTCTGCTCAAAGCTTTTACTCTACCACTTGGAGCCATAGCTCTGCTTCTGGTTTTCTGGTGGTCAATTGGAAATAAGAATCTTATAGACTGTCCTGCTTGGAGGCTTTGAACTGAAATCCTCAGATCTCAGCCTCCTGACTAGCTAGGATTACAGGTGTGAGCCACTAGCACCTGGCTAATACCATTTAGTGGCTCTGACCCAAGGCCTTGCCTCCCCTGAGTCTTCCCTTGGCCTCCTTAATGGGCAGTGTCATCTTGCAGGCAGAATCCTGCCATCCTGGCTTCCTGCCTAAGAATCCAGACAAGGGTCTAAGTCCTCACTCACTCTTTCTTGGATAGTTACAGACTTGCTGGCTTGGAATAATCACAGCTCAAGGAGTAAAGCTCTTGCCTAGCATACAAAAGGTCACCGAGTTGAGTCACTTACAATTTGCCCCTCCCTGTAATCCATGCCACCCACTACTGCTACCTCTCACGAGCCTCTCCCACACACCAGGCAATCCAGCCCAAGGCTTCAGATCACCAGCTGCCACCACCTGCTGGTCACAGCCACCCATCCCCCCCCTCCACCTTCCTCCCTCTTCCCTGTCTAGTTCAAATTGTCCAGCTCTTCCCTGCCTCCAAACATACCTTAAACTTCCCAGCCCTCACATCTTTGCTCATGCCAGCCTCTGACTAGGAAGGGAAAGCCCTTCCCATTCCTCCCTGTTAAATCTTCTCTCTCAATACCCAGCTCTGTGCTTACATCTGCTGCACCTGGGGCTCCAGCGATCTGTCAACTTCAAACAGCTCCAGAGCTTATTGTCCGGGACGTTCCTTTTGATCCTTAATAACATGGTTTGTGATTTTTCCTCTGTGCACTCAGCTGAGAGTACATCCTTTGAAAGTCAGGGCCTGCCTTGTGGTCCCTGAAGCCTGTCTTCCTAGTCTTGCTTAACAGCAAAGCCTCTTCTCTCTGAGAAGAGGTGACATTCATTTCTCTACTGTCCTGGGTTCAGGGTGGTCTTGAAGTGGACAGCTCAGAGGTGGTGCTGGCCAGAAAGCCTGTGCCTGGGAGAAAGCAGTATAGGGAGGTGCAGGGGGTCGGGGGGGGGGGGCAGGGACAGCCTGGAAGAGAAAGCACCATGTGTGGATAGTGCTTGCTTGGAGCCAGAACCATTTCCAGTTGGCTGGATCACTCTGTTGGCTCCCTGGGCACCTGCAGAGTGGGCATAGCTGCAGATGTCTTGGGCGGATGTGGCTTCAAGCCTCCCTCCTGAGAGCAGAATTGCCCCATGAAGCGGAGAAGAGTCCTCATGGATTCTCAGTAGTCTTCTCTAAGAGGCCTGGGTGAGGCCCAGATGGTAGCCATCTCCCTTACCAGGGCCAAGAATGGTAGAAACAGCCCCACTCTGTCTAGTTTGGCATTTTCTGTGGCCTCCTGTCATGCCCCTTGGCTTCCTTATCCTCAGTGGAGACCATCTGGCCTGCTGGGAAGAGCTGCAGAAACAAAGTTCAAATCATGGTTTTGCTCATTATCAGCAGGGTGACTGCCCTGAGCCTCAGTTTCCTTGTCTTTGAAAGGGTAACAAAAATAACACCCCTTGCATTTAGTGGGAAGATCTAAGGGATCTGACTGGGATTGCACACAGTAAGAGCTCAAAAATGACCCTGGCTTTCCCCAATTATGCTTCCATGTCTGTGACTCATATGAGTCCCTGGTTAGGAGTTAGCCACAGCTAGAACATCATAAACATTTGTTCTTATTAGCATGGTGGGCCTGGGCCTCTGTGATCTTTCAGATGCTCCTCTCAGGCCCTCAGAAGCAAACCCCCTGGTGCCAGCTGGGTATGCCTGAATGCTGGCCTGTGCCCCTGTATGTGTCAGACAGGGCAGCAGCTTCTCTCCGAGAGCACACACTGTTTCTGACTCCCATGACTGTTCTCTGCCCATTACTGAGCAGGTGGGGGCAGCTGCTAGCCTGGGCCACATCTGCTGTGGCCTGTCAGCCCCATGTCACCGGCAACCCTAAGGGAAAACAGGGCTCTGGCTAATGAAAAGCTTGGAGCAGCCCTGGAGCCTCCTAGCAGCTGCTACCTCCCCTGTTCCCATGCGCCTTGCTACTCTAGCCCTCCGCCTGCATTATGGGCCTGCCTCCTGAGGTCCAGTCACAGAACACATCCTCCTGTGGCTCACCTTGAAAAGCATCCCAGACTCAAGCCAAAGCAGTGGCCCACTTGGTGTCATTTTTGAGTCTCTGAGAAAAAAAAATCTCTTTGGCCTCAAATATTTTTCCGCAATAAACCTGAAATTCCATCATCTGAGCCAATGATTCCAAGCTGAAGCATTCAATGTGCTGCCCCTATTCATCTTTTCTAGAAACCTGGATTCTTGGGGGTGGAGATCCAGTTCAGTGGTAGAGTGCTTGCCCAGCATGGGCAAGGCCCTAGGTCCCATCTCCAGCCCAAGAAGAGGAAAATAACCAATACAACAATATAAAGGAATGTATCTTCTTGGGCTGGGAATATGATTTAGTTGTAGAGTCTTCACCTAGCTTGCATGAAACCCTGGGGTCTATTCCTCAGTACCACATAACACAGAAAAAGCCAGAGTGGTGCTGTGGCTCACGAAGTAGAGTGCTAGTCTTGAGCAAAAGAAGGTCAGGGCCTGGACACTAAGTTCAAGCTCCAGGGCTGCTCCCCCCACTCAAAAAAATGTCTATTCTTAGGCCCCACCTTAATTGAGAACCTGGGAGAGGAGTCTCTATGTTTAACACACCCTGTGGGTGATCTTGTGGAAAGGCACTTTTCCCTCAGTGAAACAGCTCTCCCTCCATTCCTCAGCCTGATAGGCTGTGTGTGCTCTAAGTAGTACATGACTAGCACGTGAACAGCACATGAACAGCACGTGACCAGCACATGTTCCTTGCATTTCAGACATTCACATAGCCTTTGATGGAGGCTGAGCAAAAATCAGCTTCACTGAGGGAGGCTCATACTAGGTGGTTCTGGGACATGTTTACCCCAGTTCCTCCATTTTCCCATCACCAGTGATTTCAGAGTTAGGGTTTCCTTATTGTTAATTCAAGGACTTAATAATTTTTTTTTAAAAAAACTAGAACTCCTATTTCCATCAAGCCATGCTCTGAGCCTGGGTTAGTCGGCGTCGATTGAAATTCTAGCTCTACCATTTGTTAGTGGTTAGGTTCTGGGTTAAATATTTAAACTCTTTGCGCTTTTGTAAAATAAGAACAATGATTTACACACACACACACATACATACAGTCATTATTTCAAGGGCTAAAATGTTCAGTGCTGTTTGGACTTTTTTTTGGAGTACTTTTCTTTCAAATTTCATGAAGGGGGGTAACTAAAGACTGAGGCAGGCAGTTGGGGTCAGGGAGAGCTTGGAGCTCTCAGCTTCTAACTTGGGTGGTTCACAGGGAACCCCAGGAACAGAGCACTGACCAGGTGGTGAAGGGTTCTGAGGCCGATTGGATTGTCTTCCTATGAAGGCCACCATCAAACAGAATACTACCTTATGGCAGAAGGTGCCCACAAAGGCTAAGTAGAGAGTGGATGGTGGCGTGGAAATGTCTGCTCCAGTGTGGGTAGAGGCACAACACCTCCCTACCCTGCATATCTTCACCCCACACTTGACAACTCTGCTCTGAGACCCCTCCCTCCCCAAAGACCCAGACAGGCTGTCACTCTAGCAATCGATCACATGCCACAGAATTACAGAAGCTGTTACCTGGGCTCTTCAAAGCCTCACATGGAGAGTTCTTTAGCCTTTTAATTCAATGCAGTCTCCAGTCACCACAGACCTCCCTTCTTGATTTTCGTGAGCAAAGGCTCTCTGTATGGGAGCCCTGGACACGGTGTGGGAACCAAAGGGATCTTGAGGCTGATTCCATCAGGATGGGCTGGGACCAAGGCAGGGAGCCAGACTTGGAGGAATGAAGCCCCCCCACCCTACCCTGGTGGGGAGGGGGCACCTGAACTCTTAACTTCCTGGCTGCTCCCCAGATCAATGGCGGCTTTGTATTCTTCCCCAGCTGGAGGGGCCTGAGGCTGGCAAGTGTTTTACATTATTAATCAGCCAGCTTTTTTTCCCCCTTCCTAATAACATAGTCTCCCTCCACATTTGTGGCATGACTTTGAAACTCTGTACATGTGTGGACTCCTGTGGGCAGCAGGACAGGGAAGGTCTTGTGCTGGAGAATCACAGGATGTGATGCATGCATTTTGGTTTCTTTTAACATCAGAAGGCAAAGAAAGAAAATGATGATAATGATGATGATGATGATGATGATGATGATGATGATGATGATGATGATAGAGACAAATGGATCTAATCAAGATATTTGTCTTTATGTCTGTGGAATTATAAATTATAATTTTCAACATTTTGTTTCGGCAGAAGGTCCCACAAAGGCAACTGTGCCTGAGGCCCAGAGCCATCAAAAAGTGACCCCGAGGGGCTGGGAAGGTGGCTCAGTGGTAGAGCGCTTGCCTTGCATGCATGAGGCCCTGGGTTCGATTCCTCAGCACCACATAAGCAGAAAAAGCCAGAAGTGGCGTTGTGGCTCAAGTGGTAGACTGCTATCCTTGAGCTGAACAGCTGAGGGACAGTGCTCAGGCCCAGAGTTCAAGCCCCCCCCCTACAACAACAACAAAAAGTGACCCTGAACACAGGGTGGATCCAATCCCCTTTTTCCTTTGTCAATTAGAATCAATAATATACAGATGAGCAAGAGCCCAGAGTAGAGCAGGATGTCACCTCCCCCCATACCCCCAGCCTCCCTGGTGACCCCGGCTGACCCTCACACCCACTCAGGCTCCACTAAGGAGGGTTCCATTAATAGTCATCACCAGCCAACTGGCTCGATTCCTGTCGCCATGTTGAAATACTCCATGTCCCTTCACTTGGCAACATGTGAGCATTCCATTCCTTTCCATTCTGTGCCCACGGGACTGCCCGGCTGGGAGTGCCTGCTGCCTCAGCATCTGGGACGGCTGGCGATTTTCACTGGTATTTACCCATGGACTCAGGGCTCCTGGGAGAAGAATGATCAGCCCTGAGCTCTTGGGTAAGCTAGCCGATGAGTGGCTGCTTTTCTCTAAGCTCCTTGGATAAAAACCATCAGGGAGATTTCCAGGCTGAAATCCTTCACTCCCTCCGAGGCTTCACCCTCCACAGCCTTTCCTTTCCAACCAGTGTCTCAATAGCCATGGCTTCTGGAGAAATCTCATCATCCTGGGCCTTGGTGCTGTACAGAGGGGCTCTCTGCCTACTGCTGACCTAGGCCTCCACACTGTTGATTGAAAAGCTAGCTTCCTGGAGCTGAAGTGCAGCTCAGTGGCAGAACACTTGCCTAGCATGCACAAAGTCAATGCAAAGGAAATAAAGAAGGAAAAAACAACTCCTCCTGCCCAGCATGCTAGCCATTCCACTCTGGAGATCCAGATGTCCATGGAGCCACAATGTCACATCTGGCCCAATGGGAGCTACAGCCTAGCATCAGTGCTAAGGCCAGCATGGTTTTGACAGGCTGGTCTCTGGGCCTTACTACCCTTGGCTGGGTGATATAAAATTGTATACATTTGGGGCCTTAGTTCCTGATAGCCAGAGGGATACAAATGTTTATGATGCTCAAACATCACAGAGAGTTCACTTTCCCCCTCTCCTTTCCCCTGTCCATATCCAGCGATCATTCATCCTCCTCCATCCTCACAGCTTGCTGGGTTTTCTCTCCTCTGAGCTGAGATGTTGCAGTTGGGTATTGGTTGCTTTTTTCTTTTTCTTTTAACCTGTTGGTGGTGAGTGTTCCTGTGGCTTTTCTGCCTGTTTCCTTTGTGGGTTGGTTTTGGGATGTGAGGTGAAAACAGAAGAGGCCATTTAATGCAGAAGGGGTATCTCAGGCCTGTGTCAGCCTGGTGCTCGCCTGCTCCAGTCAGTGGTCAGCAGCCAATGCTGCTGGTCCCATTTACAGAAACCGCCCTGGGTGGAGGGACTCTCTCCGCTGACTTGCTGAGCACCATGGCCAAGCATAAAACTTGAAAGCAACTTGTTGCATCCTTTCTGATGCCTGCAGCAGAGGCAGGGTAGTTGGGGGAAGATGAGGCTCAGGAAATGGCAGCTTGGAATTCAGAACGAACACCATATTGATTCACTTGATTAAAGGCATATAAGCACTATTTTCTTTGTTTTGAGCCTTACACTCCCACATAAGCTGCAACATTTAGTAGAAAGGGGTATGTGTATGTGGGGGGGGAGTGAAAAGAACCTCGGTTTTCTCCCTTGGACCTTGTCTGTTTGTCCAGCTGATTAGCATGCTCTGGGACTAAGCAAGGAAACTTTAGACATTTATTCTGGGAAAATGAATCACCCTAGGCACAAAATATGTACAAAAATACTTACCTCAAGGATAGACACTTACCTTAAAGGGAGCTTGTGGCAAAACCCAGTATCTGAAAGGGAGAGAGGGAAAGGAAGGAAGGAAGGAAGGGAGGAAGGGAGGAAAGGAGGAAGGCTAGGAGGGAAGAGGGGAGGATGGAAAAAAGAAAGGAAGGGGAGGATGGAAGGATGGGAAGGAGGGGAGGAAGGAAGGGAAGAATGAATAAAGGAATGAATAAAAGAAGGAAAGAAGGAAGGAAGGAAGAAAGGAAGGAAGGAAGGGAAAGTTGGAAGGAAGGATAGAAGGAAGGGAAGAATGGAAGAAAGGAAGGAAGGAAAGGAAGAGTGGAAGGAAGGAAAAAAGGTAGGAAGGGAAGGGAAGGATAGAGAGACAGAGGAAGGATGGTTCTGTTCTCAAAAAGCCTTTTCTGAGTGGTGTCTAGTGGAGAGCTAGTCCCCATGCCCCTGCCAGGAAGAATCTGTCACAACAGCTCCAGGCCTCTAGATAGATTTCTGGTCCTGATGAGACAGAATCCCAATGTGCCAAGTGTGCCCTAAGGAAAGGGTCAACTGGAAGAAATTGCATAGAGGGCTTCAAGAGGATGAGATCCACTTCCCATGGACACTGCATCCTGAGACCCTAGGAGCTGGCCCCAGCTTGTTGGAAGGGCTGATGACCAGTCAGTCAGTCAATTGACTCCAGATCTCTTTGCTCAGCACTTCTTTCGGAGGTGCATGACCTCTGCTCTCTGGGCATCTGCAAGGGAGAAAACTGCCATCGTGCCATTTAAGAAGAGTCACCTGAAACAGTTGATCACTGGTTTTAAACAGCACAGGAAAGAAAAAAGAGCAGCGTGTGGACATCTGCAATAACTGACCTCATTAGGAGAGTGGACCCTGTGGTCAGAAGCCAAATTCAACCCAACTAGCCCAAGGTCACCGTAGATTTGCAGGGTGAACTGAGTAGTCCAGCTCCCAGATGCCTGCAGTGAGAACCAGACAGTCTGGCCCCTGGACATGGAGACCTATGGTGTGAACTGGGAAGCTGGGCTCCCAGATGTGGAGACCTGCAGTATGAACAGGGCAGCCTGGCTCCCAGATGCATCTGGGCCTCTCCATCCGCAGAGGGACCCAAGGCACAAAGCAGACCAACTGGGACTTGTTCCTTGGAGCTGGAAGCATCCACCAGGACTGACTTGCTGTCTGCCTGCTCTCTCCCATGGGAAGGAGAAGACATTTGTTTTGTTTCCAAGCCCATCTCCAGGACAAGGTTATACATTATAGAGTCAGAGGCCCATCATTTGTTGTCTCCTGGCTAATTCAAAGGCAGAAGTCTTTATGGCAAGCCGATCAATGACTAGTCAGAGCTTCTTTTCATCCACAAAAAAAATCAATTAGTCAGTCTGCACCAACAGAGAAGAGCAGCAGCAGCAGCAGCAGGATGGTCTAAGGTCTAACAGACGAAGAAATGAATCTTACTTCTGGGAAAGCTGTGTAGCAATCCATTAAACTCTCTCTGCGCCCTGGGAGGGAGATGGTATTCTTATTACAGTCATCTTGCACAGGGACACAGACCCTCTGGCCAAAAGCCTTTTAGGTCAGATATGTTAGATGTTGTTGGAAAGAGGCCTAGGCTGGCTGGGAATCAGGACACTGGGCCTTGACTCCTTATTGGCTTCCTGATCTCCCCGGAGAGCGTCTACTAGCCCAGACTTACTGCTTCCCCACCTACCCCAGGGCCTTCAGTGAGCATCTGCCATTGGTTCTTGCTGCTTGGCAGGAACTGGAGGAAGAGGGTGGAGCCCAGCCAAGAGGCCAGCTCCTTCCTGGTCTGGTGGCAGATAGTTTGAACAGAGCTGCCCCAGCCCTCCAGCTGCACACCTGCCACCCACACACCGGCTGTGGTTTTTCTCTGTTGGCAGCACAAATGCAGCTTAATGGCCAGCCAAATGGCCTGTGAGGACAGGGGCACTGAGATTCCATTTTCAGCTTCTCATCACTTCTAATTTTTGAGTTGGCATTTTCATTTTGTTGGATAAAGATGTTCAGAGCTTCCTCTGTTTCCAACACTATCTGACATAGCGTCTTACACAACAGAGGCTCTCTGGCCATCCACCCTACTCCCCTGGGGCAGAAGGGCTGAGTGCCAGGGTGGAATTGGGCCCAAGGGAGGGAGAGACATGTACAAATGGGGCAGCTTTTGGAGCCACAGGCCCAGACTCTGGGGACTCAGGGACTCTGGGAGCTGGTCTGCTCTTCCCCACCCTGTCTGAGGTCAGATTGTGAAATGAAGGTGGGAGGAAAAACCCCATCAGCTTCCTGAGTTGTTGTTGTTGTCATTATATTAGTTTTATTAGAACACAGCCAGGCCCATTGGCCATAATTGTTTTTGTGCAACAGAACTGAATGGTTACAGTATAGTCTGTGCAGTGGTCCACAGCCTAAAATATTTCCTGTCTGGTTGCTTACAGAGAAAGTTAGGCAAGGCCTGCTCTGCTTGGCATCGCTGGGTATGAGTATGAGATGTGGGTGAACCCATAAATAGGTTCCCATCAACTCAGGCCGGGCTCTGCCATGAACTGCGTTCTTGTTATATCACATGTGTCTCCTCAATGACTTACAAAAGTCACTTTTGGTGACCCTGAGGGACTCCAGCGCTCGGAGGCACCAGTTTGGTTGGCAGATCAGCAAGCAGAGATGGAGACACCCCACCCAATGAAGAGTAGGTCAAAGGCAGATTTGCCTGGGGAGTGCTCTACTTGGAAGGTTTACATTTAACCTCTTCTACCCCTGTCATCTTGCATGAGGCTGCTCTGAGAATGAGAGTCCACATCTCCCTCTGAATTTCTCAATTTTTAAAATATTTTTTTTGTTTTACCTTGAAATCCAGCACCTAGTCACCTGCTACCTGATGTCCTTACTCGGCAGTGACCTCTTCTCTGAATTGTATTCGTTCTTGTTTTTCCCTCGGGGCTGGTGCCCAGCTTGTAGGTGTTGGCAGAAGAAAGCAGTACATGGGAGTTGATGGCAACTTATCTCCTGTAAAAACCTGACACTCCTTGGTTGGAGAGTTTGGAAGTATGTAGACACAGAATTGAAGCATACACATGACCCTTTGTTAGACTAGAAAATGCCTCAGGAATGCACACAGGTATCTCAATGGTCAAGGGCAATTGGCAGTCAAAGGTAGCCAGCCCTGTGCATTACCAAGGAGTGTGGAAAAGCATTTAGGACAAGCATTCAAGGAGGGCTGGGAAGGTGGCTCAGTGGTAGAGTGCTTCCCTTGCATGCATGAGGCCCTGGGTTCGATTCCTCAGTACCACATAAACAGAAAAAGCTGGAAGTGGTGCTGTGGCTCAAGTGGTAGAGCGCTAGCCTTGAGCTGAAGAGCTGAGGGACAGCGCCCAGGCCCAGAGTTCAAGGCCCACGACCAGAAAAAAAAAAACATTCTAGGAGCCTCCAGCTGAGTACTTCTGTGACGCATAGATAACACGGATGAGTATGTGCGCTTTGGCATGGGTAGGAGTCATTTGGTCATCTATTATATATAAAGATGTCTTTGGGAGGAATTAACTGGCGCCCTGAAGCTGTGAAATCCACCCTTTATGAGGCAAGGTGCCTAGGCAACACTGCCACAGGATTTATCATCATTATCAGCCTTCATCATTGCCAGGGTGAGAGGTCTGCAAGGGTGAGCCTTAACACTGCCCTAACGACCCCCCCCACATGCAGACAGGACACTGTGTGGGGGTGGTGAATGACATAAGGCTTTGGAGTGTGAAACCTAGGTGTGAATCCTGACTGCCATGTTGGAACTTCCTGGCCTTAAGCAAATTAGCTACCTTCACTTAGTCCCACATTTCTTTTCTTTCTTTCTTTCTTTCTTTCTTTCCTTTCTTTCTTTCTTTCTTCCTTCCTTCCTTCCTTCCTTCCTTTCTTTCCTTCTTTCTTCCCTTCTTTCCTTCCTTCCTTTCTTCCCTTCCCTTCTCCTTCCTTCCTTCCTCCCCTTCCTTCCTTCCTTCCTTCCTTCTTTCTTTCTTTCTTTCTTTCTTTCTTTCTTTCTTTCTTCCTTCCTTCCTTCCTTCCTTCCTTTCTTTCCTTCTTTCTTCCCTTCTTTCCTTCCTTCCTTTCTTCCCTTCCCTTCTCCTTCCTTCCTTCCTCCCCTTCCTTCCTTCCTTCCTTCCTTCCTTCCTTCCTTCCTTCCTTCCTTCTTTCTTTCTTTCTTTCTTCCTTCCTTCCTTCCTTCCTTCCTTCCTTCCTTCCTTCCTTCCTTTCTTTCCTTCTTTCTTCCCTTCTTTCCTTCCTTCCTTTCTTCCCTTCCCTTCTCCTTCCTTCCTTCCTCCCCTTCCTTCCTCCCCTTCCTTCCTTCCTTCCTTCCTTCTTTCCTTCCTTCCTTCCTTCCTTCCTTCCTTCCTTCCTTCCTTCCTTCCTTCCTTCCTTCCTTCTTTCTTTCTTTCTTTCTTTCTTTCTTTCTTTCTTTCTTTCTTTCTTTCTTTCTTTCTTTCTTTCTTTCTTTCTTTCTTTCTTTCCCCATCCTGGGGCTTGAACTCAGGGTCTGGGCAATGCTCCTGAGCTTCATTTGTTCAAGGCTAGCACTCTACCACTTGAGCCACTTCTGGCTTTTTCTCTTTAAGTGGTACTGAGGAATTGAACCCATGGCTTCATGCATGCTAGGCAAGCACTCTATCACTAAGCCATGTTCCCAGCCTGAGTCCCACATTTCATCTGCAAAACAAATTGTTAATAATTCCTCTTTCTCAAAGTTCTCTCCACAATCTGTACTTGCAACTGTCCTCCGAGATGTAGGGAGCCTGGTGGAATAGAACTCTTAACCTATGGGTGCTGCTAACACCAGGTAGATAATGTCAGAATTGAGTTGCATTATAATCATCTAGCTGAAGTCTGCTGCAGAATTGATTGCTTGGTGTGTGAAGGTATTTTCCCTCACATCTAGGGAAAGCAGGAGCATTCTGTCTTGTGTTGGCCATGACTAACCTCAGAAAAATTTGGTCAAAGGAACGAATAAATGGATGAGTGGGTAGGTAGATAGATAAATGGATGGAAGGGTGGCAGATGAGTGGATGGATGAATGATGGATGGATGAACAGATGAGTTGATGAATGGATGAAGTACCATCCTTAGAAACTAGACATCTGCATTTCCCCCCTCTGAATCCCTCTCTTTTTCTTCATGCAACATGTTTCTTATTTCTCTTGTTCCCATCACTCCCACTTTTTCCTCCATCATGAACTTCCTTTTCTCATAGCTTTACTCTTTGAGATTGGAATAAAAGGGGCTGGGTCAACTTTCCAGTAATTAATTGAGTCAATAACTGTTTATTGAGCTCTAGATGTTCCTTTGTCCATTCTTGTAGTCATTTGACACAATGTTTATTTAGCACCATTGGTGTCTGATGTGTCAGGAACCAAGTGATGGGGAAGCAGAAAGATCTCAGTCAGATCGCTGCCCTATGGGGGCCCAACAATCTAAAATACAAAAACAATCTAAAATACAAAGTAGACAGAGCTGCCATCTCAGAGCCCTGCTGACTCCTGGCTCCCTCCCTTATCCCATACTCCAGTTGTCAAGATCCATCTACTCCCAGCCTCTGTGTTATTCTGCCCCTTGCTCTTTACTAATTGCTCTACCCTATTGCCTGCAGTGGCCAAATAATTAATATGGCATTAGCAGAGGCAGCCAGGTCCTCTCCTCATTGCTGGCCTCCCTTTCCCCTCTCCTCTCATTTGTTCAGTGGGTCTTGCTCCTTCCGTTCTCCTTCCTCTTTCTCAGGTTCGACTCTTTGGAAGAGATCTTAGAATGCTTCTGGTTCTCCACCACCCAGTATAAAATCCATATCCACAGCCTCCCCATCCACAGGCTCAAACTGGTCCTTTCCTGTGGCCCAAGCCTTCCACCATAGCCTGCTCTCCCTACTTCAGGAGCCTCCTATTTTTCTGACTCTGCCAGACAAATGCTCAAGTTGAGCTCAAGTTGACCTACTTTGTCCAGACCAAAGAATTTGGAGCTCAGGATAATCCTGACTCATCTTTTGAGCTTCAGCCTTTCAGATATTAGAAATATAGCTATTATCTTCCATTCCTTTCCAGGATTTTCTTCTTCATAATTCACATTTCTAAGTTCTCAGCTTCCTCAAATTTAAATATGAACTCTCACAACCCTCAGGAGTTTCTTTAAACAGACTCTGTTTTCCCTATAGACTCTTTGAAATATGCCTTGTCCCCTCCTATGGAGGGGGCTGCCCAGAAATTTCAGTCAGCTGGACTACTGTCTGGCTTTGAGTGACCATTGTATTGTATTCCTACTTGCCTTCTCCTCCTTGGCTTTAACTATTATTTCTATACCCTTGGATCTTGTTGAACTGAGAGAACACTGAAGCTACCAACTCTGGCCTGAGGCTATATAGCTCAGTGATATAGTGGTAGTGTAGCATGCATGAGGTCCTGGGTCAATTCTCAGCATCACAAAACAAAACCCAAACCAAAAAGCAAAAACAAAAAAAACCAACAACAAATAAGCAAATCCCTGTAAGGTCTTCTTCATCTAAATAAAGTAAGAGAGCTCTATGCTAAAGTTAAAATAAACCATAAGGGTTGCTTACCACTGCAATCCAACCACTCTGTAGGAGAGGAAATTGGGGTTCAGAGAGGGCTGGCAATTGTACCAAGATTCATGGCCTGTGTAGAGTGGGATCTCCTAACTCCTGGTCCACCTCAAGTGGTCTCCTGATTGTTTGACTGGTGGCTATTTCAGAGAAGAAGTGAGATGTACTTTCTACTTTCAAGTCAGTTTTTCTCCTTCAGCATTTTGCGCTCTTGGGTTTTTGGGCTCAATGTATGAGCCCAAGTGTCCTCCCCTTTTTGGGGTATCATTCATCTTGGTGAGTCAGTTGAGACACATCCAGCCTGATTATGCTAGGTGTGCAGTGTCAGGTGTTCCTGGTTTGGTATCAAATACATTCACAGAACTTCCTCCAGCTCTGGAGGTTCCTTGTTCTGTGCCCAGCACCAGCTCCATCCTCTGCGAGTCTGGCAGGTACCACACATTCATTGCCCACAACCAGACACATTCTGGCTTCCTCCTTTCCTCACTCACTTTCTGCCTGGTTGTTGACACAAGTCTCTCTTCTCCTGCTCTTCTCTCAGACTTTGTGTGTGTGTGTGTGTGTGTGTGTGTGTGTGTGTGTGTGTGTGTGTGTGTGTCTGTGTGTGTGTGTGTGTGTGTGTGTGTGTCTGTGTGTGTGTGTGTGTGTATCAGTCTTGGAGCTTAAACTCAGGGCCTAGGCACTCTCCCTGAGCTTTTGTACCCAAGGCTAGCACTTTACTACTTGAGCCACAATTCCACTTGGGACTTTTTGGGTGCTTAACTGGAGATGAGAATCTCATGGACTTTTCTGCCTGGGCTGGCTTTGAACTGTGATCCTCAGATCTCAGCCTCCTGAAAAGCTAAGGTTATAGGTGTGAGCCACCAGTGCCCAGCACTTTCAGACTATTCTTATGGAATGGATCTTAGTGGAAACAGGCAAGCAAAATTCTTGTGGTTTAGTCTATAAAATAGCCTTTCCTGGGGTCTGCATATTGTAGAGAGAAAACCATACACCCTACACCCAGATGCAAGGTCCTGTCCTTCTCTGGATCACATGATTTCTCCCCTCAGTTTTCTCCTCTGGGCAGTGGAGGGGAAGATGGAAGCTTGACCAATAATGAGCTGGTACTGTGTGTGAGCTGATGTCCCAGTGGCTTCATGTCCACAAGCTTGTTGTGTAATTGTTACCACAGCCTGCAGGGCAGACAGCATTCTTATTTCAAAGAAGAGAAAACGGGTGTTGGATATGTTAATTTGCCAAGGATGATGCAGCTGGAAAGTGTCAGAGTTTCTTTTGCTCTGTGCCCTCCTTGGTGAGCCCCTGTAAAAATCAAATCATTTAGTAATGAAAGTGAAGCTACTTTGAAAAGTACAAAGCACTTTGAAACTAGAAGGGAGTTATTAAAAGACCGATGTTCGTCTCTTGCTGTCTCTCCTCCATTTCCATCACCTCTCTACAGTACAAGCAGCTGCCTTTGGCCCAGACCTATCAAAGAAATGTCATAAAACCATTTTTCAAAATGTCAAATGCCCATGTACTTTAGCCCAAAGTAATTAAACCCTTTTTATTTTCTCTAAGTCACAATGCAGAGCCCTGGGAACATCTAGAATGCACCTTTTTCTCCTCCATCCTGAACTAATGGAAATCAAGGCTGAAGGCCAGGCTCAAGGGGACTCCACGAGAGTTCTTCAGGCCCACAGAGGCCAGCCCTGACTCTGGCTGATCTCCAGTAGTGACCACAGAGCACTAGATAATCACAGGGGTGATAGCATGATCCACTTCTAGCGGTGACAGGTTCCTGGGGTTTCAGCTGAGAGGGTGCTGAGGGAGAGCTGCAGTCTTGGTCTCTAGAGCACAAGTCTTGCCACCTACCTCCCTTAGGACCTTCCAGAATCATCTTGGTGTGTAAATAGCACACAGAGCAAGAGCACTGTGCCTGCAGGACAACTGACATTTCGGTGGTGTTACTGGGTGTTTACACTGAGCTGCAGAATTGCGCCTACATTTTCCCATCTCATCTCCACAGCAACCTTATTGTTCCTACTTTCCCTGGTAAAGAAATCAAGTCTTATGCTCTAGGTGAACGGTTGGCAAAGGCAGAGCTGGAAAGAGGGTTTGGGTCTGATATTTCTGGGTCATTAGATGAGCTTTCTCTTAGAATTGCTCTTCCCCAGACTGTTATTTGAAAAACACAACAGGGCCTTTAGATTGTGTCCAGCTCTAGCAGAATGTTGGGAAGAAATGGGATCATGTGGGCCTCATAGGAGCTCTGATGATCAGCCAGGTTGGAATCATCACCAGAGGCAAGTTTTCTCTTTGGTCTCTTTCCACATTGCCTTCCATATTCCAATGTCTGTGACCTTGCTCTGTTTTGCTGACTTTGCTTAAGTGAGTTTTTCTCCCCTTCCATCCATTATCTTTCTGCCCAGCTCACACTCAGTGACTTCTGGGAGACCTTGAACCCTGAGACTGGCAGAATGCTGGCACCTCTGTGATCATCGGCACTGCTAGCTCCCTTCTGGCACGTGGCACACTGGGGATGTGAGTTTCAGGGTGCCAGCAAGACCCCAAACAACCTCTCACTCTGTCAGATATCAAAAAATACATGTTTTGTCCAACAGGGTGGGAGTAATTGGTCCAGTTGTACCTGCAGAGCATCAGAGACCCTGATTCCCAACCTGTTGTTGCTCACACACAACATGGTGTCTTTGTTCCCATGATCCAAGATCGCTCTCTTCCATGGCCGTGTTCCAGCTGTGGACCATGAGACATTCTCCCTTAGGAGAACAATGACTAGGATCAGGTCATCTTCTACTGTCCAGAAATGGATCATATGACCACAGTGAACACCAAAATTGAGAGATTCAATTTTATTACTTAATACATTTTATTAATTGCGTCAATTGTAGCAGAGGCAGAGAGTAGACACTGGAGAACAGCTTACCAGGTTCCGCTAGTACTTGGGTTTGTCATTTCCTATTTGTGTCTGAGTTGCAAGCTAGACAGCAGGAGCTCAGTGAGAACAGGGCCCTGGCGGTCCCTGCTTGCCATGTAGGTGAGGATGGGGCACTGATTTTGTAGACAAGCAAATGGAAAACCAGAAAGAAGTGACACAGCACTTCAAACAGAAGAGCCTCCAGCAGCCAAGTCAGGCAGAGCGCAAAGAACGTCACCTCGTACCTGAGACATGGGTTCCAGGGAGAAGAAGACCTTGAAGGTCCAAGCTCTCCCCCCTCCCCTGCTGGACACAGGGTCTCTAAAAGGGCACCATTCTACATGCCACTGAGCTGCTGCTCCCAGGATCTGGACTCTGGTCACACACGGCTACATCGCAGTGGAGGAGAGAGTGTGTGTGTGTGTGGTGTGACATTAAACAGAGGAAATGCCACAGGGCACCCTGGCCATCTTCATAATCACGGTTCCCATCTGTGGCTCCACTCCGGGGGCTGCCCCACGTGGTGACAGGTATTTATTTTATAGGCTTGATCTCATTAAATTCTCACGACGAGCTTCTGGGATTACTGAAGGTCAGACAGCTGGTAAGTGGTGATTAATTGTCGGAGGAGTGGTGTCGAGAACATAAATAATGGAGAAGTTCAGAAGGAGAGAAGCCTGGGGGTAGAGTGGTGTGGAAGCTGGGGGGTAAGAATGAAGGGGGAGTTAAATTAGATCCCCAGGGTAGGGGGAGTTTGTGGGGACAGTGGGAGGAAAACAGGCGGTGAAGCCACAGCCAGGTACAGGGACACTGTATGAGTAGATTCCCAGGGCAAATATGGGAAAGCCAAAGGTCAGATTCAAGGGCTGGGCTGGTTTGGAGCAGAGAAGGAACAGGACTCACCCAGTGGTCATTCTCAGAGAAGGGACAAAGAGTCAGTGGATGTGGCCTCACTCCCAGGACCTACTGCCCAAAAAAGAGTGGGAAGAAAATGACCAGGAAACTCTCAAAGCAATCGGTGTCCAGCGTCTTATGGAGAGGTCTGTGTCTTGCTTCTCGGATTTAACCCAAGAAAGTCAGAGAGAAAACTGAAGCAAGGACATGTCCAATAATGGGGGAAATGGGGGATACAATGTGACTTCAAGGCATGCAGCTTTTACAGAACATAATCTTTTTAAAAAGATTGTTATTGTAGAGTTGATATACAGAAAGGTTACAGTTATGTTAATCAGGTAATGAGTGATGAGTACAATTCTTTTTGAACCATGTTTCCCCTTCTGTCACTCTCTCCTGGTTTTTTCCTTCCTGTCCCTACCTGCAAGATATCCAGATCATTTTCTCCAATGTCTGTTGTTTTTGTTCACCCTTACAGAACATATTCTTGAAGAGTGTTTAATGAGAGCTAGAGGAGGTGTGGCTCAGTTGGTAGAGTGTCTGACTGCCAAATGTGAGGTCCTGAGTTCTAATCCCAGTATCAACAATGCAAAACAAATCACGGATGTTGATGGCAGATAGGTTCAAGTAAGGAAGCAGAATGCAAAACTGTTGTTAAGAAGTTCTTAGTTTTAAATTATGTGTACTACATAAAATTGTATGTGTGTATATGCACGCACAGGAAAAAAATGGTCCAAAGGAATGATGCTCAGCTATGGTTCCCATCACAAGGTAGAAATACAGGTCTTTTTTGTTTGTCTGTTTGGACTTTTCAATATTTACCAGGTTTTGTTCAGTGGGCATCTATTTTTTTTTCTGTAGGTTTTGTGGGGCCTGAACTCTGGGCCTGGGTGCTGTCCTTCAGCTCTTCAGCTCAAGGCTAGCATTCTACCACTTGAGCCGCAGCACCACTTCTGGCTTTTTCTGCTTATGTGGTACCAAGGAATCGAACCCAAGGCTTCATGCATGCAAGGCAAGCACTCTACCACTGAGCCATCTTCCCAGCCTGGGGCATCTATATTTTTTTTTATAGAAGCAAAATGCTCATTTTTTTATCTTAAAAAAATCTCCATACTCTGTCACAAAAATTTATTATAAGCCTTTTGCTTTGTTTTGAAACCTAACTCACAATCTCTGCCTCCAGTGTACAGACATAAAGATTCTAACCACAAGGTAGTTCAGTAGTTAGTTGGTGTACTCACAGAGATTTTGGGGTCCCACTGAAACCCAGTACTCCTGGACTTACCTATGAAGCCCTCAGCCCCATGGATTCCACCACACTGGAAGTACTGAGGTCTCCTGTTAATGTTCTCTGTAGCCATTTAGATAAATTGTCTTCCTCAGAGCCATAAATCCTAAAGGAAAGGCGCTCTTATTTCAAGGGGACAGACACTGAAGCCTCTTTTGGACTCCATGATGTATGGATCTGTGGCTCTCAGAATGTCAGGGGACCATCATCCACATCCATAGGGCCTCCCTGGGCCGGGGGAGGGGGAGGTCACATCTGATGGAAAAGCATGACTGTATTGGCGTTGGTAGATTCTACCATTATCCTTCCTGCTGGGGTGGATTTAGGGGTTTATTTATTTTTCTTCCACTGAGAGAGTTGCAGTGTATTAAATAAAACTTGATCAGAACCCCAGCCTGCTTTTACCATCACCACAAGAGGAGTGACATAAAAGATTAATACCTGAGAGAGGCCTCCATACTGAACCACAAGGCAGGCCCCCTCCCTTGCCAGGTAACAGGAACCTCCTGAATGTTGATGGCTAGTGCTCACCCAGGCCGGCTGACCACACTTTGCCCAGGCCATGCCAACCTCTGTATTAGCTCAGCCATCCATTCATCACCAAGCTGACAACTGGCAGAGCTGGAGGTTGAGCGCAGCTCAGGCTTTCTGTTTACTCAGAGAAATGATCTATGTTGCTAGGACTGAATGGAAGAGGAGCTGGGAGGGCCTGGGGGTGGGGGGAGGGAGGGCAGGGGCAGTGAGGGGAATGAAATGGGCTTGTCTCCAGTGTGCTCAAAGTGTCTGCTTGGGATGTGAAGAGAAGTATTGCAGCATGATCTTGCAGGGCCTTGTGTGTGCACCTGTTCTTCCTCCCAGGTGAAGACCATCCTGCCTTGTACCACTCACTCTCTTTGGGAGGAGACAGGACACTGTAGAGCAAGCACAGAACTGCGTGACTTTGGACAGTGTCCTCCAGACCTATGTTTTCTCATCCACCGAAGAAAAGGTGAGGATGAGAACCACTAGTCACAAACTGGACTCCTGGAGCTCTTCAGGCCCAAGACCTTGCAGGGACATGCTGCTTCTGGTGGGTCCAGGAAGTTGTTTGGTAGATGAATGCCTAGCACGGCTCTCAGGAACTTCTTGATTCTTGTAGATTTCCCATGAGTCTCATTTGATCCCCACAAGGCTGTTGGGAAGGATCTCACTACAAATTCCATTTACGATTGCTGTGTAACAAGCCACCCCAAACTTGACAACCATTTTATTAAGGTTCATGGATTCTTCGGAAAAAAAAATTGAGATGGGCAGAAGAGCAAATGCTCTTTCTTCCTTCCTTCCTTCCTTCCTTCCTTCCTTCCTTCCTTCCTTCCTTCCTTCCTTCCTTCCTTCCTCTCTCTCTCTCTCTCTCTCTCTTCCTTCCTTCCTTCCTTCCTTTCTTTTTCTTTCTTTCCTTCTTTTCTGCTCCATGATGTCTGGAACCTTCTCTGGGAAGACTCAAAAGACTAGGTGACTCAGTCACTAGGGACTAGACTCTCCTCTCCCCTATCTGCCTGCCTGGATCTCACTCAGGCTGATTAGATCCTTATACCTGGCCTGGCAGAGTGGTCTCATCACGCAGGTAGGAATGGATTTCCTCCCACCATGGTAGCTGAATTCTAGAGCTGGTGTCCCAGGACCGAGGCACAATAGCACCACAGAACCGCAGAGGTCACACAGTGTTGCTTCGGCCATTCCCTATGGAACAAGGCATCCCAAAGTCTCTCCCAGAACCAAGGGAGAGGACAAGGGGGGAGAAGAATCAGTGCTACTGCCTAAGAAGACCCAGGTGGAAAGGAAAATGGTAGAATGAGACATAGTGATGGGTCAGCTTGGAAAACTACAACCTGCCATGTTCTGCATCTGAGAGACGAAGAAACTCATAGAAGGTAATTAGTATTCATCTACTAAGAGCAGAGCAGAGGCTGGAACCAATTCCTGCAGAGATTTGAGTTTCTTATTCCCCCTGCTGCCCTGGGTTCTTCGTTCTATCTTTCTGAGTTGATTCACTAACTTAGCAAATAGATCGATTCAACAATGGTCCCTCATCATGGCGGTCAGGACCAACCTGAGAGAACATTGCCTTCTATGGTCTTTTAAAATTTAGGATCAAGCAGCTAAGTGTGGTGACTCATGTCTGTAATCCCAGCACTCGTGAGGCTGAGGCAGGGGGGAATCTTAAGTTTCAGTTCAGCGTGGGCTACAGAGTGAGAACTTGACTCAAAAAAAAAATTAAGATAAAGGCAAAGTTGTCCATTTAGCTTCTTTAGGTCTCCAGCCCTGCAATAAGAACATAATTTTCACTCGGTAAACAAGTGAAGGGTTTTTTTTTTTGGTTTGGTTTTTTGTTTGGTTTTGTGGGGGTTTTGTTTGTCTTATGATTTTTAAAATTTCCAGAGTCAAGGCCATATAAACTGTTCAAGGTTGCTTTGATGGGTCCTATTTGGAGCCTGCTTTGATCTCGAGCTGAAAGATGTGAGCGATCCAGAGAGTTCCAATGTCTCAGAGTAGTCTCTGAAAAAAGGAATTGGGCTTTGGGAAAAGCTGTGGAAAACATCAAACCCAAAGCTTTCTACTGGGAAGTGCCAATATATGGTCCTGTGTTCTACACAGAATCTAGAGGAGAGATGGCCGCTCAGTTCCACTAAGGGCCTTGTGGTCAAGCTGGAGGGACATAGTGGAAGTGGCCATGGACAGTGTCAGGGAAATGAATGGCTTCACTACTCCAGAGAGTACCTGATGCCTGTTATTTACATGATGGTATGAGTGACAAAGTGAGACTGTTGATTGACTACAAGCTACTGTGCTTTGTCTTTTCTAATCAGAAGTTTTATTTCAACTTACAAAATGAAAGCTTTCGTCTTTCTTATATTGTGGAGATTCTGATTGCTGATGAAATCTCAGCAGAAAGAGAGAGTGGGGAGGAAGAGAGGAAAAGAGAGAGACAGAGAGACAGAGAGAGACAGAGAGAGAGAGAGAGACAGACAGACAGACAGACAGACAGACAGACAGACAGACAGACAGACAGACAGACAGACAGACAGAATTCACGCAGCACCAGAAGCAGAATCCTGGGCTTACCTAATGAGTTGTCTGTCTCAACATGCCTAAGCCATCTCTAGTCACTTTGATCTCCCTCAGTCTCTGGATAAGAGCCTAATTAACCCAAACAGCCCCTAACCACTTCTCCCAATAAAATATAGTACATTCCATAACAATCAACCCACAGAACTCGTATCCTTTGCATACAAGCAAGCCAAACTCCTAGGCATGGGGGCAGAAATGTAAATGTTAACGACCTCATAGCTCATTGCCTGTAAAAACTCTTTTATGGGTGCCTGAGTCACCAGCGATTGTCCAGTGCCTGCAGCAAGAGCCATCATCCCATCTTGTTGTTGGCTGCACGAGATGAGCCTGGATGGTCTCTTGTGAATTTGCACAGCTTTGGTATGTCCAGAGAAAAGCTGAGTCTGGAGGATCACAGTACTGCCAGGGAGGGATGGGACTTTCCCTCTGGGAGCTTTGTGTTTCTTTTCCTTATTGGCTGGTGTAAAGGACTGCCTGACTTCTAGACTTATCAGGGTCCTCTTTTTCATCTTCCTCTTGGCCTGGTCACTGAACTCCTCTAACCTTGCCTTCCAGCACCTCTCACTGCTGGGCCTGGATGGCCTGCGGCCTCTTGCTTCACTTCTTGGGTTCTGTTTTGTTTTTTTAACCTCCACTGAGCCACTTGGCTCTGCCCTCATACCCTGCTGTCCTCTGCCAAGGTCCCCTTTGCACCCTCTTTGATGTATACATCCACCCAGCTCCCTCCGTGGTGCTGTGCCTCAGGATTGGTGTGAGACACATGCTGTGGCGGCCACTTTCATTGCTCTGACTGGGCCTGGGTCAGGGAGAGGTTTGAACCTGTGTCTGGGCCACTGCCTGTGCCTGTATCAAGCTACAGGCCTGTGTTATCCACTGCGTAGCCCCTGCCCTGGAATCTCTTCTAAAGGTTCCAATTGTTCCCTATCTTACCTCACTTGAGCTCCTAAAGCCCTCCCAGCTCTAGGAGTCGAGATTTCTTCTTGACTTGCTGAGCCTGTATCAGTTTTTGGTTGCTAATGTCACCTCTGTGACCTTGACTTCTAGTTCGGGCTTTGACAACCGCCCCCCCCAACCTTATCTCTGACCTCATCATAACTGTCTCCATTCATGAGCTTGTTCTTGATGTTTTTTTTTTCTCTCCCAGAAACCTGCCACATCCTCACTGATGAATACCAGCACTGGCCAACTCGTGCAACAATGCCAAATCTCAGTAGCTTTATGTAGTGACAGGTTTCTATTTCATTGACACCAGCCTGAGTGTCCAATAGTCTACTACAAGGTGACTCAGGAACCTGCCCCTCCCATCCAGTGACCGCTCCATCTTCCAGGATCTTGGATTACACAATGGGTTCCTCTGTCTCTGCTAGCCAGGAGATGGGGGAGCAAGGAGTACTGAGACAGGAGAGGGTTTCTCAGGAGATTTTAGGGGCTGTCCCCAAAGTACTCCTACTCTCATCTCTGGTTGGAAGTACATCTGACCTCCCCAAAAGGAGTGCCAGGAGGAAAGAAATGTCCTGGAGTGCATAACATGGTCTGCTACCTGATGGAGGTTTCTGTTTGCTAAGGGATCCTTTCTCCTGGCCCAGCCCACTTCCCCACTCCAGACTAGAATGGTCTAAGAAGGTGTCCTAAGAAGACATTTTTGAAGTGACAGATGATACAGACTCGGCTTCTGTCTTCCCAATACCTGAGCAGAGGGTGGATCATAGGAAAAGGCCCTCTAGGGAGAGCCGTAAGCCCTACATCAGCTTGCAAATTGGAATCTTTTTGATAAGTGACAGCCTTTCATTTCTTCTAAGAAATATTCTGGTTCCCCTTCTGGGGGCTTGATCAGAGATGAGATCCCTAAAGTGATAGGCACTCTGCGAGTATCGAGGTGGAGGAGAAAAAGAAAATGGCATGAGGAAGAATTTAGACAAAACAATGCAGATCACCATGGAAACAATCTTCAGAGCACACTAGGGAAAGGGAATCACTGCTCTCATGGCTCATCGTTTGCAGAGTTACCCAATCACCAAATTCAATTTTAGACCCTTGAAACATGCTATATTCTTAAATGCTAGGGTTGTCAGGACCCCACAGCATGGCCTGCTTTTCAGAGAACTCATCTTGTACCTATCTGATAATCCTTAATGAAGATAACGCTTTAATTAAGGCAACTTACTGTTTCCCCGTTGGTTAATTTGAAATCAGTGAAAGGTCAAGTTACCATTAACAGAGCAAATGTACTGAGTTATTCCAGAAGTATTTTTATTCCCATAGCAGAGGCTTCAAGGAAGATGGCAAAGATCTATGTTTAGTTGAAATGTGCATAAGGAAAAGAGACCTGGAAGGAGAAAGAGCAACTATTCTTCATGACACACAAGCAATTTTTCTTTCTTTCCTGCTCTACCATATGTAAAAAGGAAAGAAAGAAAGAAAAAAAGAGGAAAAGTCTACAGGTGCTGATGCCTCTCCATCAATAATAATGATTCAACATGGCTATTTAAACCAAACCTCTGAGAGGTGCTAATGAACAGTTTGTTCCAGAGACCTCTAAACAAATGTCTAAAGAAGAGCAGTAGCTCTTATTTGTTTGTTTTTCCTCTTGGTACTAATTTGGGGCTTGAACTCAGGGCCAAGGCACTATCCTTGAGCTTTTTTTGCTCAAAGTTAGAGCTCTACCACTTGAGCCACAGCTCCCCTTCCAGATTTTTAGTGGTTAATTGGAGCTAAAGAATCTCAAAGGCTTTTCTGCCCAGGCTGGCTTTGAACTGTGATCTTTAGATCTCAGCCTCCTGAGTTGCTAGGATTATAGGCTTGAACCTCTATCACCTAGATTGAGAGAAGTTCTATTGAACCATTTGGGGATGTAGTTTAAAGTTCTCACAGTTCTAATGATTTCCCCTACCCCAGTTCCCTTTGGCCAAAGTCAAGGATTTAGTGAGAAATCAGTAAAGGGCAGGCAAAAACAACTCCCTCAACCTTGGTTCAAGTCATCCAGGATTTTAGCCTTCCAACCCAACCAAATAGGTCTTTCCTTGGGTCTAAAAGGAGGAAGTAGAAGCCAGATTTCTTCTTCTTCCAGCTCTTCAAAAAGTGCTGTCTTCTTTGGCCCTGGCAAATTTGCAGTGGCCAGGAGATAGCTTGTGCTCAGAGCGAGACACTGGTAGCCCTAGTGAATTTACCAATGGTCCTGGCAAATTGCAATAGCCAGGTGGCAGCTGTCCCCAGGGGAGAGAGTGGGACACGGGTAAATCTTCCTGGCGTGAGCAGAGCCGGGTGGTTGTACTTACCTAGATGGATAGGTCAGAACATAAGCAGCAGATGGCATGACCCAGGCAAGAAGCAGACTGGCTCTGTTCTGCTGTTAGTTGGCGAGGAGCAGTCACAGATGGTGGCCACGAGGCTCTGAGCAGCCCCTGGTGCTGGATCAGGCAAGGGCCAAAGCTGTGCTCTGAAATCCTCCTTGCACCACTGAGAAATGCGCAGAGTGCATCTCCAAACGCAGAGACCAAAGTTGCTCTGGCCCTGTGTGGCTCGCAGTATACAACAAGAGGAAGAGATCGCTTGGGACCAGATGGCAAGGTTGCGGGAACAGAGCATGACTGTCAGGCCACAGACGGATGCGTCATGCCATGAGACAGATGGTGAGAGGGGTGCCCCGTCTGTGGTGGTGGCTTACTGCCTTTGAGTGCCCTAGCTGCCTGGGGGCCCTTCACACAAGGCCTCTCTAAGAGCCTCCTCTTCTAACGCATTCTCATTGAGAAGTCAAATGGAAGTATTCTGAGCTTTAGTCGAGGCTGAGAGCTCTTCATCGCTGTTCTGTGCTTCTCACATTTCAAGACTTGTGGATTTCTGGAACTCTTAATTGGTAAGGGAATTAGGGTAGGACACAACTTGTGAAAGTGAGCCTTGGAAAGAAGATACCACACAAAGGGTATAGAGTCAAGAATAGAGTTTTTCGGCGGGGTGCTAGAGTGCAGTAATCCCAACTACTCAAGAGGCCGAGGTCTGAGGATCAGTGTTTTGAAGCCAGCCTGGTCAGGGAAGCCTCTGGGGTATCCATTCTTTGTATAATCAGCTAGCACTCTACCACTTGAGCCACATTTCCATTTCTGTCTTTTCTGCTGGTTCATTGGAGATAAGAGTCTCACAGGCTTTCCTGCCCAGATTGGCTTTAAACCCTGATCCTCAGAATTTTTTCTCCTCCCACTGTCCCCACAAATTCCCTCTACCTTGGGGGTCCAGGTTAACTCACCTCACCCTCACCCCTATCTTCCACACCACTCTATCCCTGGGGCTTCTCTCCTTCTGAACTTCTCCATTACTTTTTTTTTTTTTTTTTTAAGCTGTCTGCTCTACCTCTGCCTGATTACAGGCTATTCAGGACATTAAGATCTGAGGCTTACAATTTAAAGCCAGTCCAAGCAAAAAAGTCTGTGACACTCTAATCTCAATCTTGAGTAGACTGGTGAAGCAGCCATCAAATGACTATTTCAGAGAGGAAAAGGTGAGGCTGGAGATTGGACACCTAGGCTTGAGTGTCTACGGAATGGAGATAATCTTGCAACGTGAGGCTGACTGGCTATGGGAAGAAAACAAACACAGGCCTCTCTGTGTGGAGACCATCTCTGCCTGACCCACCTTAACTCCAGCTGGAAATTCTCAGAAGTTCCTTCTCAGACTCCCAAGTTATTATCAAAATCTATTTGTCAAAGTAAAAATAAAAGGATATAAATTTTGAAACTTCATACTTTGTCAGCTTGTTTTATCATTTGCACACATTTAGACACTTGAAATGGGTTCTCTATATGCAGCCTTCTCACTGGTCCTATGAACATTGGGATTGATTCTAATGAAGTCAAATCAGCAGGGCTGGATATTTAAGGCGTGATACAATTTAGTTCCTTTCTGATCTGAACTCCTACTATTCTTGTGCAGGAATCTATCTGCCAAATAAACGAACTTGAAACCAGGCTCAGCCCCCATGTGTTTCCTGTTCCCAGGTTCATATCATCTCTCAGAAAGGGTTCCACTTTTGCCCTGCATTTATTTTTAGGAGTTCAAGCCTCACAGATTTTCTCTCTCCTCTGATTCTTCCAACAGCGTTTCTCTGAGCTGATTATCAGTACTGAAAGTGTGCAACTGTGGATAACTTCCCTTTTAAAATATAGTTTTATTGTCATAATTAAGGTGCTGCATAGGGGTTACCATTTCACAAGTCAGGTTATGAGTACATTTTTTTTTTTGGACAATGCCATCCCTTCCTTTGCTGACAGTTTTAAAGAAAATTTATGCACAAGGTGTGGCTGTAAGATAGGGAGACATCAATCTGCAACTATTTTCAAACCAGGAAAAGGAACTGGGAAAAAGAGTAACTGGAGAATGTGAAGAAGATAGCTAGGCAGGTGGGAAAGCTGGAGGCCATCAGCATTGTCAATAGGTGCAGAAAAGTCAGTGGGAAAACATCTCAAAGTACACTTTTGTTCATTAGAGAAGAAGCCTTATGTAACCATTCTGAGAACAGTAGTTTATGTGTGGGGAAAAAACAGCATTGTGGCTGAAGAGGGAGGGGGGGTGGAAGGAGGGAGAGAGAGGAGAGAGGAGAAAGTGAACATAGCAAGTAAACTTGGATGTTCCTCAAGAAGTATGGGTCTCAAAAAAAATAGAAGAAAGAAACTCTGAACAAAGCACTGTGGTTGCAGGAGCAAGGCAACAGGGCAGGTTTTGCGTGGGTGGAAGAGCTAGTCTGGCTTTGTTCTGTTGAGAAAGGATGGGGGAGACAGCTTATCAATGGGATAAAGGAGTAAGGAAAAGAAATTGATTAAACAAAATCGGGGCATGGCAGCTATCCAGTGCAGAGGTGCAAGGATTAACCTTGATGGGAGGAAAGGTCACTCCCTGCAGGATGAAAGAAATCTACCCGATAGGCAGAATAAACATGACTGGATTTAAATGCGACCAGACTGGCAGTCATTATAGAGGAAATGCTAGGAAAGTGCGGTTTTCTGGGGTTGCCTCACGATTTCATATATTTAAATATCACAGTCTTCATTCATTCCTTTCACCCTGTGCCCTGACCGTGCCAAACACCCCAAGTCAGTGGGGGCCACAAAGATACGACTTCTCATGTCCTTTTGGGATTTACTTTTTACTCTTCAGGAAGGCTTTAAGTGGAAACAAATGCACGAACGAACCAAGAGTCCTTTGTCAGACCAGATGTCCCAGCCTGGGATTTGGAAAACACGGGCATCCTAATAATGTCGTCCTGTTTAAACGAAATGGAGAGGCTGAAATGAGGAGGAGGAGAAGGGGATCCGCTTTCGATGAAGGTTTGCACGCGGATAACCCGGCCTGCAAGCCTGGAACTCCATTGTTCATCGCAGGTAGAGGTTTGCACGCGAGTAACCCGAGGACACATCACCCCCTCCTTCCACCCCCCCCCCCTGTCCCCAACCGGCCAGCAAACACTAGCAAGCCACGTCCCTACAGCCACCTTGCGGGGAACCTTGTCGCCTCCCTCCACCCCGTTTCTCGACTGTACTTTAAGGCCTCCACTACTTTGGTTCGCAAATTTAGTAATGAAGGGCGGGGCTGGTTGCCTTTTCTCTTTTACAATTGGTCAGAGTGGATCCTGAGTCCCGCCTCCCACGCCGCCGCCGACAGGCTGCGAGGGGTTGTCAGTCAAGGGGCCGAGGCCCCACCCCCTCCCCCCGCGGCTGCGATCTCGCGGGAAGAGCGGTGCGCGCGGCGGCGGCTGTCTCCCGGCTGCGCGCGGAGCGGGCGGCTCTCTTCACACCGGCGTCTCCTCGCCGCCCGCCGGAGCTGCGGCGCCCGCAGGCCCGGCTTGTCAGCCGCTCGCATCTCTGGCTGGGGCGGCGCTCGTCTCGCCCTCCGAGGCGCTCAGGTGGGCAGGTCGGGCGGCGTCCGGGCTGAGGGGCGGCGGCGACGCGCAGCCTCCGGGGCTCCCGCCGGGAGCGACTCCAGTGGGCGCCGGGATGAGGGCGCGGGGGCTGGCCGGGCCGCGTGCGGCGGGGGTCCCGGCGCTCCCCGGGCTGGCGCGGGCTGGGCGGCGTCCCGACGGCCCGGGGCTCCCCGGAGGGAGTCGGGGTCCTGCAGCCGGGCGGGCGGCCGTCTCCCTTAGAGCGGCCGGGGCGGGGTCGTGGCCGGGGTCTGCCGCTGGTTGCCCCGGGGCGAGGCGGTGACAGTGGTCGGTCCGGGGGGGCGCGGAACGGCGGCCGCGCGGGGTGGACTGTGCCCGGGGGCGGCGGTAACTCAGCGCCGTCCCCAGTCTTTTCGGGGCTATCGAGCTCGCTCGCGGGGACCCGGGCGGGTCTCGCGGTGGGCGCGGTCACGCGGGCGCCGGGGCGCTCGGGGGCTCCAGCAGACAGGACCTGGCTTTCGAGGCGCCCCGAGCTGGGGCGCAGAACCGCCCCGGGTTGCTCGGCGGCTTGGATGGGGGGGGGGCGGTCTCCCCTCGCCGGGTGGGAGCCAGCCTGGCTGGAGGATCGGGGATCGGTCGGTGTTGGAGCCTCGTGGGATTCCGTGCGTTGGTTCCAAGGCTTTCTCTCCTCTGCCCGGGTCCCCGTGAGGGCGCGCTGGTGTTACAGGAGTCCCCCAAGTTGGAGGGGCCGCGCCGTGGGTGGGCAGGGCTCCTCGGTTGGTTGGGGTGTGCTAGTGGCTAGGCCAGGAGCCGCGAGGGTTGGGAATGGGGGGCGCCCTGGGGTTTTGGCTTCTTTCCTAGGTGTCGGGCCTAGCTGACCTGAGCTCTCCACACCGTCCTGAAGTCTTGCCCCAGTGGTAGAGTCCTATAGTGCCGAGAAGTGTTGTTTTGGCGTCTCTGCCCTTTGAGGAGCAACGGTGGAGAAGTAGCTTCAAGTTTAGCTTAAGAAAAAAAGGAGAAAACCGGCAAAGCTGGGTCTCTGAGAAAAGCATCACCTGCAACCTGTTAAGGATGGCTGTTGAAACCCTTTTACCGAGGGTGTTGCTTGTGAGTCTGGGATCCTAAGAAACGTGCAGACTTAGGTGGAATTGAAATCACATCATCTCTTAAGTATGGGTAGGTGACTTTAAAAAGTGTTTCAGTCTAAAATCTGTGCATTTGCCTGACAGTTTTGGTGAGGCATGGCAGGTTGCAAGGCCTGTGTTCAGAATTGTTCTGTAAATTTGTAACCTGGACAGACAGATGGATTTGAGAGACCAAAACAGATTTGAGTAGAACAAGGCAAAGAATTTCGCCTGCCTCATGGTTTTCTTATTGACAGTTAAAAAAAAGGGGGAAGGAGAAACATATCTTTTGATATATGAACCAGAAAGATTACAGATAATGTACTGAATTCTCCAATTTTGTAATTATTAAGCAAGGAAATGCAGTGTAGGAATATTTACCTTTGGGGCAGGGCTTAAGTTAATTTTTATTTATTATTGTTCAGATGAAATACATGATTGGCTTTCATAGCCACCAATAAAGATCAGTTGATCAGGGATTTGGTTAAAACTATAGTTCCCCAAAATTCTTCTAAGGAGATCTCCTTTATTCCTCTCTCTGTGTGTGTGTGTGTGTGTGTGTGTGTGTGTGTGTGTGTGTGTGTGTAATAAGACATAATAGAGTAAGCAGATTTCAGAAGCTTTTTTTTTTTTTTTTTAAGGATTTCCATGGTTTTTAAGCATAGACTGGCCAAATTGATTTCCTGTTAGGGAGGATGACATTGATAGAGTACAGGGATTCCAGCAGTCATGAGACCTGTGTGGAGAGGGAAAGTAAGACAACACATACACAAACAAATTCTGATTCTGCTCTGGAAGAAATGGGAGCTGGGAAAGGGGAATTGGGAGTCACCTATTATTTTTTTTCCTGACCGGAGAAATGATAACATTAACCTCTGTGTGATAACCAGAAGCTGCATGATTGAGCTCTGCCTTCTGCATTACTAATGAAAGCCAGTTATGATCAGTAGAGTTTGAATGAGGGAACACAAAAAGTCTTCAAGGATCCTCCTTAAGCCTGTCCACATCTGGGGGCTTCTTCAGGAGAGCATTTCTCTTGCCTGCTAGAAAGCTGTTTACTTTTCTGCTTTATACTTGAACCTGGTTCAGTGAGCAGATATCACTTAAGGGCAAACTAGAGAGTCTAAACACTAAAACAGCTTTGAGCATTTTAAGCTTGTGAAATACACAGTATTTATAAAACTTTTTGTCACTGTTGCCAACTCTGCCTTGTTTGTACTGATAGAGTGAAAAGGTGTTTCAAGTATATAAAATCGGTGTGTGGGGGAGGTAGGTGGGGGGGGAGCTGGGAAGGTGGCCTCAGTGGTAGAGTGCTTGCCTTGCATGCATGAGGCCCTGGGTTTGCTTCCTCAGCACCACATAAGCAGAAAAAGCCAGAAGTGGCGCTATGGTTCAAGTGGTAGAGCGCTAGCCTTGAGCTGAAGAGCTGAGGGATAGCGCCCAGGCCCAGAATTCAGGCCCCACCACCGACAAAAAAATTGGTGAGGGGACAAAGAGGTGTGAGAAGCACAACATTAAAAAAGGATATAGACCTCAGTCAAATATTAAAACATGCTAAAGTTGCTGGGTATATAGTTAAGAAGATAGCTCATCTGAGCATCTTTCAAATGGAATTGCTTCCTGAGTTTGAGAAAGAAAGGTCTTAGAACCCCAGAGGAGAGGAAAATGTACCTTTATGGTGAAGAATAGGTATGGTAATAGTGGAAGGGACTTCAGTAGTGTAGGTACTCCTATTCATATGGTGCATGAGACTTGAGAAAGAACTTCCTTTTCTTTCTTGTCAGACATATGTACATCTCATAGGTGTGTTTTTCCTGTGAGGCTTATACACTATAAAGATAGTTTTATAGTCATTATTACTTTGCAGAAAATGAAGTACCAGTGTGGCTCTTGAATAACCATGCAGAATTCTAGAATTATCAATGTGATATATTAGATCAGTTTCTAGAAAGGAAGTCATAAGACAGTACTTCCAGTCTTCCCTGAACTACTAACAGGGTGACCTTGGGTGATTCATTAATCTATTGGGGCCCTCAGTTTCCATATATAAACAGAAGAAGCCCCGGCTAGTAACTAGTGTAAGCTCCAATTGCAGAGGTCATACTGCAGTTTTGTTTTGTTTTGTTTTTAGCATTGCAGCTTGCAGTATTGTATGTGCAATTTATTAGATAACACAGGTACAGTGTAGTTCTCAGGGTGCAACTAGCTCACACCAGGTAATGTTTATAAATTGATTGTACCTGAAGCTTCTTTTTTGGGGGTGGGTGGGGTGGTGGTGCAGGTCCTGAGTCTTGCTCTCAGGGTCTGGATGCTGTCCTTGAGCTTTTTTGCTCAAGGCTAACTCTGCCACTTAAAACACAGCTCCACTTCCAGCCTTTTTGGTACTTAATTGGAGAAAATTGTCTCATGGGTTAGCATTGAACCTACATCTTCAGCCTCCTGAGTAGTTAGGATTACAGGTGTGAGCCACCAGCACCAGGCTAAAAGCCTCTGCCTCCTCCTTCCTTCTTTTTTTTTTTTTTTTGTCCTCCTAGTTCTGGGTCTTGAACTCAGGGCCTGGGCTTTGTCTCTGGGCCTCTCTGCTCAAGGCTAGTGCTGTACCACTTGAGCCACAGCACCACTTCTGGCCTTTTCTGTTTATGTGGTATTGAGGAATTGAACCCAGGGCTTCATGCATGCTAGGCAAGCACTCTACTACTAAGCCACATTCTGAGCCCTAGAAAGCTTTTCTTTTTAAAGATACATGAATATTTAATTTCACTGTATGCATTTGTGAAAGTAAATGGTTTTCTTTGGATTATTATTTTTTTTCTTAGCCTCCAACTGTTTTTTTTTTTTTTTTTTTGGTGGGGTTGCTGGTCTTAGGGCTTGAACTCAGGTGCTTGGTGATGTTCCTGAGCTTTTTTGCTCACTGCTAGTGCTCTACTTTCAGCTTTTGGGTGGTTAATTGGAGACTAGAGTGTCACAGACTTTCTTGCCTGGGCTGGCTTCAAACTGTGAGCCTCAGGTCTCATCTTCCTGAGTAGCCTATAATCAGGCACAAGTGGAGCAGACAGCTTAAAAAAATTATGATTTCTGACCCTGTTGTTACAAAATATCCACATGGTAATGTTACGTCCATACTTAACTGATGTAGAATGAGGTCTCTGTGGTTGCCTCCAGACATGACTCCCTTTAGTCCACTCTTTCACACTGCAAAGGTAATTTTTCTAAAATGCAAATCTGGTCATTGCTTCTTACCCAAGCCAGTACTTCTCCTTTACCTACGGGTCTAGCCTTAATGTTAATCATCTCGCTCATCTGTATTTCCCTCACCATAAATGGAGAGCTCTCCTAAAACTAATGCAGCAGTTATTAAGTGAGGTGTGCTGTTTCCTGACTCAGATCCTGTAGTTAGGCTGTCCCCAAGGGTTGGCTTAGTCTACCTTTTCTTCTCTTTGTCTTGAAGGCTGCTGATACTTTCTCATAATGCAACTTCACACTAGGCTTCTTAGGTCTCCTGGGTCCTGTGCTCCCCCATCTTACTGGTTTATCCACTCAGTGCATCTTGTTCATTCATTCTCTGAAGTAATTACCTCCCTGGATTCAAAGGCAGTTTATATTTATTTGCCTTATTACTTTGTGAATCCCTCTTACATGTTTATGTATAGTTTGAACTCTCAGAGCCAAACTTTCTGTCTTTATTAATGTTCAAAATAAATTAAACTCAAATCTCAGTCTTATTTTCCTGACACTTGGGGGTTTCTAATCATCTTAATGTCTTGTACCATGACAACAAACTGATAATAGGACTTGTTTTTTTTTCTTTTATGTATATGTGTTAAGTTTCAGAGTGACCACATACAGCAACAGGGGCTACACATTGAAACCCTGTCTCAAAAAAACAAAACCAGTCAACCTAAAGCCATCATATGAAAAGAAAACTAGATTCCTGATGGTTCCCCCTCTACCCTCACTGGGACTAGCTTAGTGCTGTTAAGGATTTTAGTCCTAAGGAAATGGTAAAGAAATCCTGAATTCAGAGCATGTCATGTGGAGATACCTCAGTGCTTTTGCTCAGTTTTCTAATTTCTTCCTTTTTAAAAAATAAAGTATTTACAGTTTATTTGTCTTATGTCTATGTTATTTATTAACAGCCTTAGCAATAACTGTGTAGGTGTCAATGATATGCCAATTAATAGGGCTTCCTTGAAGAGTTTGGTATGTGTGTTTTTGAATGATGTTAACCTCTAGTTAGCCCATAAGGGAATTCCTTTGTTGTTGTTGTTGTTGGTGGTGGTGGTTATAGGGCTTGAACTGAGGGCCTGGGCGCTGTACCTGAGGCTCTGTGCTCAAGGCTAGTGCTTTACCATTTGAACCACAGTGCCACTTCTGGCGTTTGAGTGGTTAATTGGAGATAATAGTCTCACAGAGACTTTTCTTCCCTGGGCTGGCTTTGAACCTCAATTCCCAGATCTCAGCCTCCTCAGTAGCTAGGATTACAGGCGTGACCAGTAGCACCCAGCTCAAAAGGGAATTTTTAATGAATTTATACACGTGTAAACATGTTGCTATCACACAGATCAAGACATCTTGTCTGGGCATGGAAGCTCATGCCTATAATTATAGCTCTTGGTGGTTGAGTTAGAAGAGTTAAAGGTTTGAGTCCACCCTGGGGAGGAAAAGTTAGCAAGATCTTACTTCAAAGAGCAAGTCTAACATAGTGATATATGCTTACAATCCCAGCTTCTTGGGAGACAAAGGTAGGAGTATCTCTCAGGCCCAGTCCTAGGCAAGAGCATGAGACCCTATATGAAAAATAGCTAAACAAGCAAAAAAAGATTGGGGGCACGGCTCAAATGGTGAGGGTCTGAATTCAAATCATAGTCCTGCCAATAACAACAACAACAAAAGATAGACAGCATGTCTAGGACCTCCACAAACTCCTGAATGTTCTCTCCAAGTTGGTGCTCCAAAGGTAAACTGTATTCCTGACCTCCCATCACCTGAGGCTAGTTGTGCTCATTCCTGAACTGCACACAAATGGTATCTGGTCATCTTAGGTCTGGCTTCCTTGGTTCAACATGGTGTCTCTTAAGAGTCGTCCATGGGTTTTGTTTTGTTTGTTTTGTTTTTTAAGTTAGTAGTGGCTTGTTTTTGTTCACTATATCAGTTATCCCATTGTTTGAGCATATACTTGTCTGTTCGACTGCTCATAGGCATTTGGGCTATTTTCATGAAAGCTACCATGAACAGTTTTGTACATGTGTTTTGGTGGGCATAAGAATTCCTTTCTTAGCTGGGAACTGGTGGCTCCCTCAGGAGCCTGAGATCAGAAGATCATGGTTCGAAGTCAGCCCCAAGCAGGAAACTCCATGATACTCTTATCTCCAATAAATTACTCAAAAAAAGCTGGAAGAGGCACTTTGGCTCTAGGGGTAGAGCACTTGCTTTGAGCAAAAGAAGCTCAGGGACAGTGTCTAGGCCCAGAGTTCAAGCCCCAGTACTGGCAAAAAAAAAAAAAAATCTTTCATGGCTAATAACTAGGAGTTTTACTTATGCACATTATACACACACCTGCACACACAGAGTATACACACTGCTGTGGGCTACAGGAGCTGCCTATGGACAGCTTACACCAGGCTGTCAGCTGACACTTAAGTATTGGGACTGGTCCCCACAGAGTGCCATCCACGGGGTCTCCTTCTTTGGTGTCCAGATGGTCATCTGTTTAAAGGGAGGCCCCTTTCTCAGGCTTTTGTCTGCAGCTTCCTTCTTAGCCGCTTGCCTTGACTTAACAGGTCTGGCTCCCCATTGGACCTTTCTGGAAAGATGCCAGTTTATAGGCTGCCAGTAGTATTTGTTTTAAAAGCGTTTTTCTAGTTTGATAAGCAGAAGAGTTTATTTTAATTTGTATTTCTTTGCTAATAAAGGAAATGGAGCATTGTGAATTGTTTTATTAGATGTCGAAATGTTTATGAGATATTTAAAAGAATGCCTTGTGCATTGTCTTGTAAGGCAAAGAATATTTTAACTAAAGTTAATGTTATGTTATTGTAGTTTTGGCTTTTAAATAATTTGAATAGTTGTGGAAAAAAAGTATAAAATTCAAAGACTCAAAACAGTTGGTCCCAAATGTAGCCACTGTTGCCAGTTTCTTATGTGTAGTAGAAGACACTGAGGTTGGTGTTTCTGGGTAGTCCTCAGTACCCAGAGGAGACCAAAATCTATAAATGCCCATGTCCTTTCCATAAAATGAGAAGTATTTGTATATAACACAGATATCCTTCCGTACAACTCATCTGTGGATACTTAACAGAATGTAAAAAGCTATATGGTATTTCTACTCTATTATTTAGCAAATAATGATCAGTAAAAAGTCTGCACATGTTTGGTGCAAATGTATTTTTTTCCCCCAAATATTTTCAGTTCTTGGTTGAATCCACAGATGTGGAATTGGTAGAAATGGATAATGGGTGTGTATGTGGGTGTGTACATGCACACTTGTGCATGAATGTGAATGGCTGTGTGTATGCAAAGTCTTCATATAAGTGCCAGATTTTTAGATGAATTATGGAGAGCATTCATTAAAATATTGACTGGTTTAGATGTGGTATTGTGCACCTAATTGTGTACTAAAAATTCAGAAGAGTCTAAAAATGATTCGTATCTGGCTACCAGCCCAGGAGGAGGAAAAGCAGGGTCTGGCAGCATTGGCAGTAGTTTTCTGTAAGACAAGTGGCCTCAGCTCTTTTTATTATTGGATCAATGTTTCAACAATAGCACTTCTGTTTCTGTAGTGCTGTAGTAAAAAGGAAAGCCCAAGTTTTTGAAAAGTAGACAGTTGATACCTAAAAGAACAAGAGCTATCTGGAGGTATGCAGTATAGCATTTAGGGATAGAACATTCCAAGGCATTTAGTGTTTCTTTGCTTGGCAGTTTAGTTGTAGCAGAATTCTCATAACTGTTGCTGAAAAATCAGGTTTGAACCTGAAAATGTGTAAATAACATCAATCAGTTCCCTAAATTCTTATTTGCCAAAGTTAAAAACTAATCAGGATAAACATATAAACATTTTAAAGTATGTATGTAAAAAGATTTTCATGCTAATAGCATAGCAGTAATTTGAGTCGTACATCAAGGATCTTCTTAATCTCGACGTGGATGTGATTGCTAAATACTGGGTTTTGAACAATACAAATCAGATACAGAATGTGAAACAGCAGGGTTTTTTTGTTGTTTCTAAAGCAGAGGTATGTGTTTATCTGCTTGTGGCTCTGTATTTGTCTGATTTGGTGTGTGTGTGGTGCTCTGTTATTTTGAAGCATGTTCTAACAGTTGATTGTCATTTTCTACTCTGCATAAATGTAATGACTTTAATTCTGCTTGAAGGATAACATTGACAAATAAAGTGATCAAAGTAGAGTTGTCAGAATGAAGTGGTGTCTTCAAATAGATACCTGCAGAGTAATTGAAACATGTCATGTAGTGCTGCCCAGGAGAAAGAAGACTAGTGGAGTAATGGTAATGCTTTTTGGATTGAGTACTTGGATGATCTTCCTCCCCTTCCCTCTAGTCTTCTCCCTTGTCCCTTTCCTCCCTCCCTCTCCTTTCCCCCTTCTGTCCTCTTCCCTCTCCCCCTTCCTCTCCCTCTGGCAATACTGGGGATTGAACTCATACTTGCTAGGCAAGTGCTCTACTACTTGAACTATGCCTGCAGTCCCTTTTTGCATTGGTTATTGCTTCCTCTCTGGGGCTAGCCTGCACTGAGATTCCCCTACTTTTGTTTCCTGTGTTCTTAGGAATGACAGGCACACACCTGTGCATCTAGCCATTAGATGAGATGGAGTCTTGTGAGCTTTTTTGCATGGGCTGGTCTTGAACTGTGATCTCTCCATCTGTGTCTCCCAAGTAGCAGAATAACAGGCTTGAGTACCGTATCTGGCTCTTACTTGGACAGTCTTCAGTGTGCATTCTGATTCAAGTCTATAGTTCTGTGAGAAAACACATGAAGGACTAAACATGTCTTGTGTTCCCAGAGGATGGACCTTAGAACAGTGATGAAGGTTAGAGAAAGGAGGGGGTACTGGCTCCTAGGAAGATCTTACTAACTTGAATGAAGATGAATGATAGTGTCTTCCTGCAGTATTAAATTACTTATTGAGTGAGGTTTAATCAAACTATCCTTTTAAGGACTTTTCCAAATCTAGCCTTTTAATTTCTTTGTTATAATTCCAGTTGGCAACACTTTTTCTTGGATACTTACTGTCATTTATTCTTAACAACTTATGTTTTTAATATAGTATTAGATATTAGTAGGGAAAACTGTACTTTTTTTTTTTTTTTTTTGGTCAGTCGTGGGGCCTGAAATCTGGGCCTGGGCACTATCCCTCAGCTCTTCAGCTCAAGTCTACCACATGAGCTCTTCAGCTCAAGCGCTCTACCACTTGGAGCCACAGCACCACTTATGGCCTTTTCTGCTTAGGTGGTGCTGAAGAATCAAACTCAGGGCCTCATGCATGCAAGGCAAGCACTCTACCAATGAGCCACCTTCCCAGCCCAAAACTGTACTTTCTTGATGATCAACCTCTGAAATTAGAATATGAAACAATTTGGATGCTTTTTTTTAAAAGTTCATTTACAGTTTCAAAGGAAACAGGATCTTAGCATTTTTTAAAGGTGTCAAAATTAATCACTTTTAAATGTGATGGCCTAAGTGTCATTAAATTCAAATTGTACATGTTTGCCTTCTTCATTTCTACAAAATAACATTAATGCCAAAAACTGAAGCCAAAGGTTATTAACTTCTAAGTGACTCAGTTGTTTGAGTCCAGAATGGAACAGCAAGCTCTTTTATTCACTGTCCTTGGACAAACTAGAGTTGTTTTGGCCTTTATGACCTTCATACTTTTGCTTCTAAGAATAGTGGCTTTCTTTGGACGTGTCTAAAGTCAAGCTTCAGAATTTCTCCCAGAGCTGTCTTAGGTCATCTCAGGTTATCTGTCCAGCACAGGCGTTTTTCATTCTTTGCTAGGAGGTTGGTATTTTATACTGTTGTATACTCTAGTGAATTGTTTAATTATTTTTTTATGTGTGAGGGATTTTTCTCAATTGAGAGGATTACAAACCCCTTAAGGAAACTTTGCTGGGGCTTGAAAGCCTTTTAATGAAACTAAAATTGCCAAGTTAGGCAATATAGCATCCCCTCCCCCAAAACAGATTGTACAGTTAAATTTTAGTATCAGAATAGTTAATAGCATTAAAAAAGTGGCTGTGTAGAATTTCTATGGGTTTAATTTCTACCTTTACCCCCAGTGTATCTTTATTTTTGCCATTAAGAACAATTACTGCCGGGCACCGGTGGCTCATGTCTATAAATCCTAGCTACTCAGGAGGCTGAGATCTGAGGATCATGGTTCAAAGCCAGCCATGAAAGTCCGTGAAATGCTTATCTCCAATAAAACCACCAGAAAACCGGAAGTGGCACTGTAGCTCAAATAGCGTGCTAGCCTTGAGCTGAAGAGCTGAGGGACAGCTCTCAGGCCCAGAGTTCAAGGCCCACGACTGACAAAAAAACAATTACTTACCATTTTATTCTTTGTTGTTGTTGTTGTTGGTTGAGGGGCTTGAACTCTGGGCCTGGGTGCTATCCCTGAGCTCTTCAGCTCAAAGTAAGCGCTGTGCCACTTGAGCCACAGTGCCACTTCCAGTTTTTCTGGTGGTTAATTGGAGATAAGGGTCTCAAGGACTTTCCTGTCTGGGCTGGCTTAGAACTGCGATGCTCAGCCTCCTGAGTAGCTAGAATTACAGGTGTGAGCCACTGGCACCCGGCTACCATTTTGTTCTTAGTACTGCCCTCCCCATCCCCAATTTGGATCTTCCTTTTAACTGTGTTTCTATGCCTGGCCCAGTTTCTTCCTCATTAGCCCTTAAAGGTGACAGGTAACTTAAAAATACTTTAAATGAAATTTCTTACAAGAAATAAAGATAAATAGGCAAATCAGTTCCAGTAAATGTATTTCACTGATCATGCACCTTAATGTCATATTAGTAAAAACATAGAATATATTTTTAAATGTTTGGAAAATTTGTCCATGAACCTGTCTAACTGAGCCATAGATGGAATTAGTTTACTTTGTTCGCCATATAAAATCCGTGTCATACCCAGTGGGTGGTTGGCACTTAGCGTGTTAAAATCAAGCGGTCATCTTGATCTCTGATGTCATTCAGTTGGGTTAGAGGCACAAGCTGGTGTCAGTGATCTTTTTTCCTCCAATGAAGCTGGAATGAAGCTAAATATGCCCACTGTAATAACAGGCTTTCATTGTTGCTGCTTCTGGGTTCTCTCTGCAGGATAAATGGCTATTTTCCAGTTATTAGTTCACTTAGATTTTGTACAAATAAGGAGGATGGAAGTTTGAGACCATCTCAGAGAGAAAATTAGTAAAACTTCATCTCAGCCAACAAGCTGGGTGTGGTATGTATGCCTGTGAGACCAGCTACACGAGCTACACCAAGTGTATGGGTAGAGAATTATGAGGCATAGGTAGGAAGGTTGTAGTCCAAGGCTGGCTTCCAGACAAAAATGGCTCGGGTGGTAGAGTGCCTGCTTGGCAAGTGGGAAGCCCTGAGTTTCTTGGCTCTTGGCAAGCTCTCTCTCATTCCCAATCCCACAGAGGTAGTTTCCGTCAGAGTAAACATTGCCTGCCTTTTGTTACTAGATTGTTTTACCTTTCTAGAATTTTGTATGAATAGACTTACATGGTATGCTATGGCTTTCTCTCAGAAGTTATTTTGGAATTCTTCTCTGTTGTGTTGATAATCCATTCTCTTAATATTGTTTACTGAGACAGGTCTTACCATGTAGGCCAGGCCGGCCTACTGCCTCATCTACTCTCAACCTACTGCCTCAGTCTGCTGACTGCTAGGATTACAGGCGTATACTACCATACCTAGCAATTCATATTCCCTTTTATTTGCTAAGTAGTAATGCTTCACTTAAGAACATACCAGGGCTGGGAATATGGCTTAGTATTAGAGTGCTTGCCTAGCATGCATGAAGCCCTGGGTTCGATTCCTCAGTAAAACATAAACAGAAAAACCTGGAAGTGGTGCTGTGGTTCAACTGGTAGAGTGCTAGCCTTGAGCAAAAGAAGCTCAGGGACAGTGCCCAGGCTGTGAGTTCATGCCCCAGGACAGGAACCAAAAACCCCCCCCAAAACCAAAAACAAATTTTGTTGAGTACTCATTTGTTGATAAACATTGGGACTATTTACAAATAAAGTTGCTGGGTATATTTATAAAACTGGTTGTGTACATACATTTTCATTTCTCTTAAATGCTTAGCTGTAGAATGGCTGGATTATATGGTAAATGTATGTTGTAACTTTTGTGTGTGGGGGGTGTAATACTTGCTGTAAGTGACCTAATTTCCTAATATGTAGGGAGAACTTACAAATTAATGAAAGTGAAGTGAAAAAAAAAAAAAAAGGAGCTGGGCACCTGTGGCTCACACCTGTATTCCTAGCTACTCAGGAGGCTGAGATCTGAGGATCTCGGTTCAAGGCCAGCCTGGGCAGGAAAGTTCGTGAGACTCTTTATCTCCGATAAACCACCAGAAAACTGGAAGTGGCGCTGTGGTTTAAGCAGTAGAGTGCTAGCCTTGAGCTGAAGAGCTCAGGGACAGCACCTAGCACCTAGGCCCACAGTTCAAGCCCCATGACTGACCAAAAAAAAAAAAAGGAAAATGAGCAGAGACCATAAACATCAAATCAAAAGAAATGCACACATTGCCTTCAGTTTAAGAAAAGACTAATTTAAAAAGCTTAACCTATAATTTAATATTTAGCCTTCTAGATCCAGGTGCTTGGGTTTGCATTTTCTCACAAACAAAGTAATATTAAAAGCAGGTCATGTAAGTGCTTCATGCTTCAGTCTTCTCACCAATAAAACTGGAATAATAATAAAACCTTAAAGGATATTAGGAAAATTAGACGAGTTTAAAATGTGAAGTTCTGACAACACAGTAAGTACTCTGAATATTATCATCAAAAAGCAAGTTGAAGCAAGAGCATTTTTCAGTTGGCAGACTGACAAAGACCAAGAAGTTGAGTAAGGGATGATAATGGCAAGCCTGTGTAACATCCATCACCCTTCTGGACTGTAGGCAAGAATGTACATTTGTGCAATTTCTCTGGAGGACAAGTTGACTTCATGTATTATAATCATAGACTTAAGAGGAGAAAGCAATTGAGACAAGCGGGAAACAATATGGTGTTTTGGAAGACAAGTGAGAAAGTTTCATGAAGGAGGGAGTACTGAGCTCTGTCAAATGTTGATAGTTCAAATAAGAGGAAGACTGGTCATTGGTTACTGCAGTTAGCAGTGTGACATTCTTTACTACTAGAGCAGGTTTGATGGTGTGCTAGAGCAAAAGCAGTACTTGGGTTCAAGGGAAAGAAAAGCAAAATTGGAGATAGGTAGAAAGAATCGTTCAGAGAACTTTTGCTAAAGGGAGAGAAATAAGGTGATAACTTGCAGAAGATATTCAGGAAGCTTAGCCAGAGGGTGGAGAGTTCAACATCCTAGCTTACATAGCAAGACCGTATCTCAAAAAGCCAAAATTAACAAGTAAATCAGTTAAAGTTTAGAATAATGTATTATAGATACATTGGGTTGAGAGGTTGTTGGAATTAGGATATTAGAGGAGGCAAACTTGTGGTGAGTGTAATGCTTAAAAATAGTACATTTATTAAAATTAAGAATACTCCCGGTTTGGCCATAGGCATGAGAGTTAAGGCTAGGATTACTGGAAGAGAACATATGAAGGAACTGCTATGATAAGCAAAGATTGGGAGAGAATATTCTGTATGAATACTGAAGTTTCCAAGGGTTATGACAGTGGCTATTATTGGAGGTGCTGTTGTGAACAAGCAGTTAAAGTCTTCAAGAAATAAAGTGGAGAGTTAGATGGGTCACAGCCACAAGGAGGGGTAGTGAGTAGTTCCAGTCTGATGATGATAGATTCTAGGCTAGAAGTTTTTTTTAAAAGAGTGAGGAAAATGGTTTGGAATAGGCAAGGATACTACCCTATCTGCAGGCCATGCAGTGTGAGGAGTGGGAGAGAGAACACCTAACTCAGGAGACTGCTTTCAGGACAGTGTTGCAAAGGAATCACAACAAGTTATATTTGGAGCACATACTGTATGCAGAAGCTGAGAAGGCCATGGTTTATGTGGAGAACAGCAAGCACTGGTGCAATCTGGAATTCAAGGTTTTTCCTTCCCATCTGATGTCTTTGCAGCCTTATCCTTTCTAATGTCACTTCAAATTTATAACATTCAAATATTGCAAATTTACAGTCCTATATTTTATCATGCAGAAATTTTCCTAAAAAAATGAATGCCATCCCTAAGGTCAAGCCTGGTTTAGTACTCCACAGGACTGATGCCGAAACATTAATAATGATTTTTGTTACTCCTCAATTCAGCCATACCTCTGGGCATGTAAAAGTCATTTGTAAAAAGTAAGCATAGGGTATTTCCATTTCTTTTCTGAAGTTTATTCTGTAATTTGCTCACCATTTTATATTACACTTAAATTATTTAGTAAACAACAGTTATTAATTTTTTTTCCCTTAGAGCCCATCTAAAGATCACTGTTCAAAGCCAACTCAAGCAAGAGAGTCCCTGAGACTCTTATCAATTAACCACTAAAAAGCTGGCAGTGGAGCTGTGGCTCAAGTATTAAAGTACCGTCCTTGAGCAGAATAGCTTAGATATAGTGCCTACACCCTGATTTCAAGCCCAGGACCAGTGCACATGCACTCACACAATGCCCTTTTGCAACTACTTGAAGATGTTTAAAAATTATTTTAAACATCTAAGAGGCATCTTGCTGCATGGGGTTCCTATAATATCAACTGGATGTATTATCTGTTTCAGTTTGGACTGCTTCAGCTTTAAATATGAGAAAGCTTAATTCAAATAGCCTTACACAAAAAGGAAATTTATCATCCTAAAGTACTGGAAGCAGAGAGGAAAGGTAGGCATCCAGGTTAGACATTCAAGACTTGATGAAGAGGCTGAGATCTCCCCCATTGTTCTACTCTGCAGGGTAGGTGCTGGCTTCATAGCAAGGTAGATTAGATCTAGATTAGATCGTCTCTGTTGATGGAGAACCAGAAGGAATCAGGTGTTCTATACAAATAAAGAAGTTGGATTTTTTCCTATCAGAATGGACAAATTTCAACCCTAAGCCACTGATAAATCCCTCGTCCCCCTGGCAGGACTCCTTCTGAATTTCAGGCAATGAGAATAGGTACTTAAAAAAAAATGCGTCAGGGCTGGGAAGGTGGCTCAGAGGTAGAGTGCTTGCCTTGCATGCATGAGTCCCTGGGTTTGATTCCTCAGCACCACATAAGCAGAAAAAGCCGGAAGAGGCGCTGTGGCTCAAGTCGTAGAGCGTTCGCCTTGAGCTGAAGAGCTGAGAGACAGCACCCAAGAGTTCAGGCCCAAGACTGATTAAAAAAAAAAAAAACACCTTTGTTTTATTAAAAAATGTAATTTTATCATCAACATCTTGACAACTGAAAATAGGCAACTCTTCTACAAGTTGTTGGCGGGGTTCTGAAATGGATGGGTATCAGAGATGACAATCTGTGCCCAACACCATGTCTGCCTTGGTTACATTTTAGTGTTCTGAAGTTCTCAGTCCATTATTTTTCTCTTAGTGTTTTCATGAGTTAAAATACACTTATTCATATTTTATTGGTTTGTCATGACCACAGCTTTCGATTATGTAAACTAACATAGCACTAAACATCCCTTTCTGGAAAAGAGAAAAAAATGTTGGGGTAATGAAAGAGATAGAAGGCAAATTTGAATTTGTAACTTCTTGTAACCAATAATGCTCAACCTCTTTCACCTTCAGATAATTGACTTAGCTCCCATTTACACAGAGCTTTAGTGATTTGATTTCTGTCTCCTTTCTCCTTGTCAAAAGTTGCCTGAAGCATAGTGGTAAAATAAAATGCCAGCTGGGTTATGATTAAGGCTCCAATTAATCCTGGCTTTTCTGCTTCTCAGTAGTGTGTGAGTATAGACAAATCTCTCAGTCCTCCTGCCTTTTTCTCTGTATATTGAAGAGAACTGTCTGCCTTCTTAACAAGTTGTCTTTATTGCAATTAAGGAAGCTGATGTAAACAAAGTTGGAAAATACAGAATAGCACGCAGTTTTAAAGGGAGGAAGTCTAATTAACCTGGGATATGTTGGTTCCAAAAACTAAATAATTGAGCCTAGATTCTGAGTATCTAAGATATCTTAGGGAAAGATAGGATGTGAATTACTGTTTTTGAAATTAGGTGCTTTGGGCTGGGAAGGTGGCTCAGTGGTAGAGTGCTTGCCTTGCATGCATGAGGCCCTGGGTTCGATTCCTCAGCACCACATAAGCAAAAAGAAAAAAGCCGGAAGTGGCGCTGTGGCTCAAGTGGTAAAGCACTAGCCTTGAGCTGAAGGGCTGAGGGACAGCGCCCAGGCCCAGAGTTCAGGCCCCACAACCGGACCTCCCCCCCCCAAAAAAAGAAATTAGGTGCTTAATAGAAGAACAATTTTATGAGATAACTGAATTGAATGCTTAACTCTAATTAGTGTATTCAAACAGCTACTTTTTAAATATTTCTCAGATATTTTTACTTGTAAATTTTTCCTGTTTTTCTTTTTTTGTTGTTGGTTTAGTTTTTAGTTGTACAAAGTGGTTTAAATTCAACATATCAGTGTATAATGCTTCTTGATTAATGTCTATGGTGTTTTTTTGTTACTGTTTTGTGTGTTTGGTTTTTTGTTTTGTTTTGTTTTGTTTTTGGTGCTGCTGGCCCCTGAGTGCTTTTGCTCAAGGCTGGCACTCTACCACTTGAGCCACAGGTCTACATCCAGCTTTTTGGTGCATGATTGTAGGTAAGAGTCTCATAGACTTTCCTGCTTGAGTTAGTTTTGAACTGTGTTCCCCAGTGTCTGACCTACTTTCTAGCTGTTGACAAATTGCCTTCTTAATCATGAAATAGGAGAACAGTTTTGACACTGATCAGGCTAGGAGAAAGTCTTCTGCCATCTGTGTTGTGGCATGTTTTGCTATTACTTTACTAGATAAAATTCTAATTACTGTTAAACAGATTGTTTATGAGGTTTTTAAATATTGTACAGCAAATGTATAAATGTACAGAAGCAAAGAAATAGTACCAGATTTTAAGACAAAAGCTGGTCTTTGAAAGCAAGTTCATTGTAATTTGACACACAGTTTTTTTTTTTTTTTTAATTTTTTTATTGTAAAGATTCTATACAGAGGGTTACAGTTACATGAGTGGGGTAATGAGTACACTTCCTCTTGAACATTGTTACCCCCTCCATTGTTTTCTCCCTACCATCCCCTCCCTCCCTCCCTTCCCCAAGGTTCTTTTTTTTTTTTGATTGTGATTAAGTGATTACTTAATTTCCGGAAATTCACAGTATTGTGGAATAATGATGCTCATTTAAAGTCACACGTTCATTCTAACTTTCCTGGAGCAAATTGTCTATCACAGTCTGTAATATATAACGGTGCTCATATGTTATATACCATATATGTGATCAGCAGCATGGGGATATTTAGTAGTGGTTCAACCAGATGAGTGGGAGTTCTTTGTTTCTTAAGTCCTGTTAGTTTTGTCATATCACCTAACATTTTGGATTTATCATCCGCTTATCAGGGAGACCATGTACTGTTTGTCTCTTCGTTCTTGGCTTACCTCGCTCAACATGATTCCTTCTAGCTCCATCCATTTCCCTGCAAATGCCATTATTTTGTCATTTCTAATGGCTGCATAATATTCCATTGTGTATAGATACCACAATTTTTGGATCCATTCATCTGTGGGACACACAGTTTTAAGCAACTTTGAAAGATAAGCTATTGATTACATTGAGTAAATAGCCAAGAGTTCAGTTATGGCATCCTAGGGTAAGTGTGTATTTAACTTTACCAGAGACCTTTGAACTACCTTTGAACATGGATGTGCCATTTTTCATTCTTAGTAAAGAGTGAGAATTCTTAGCACTGCAAGATTTTTGTGTTGTTGTGTTTTAAAATTTTTAGCCTTGGTATACTTTTGCTCATATTTAAATTGGATTGTTTTCTTACAGTTGAGCTTTGAGTGTTCCAACAGCATTTGTAAAGACTGTCCTTTCCTTGTGTTACCTTTATGCCCTGGTCAAAGTCCACGTGGTCATATTTATGTGAATCTGTTTGTGGGTACACTGATCTCACAAATATCACATTATGCTGATAAGTACTTAAAGCCTTAAAATTACCTAATATAGTTTTCCCTTTTTTTTTTTTTTGGTCGGTCGTGGGGCCTGAACTCTGGGCCTGGGTGCTGTCCCTCAGATCTTCAGCTGAAGGCTAGTACTCTACCACTTGAGCATCAGCCCCACTTCCAGCTTTTTCTGCTTATGTGGTGCTGAGGAATCGAACCCAGGGCCTCATGCATGCAAGGCAAGCACTCTACCACTGAGCCACCTTCCCAGCCCCAGTTTTTCCATTTTTTTAAAGTAGTTTTGGCCACTGTAGTTGTTTTTTTTTTTTTTTTGCCCTTCTATGTTGATTTCAGATGTACCTTGTATATAATTACAAAAATAATTCTGGAATTTTGATTGGAGTTGTATTATACCTGTAGCCCAGTTTGGGGAAAGCTAATATCTGTTTACTATGTTTTCCAGTTTATGAACACAACCTGTCCTCTCACACGTTTAGATCTTCTTTGACTTAGTTTTATCAAAGTTTTGTATTTTATAGCATATAAATCCTGAATATGTTTATTAGATTTGTATCTAAATATTATACTTTTAAGGAGATAATCTGAATGGTTTGATTTTAAATTTTGAGGACTTCAAATTCTTACTGTATAGAAATATGATTTATGTTGATATTATATTTCTTGACCTTAATGAGCTCACTTATTAGTTGCAGGATTTTTTTGTGTGTGCTGCTGGCCCCTGAGCATTTTGCTCAAGGCTGGCACTCTACCACTTGAGCCACAGGTCTACATCCAGCTTTTTGGTGTGTGATTGGAGGAAAGAGTCTCATAGACTTTCCTACATAAGTTGGTTTTCAACTGTGTTCCTCATATCTCAGCCTCTTGAGTTGCTAGGATTATAGGCGTGAGCCACCAGTCAGTGTCGGACTTACTTTCTAGCTGATGACAATCTTAAAATTTTCTGTTTAATCATGTCATTCAAGTGGCAGTTGCTGCTTTTTCTTAGCAATGCATAGCCTTTCTTTCTTACTCATCTTTTCTTACCAGTGTGTACTTTCATATCTTTCTAACTAATGTGTACTTTTTTGATCATTTTTAATAAGTGAAATGGATCTAGATTTGGAATTTCCTTTTTGAAAGTTTTTACGTACAAAGAATTTATTTGGTAGTTATGAGGCTGTGCAGCTTATATGAATGCATATTGGTAGTTTGTGGTTTCAGGAAATTAGTCTATTTAATCTAAGTTGTTGAATTTACATGTATAGAACTGTTCACCACATATCTTTAAAATGTTTGTGGGGCCAGGTGCTGGTGGTTCACGCCTGTAATCTTAGGCTGAGATCCGAGGATCATGGTTCAAAGCCAGCCTTGGCAGGGAAGTCTGTGAGACTCTCATCTCCAATAAACCACCAGAAAGCTGGAAGTGGCTCTGTGGTTCAAGTAGTAGAGCACTTGCCTTGAGCTGAAGAGCTGAGGGACAGTCCCAGGCCCAGAGTTCAAGCTCCATGACCGACCCCCCCCCCAAAAAAAAATGTTGGTGGGGTCTGTAACAAAGTCTCATTTATGCCAATACTTATTGAATTTGTGGCTTTTCCCACTTCATCTGTGTTGGTCTTGATACTTGTGGAGATTGATCTTTTCAAAGAGCCAGTTTTTGTTTTATGGATTTTTCTGTAATTTTACTCTCTTTAGTTTATTTGATTTCTGTTATTCCTTCTACCTGCTTTGTGTTAAAATTTCCCCTCTTTCTTTGTTTTCTTGAGGTGGATGCATACGATGTTAACCTTTTTCTTTCTGTTTTTGAGACATGGCCTTACTATGTAGGCCAGTAGGGCCTTGAATTCCCAGTTCTCCTACCTCAGCCTCCAGCTATCATGTGCACTCCCTGCCTGGCTCTTCCTATAGGATCAGCACTCTGTTTCCCTTCTGGCATCATTTCTTACCTGCTGGAAGAGCTACTGTTAGCATTTCTTTCAAAGCAGTCCTTATCTCAACACATCTTCTTAACTATCCTTTACCTGAAAGTGTCAAAAGTTATTTCACTTTTATCTGAAGGGTGTTGTTGCTGGTATAGAAATCTGGTTTGACAGGTTTTCTATTTTAACATTTAAAAAATTGTTTACTTAGTTTTATTACTTGTACAAAGCGGTTTCAGTTCAACATGTCAGTTCATGAGTACAACATATCTCAACTTATGAGTACAATGGCATCTCTTTCACTATTCTCCACTTTCTTCTTTAACATTTAAAAAATGCTCTACTTCTTTCTGTCCTCCATGATTTCTGAAAATAAATCTGTAGTCATTTGGATATTTTCCCCTAAAAGTAATGTTAAAATTTTCTGGATATTTTAAAGACATTTTCCTTTGTCTTTTGCTTAATTAGATATATAATGTTTAATTATGGTGTATCTGGGAATAGAACTCTTTCAATAAATGTAGAAAATATTTTCTTAAAGTATTTTTACTTACACTCAGTGCTTTTTGTCTTGCTGGCCTTTGAGAGGGAAACTTCAATTAATTATTATTAGGTAGTTGCACAAAGGGGGTTACAGTTCCATAAGTCAAGTTATAAGAACAATGCTTCTTGGATAAAAACTCTTTCCCCCCCATTTTTTTTTTTTTCTGTTGGTCAGGCTGGATAATTCCTATACATTTGTAGTAAATTCTCTGAGTTTTCCTCCTTTGTGCTGTTGTTGAACTCATTTAATGGGCTGCTTTTTATTTGACTATGGGTATTTTTCCACTTGCCAGATTTCCATTGGGCTCTTCTTTATATCTCTATTTCTTCTCCAAGATACCTGTCTTTCCATTTGTTTCAGTAATATTTGCTATTACTTGTTGATGCATTCTGTAATAATGTCTTGTGTTTAATGTCTTTATCTAGGTATGTAATTCAGATATTAGAGCTTTTCTTAGTATTGGTATTTTCCCCATGTAAATTGAGTTTTTCCCAGTTTTTTATACACATAATACTTCTGGATTTTATCCTGCACATGTGATGAACCTTCGGGACCTGCTCTGGACATCCAGTGCAGAATGTTGATAATTTGTTTTAGTAGTAATCTGGTGAGGTTCAACCTAGCTCCTGTGGGTTGTGTTTGAATATCAATTCCATTTTGAAGTTTTTGCTTTGCTGTTTGGTTCTGTACCACCCATTCATTGCTAGTATGGAGTTTGGAAGGTGGTCTGTTCCACAGTTCAGTTCTATAGTCTGAATGCTTCTGTTGGGACAGATCTGTATGAGGTTCAGCACTGAAGATGAAGCTAGTTTTAAGTAATTGTCCTTCTGGCCTGAGATTGCTAGTGATCTCTGACTCTTTGGAGCTCTACCTTTTCCATCATCTAACCAGAAAGATACACTTTTATTATTCTGTAAGGTGCATCCTCTGCTGCTATGCCCGTTTCCAGCACCAATCAGTACGAGACCAAAGTGAGCAAATGGATTTACCATGTGGTTTGGGACCAGAGAATGTAGTTCTCCTACCTCTGAGTTTTAAACTCCTGCTTGCCTTCATTGCCAAAGCCAGATGTGGCTGATGAAATGAGCGAGGACTCCACACTTTCAGGAGGTTCTTTTCCCCTTCTCTCATAACACTAGGATAAGAAGCTCTGTGATGTCCCTACTGGATGATACGGAAGGAAGCAGTGATGACCCATTAGTGCTTCATGGTACTTCTGATTCCGACCTCCTTACAGTTTGCCTGCTGTGGGTTACTTGGAAAGACAGATTGGACTGTGATTACCCCATTTTATCTGCAACAGTTACAACGTAACTTAACGCTTTTTAATTTTGTTTCTCTAGGAAATTAACAAGAAACTGAAGCTTGATTCAAATAAACTCTGAATTGAAGCTGGAAATGTACTAGAATTTAGATTCTTTCATTTGATTAAGGTAAGATTATGCAGTAAAATGTAACATACCCTTACTGTACATTTTCAAACTTAAAATTTTAGTGTATGCTTTCTTAACATTTCAGGGAAAAATAATGTTTAGGAGACCAAAGTAGAATCTGATTCATATTTATAGAATTCTTTAAAGTATATTCAAGGAATAATTAAACTGTGATACAGAAAGAAGACAAAACTGGAATTATCCAAGGTACTTCAGAAGAAGGGAAATTTACACATGGTTTCTCCCCTTGCAGATTTTTTTTTCTGATGCAGTAGCAGAAGCATATAAAAAAATTGGTTCTTGCAAGTTACAAGATTGGGGTTAGACCAAAGTCTAGACAGATAAGAGCATTAGTGTTGAGGGAAGGTATACTCTTAGGGAGGAACAGCAGATAGGAAGGAAGTGTAAGAAATTATTTATTGGACCTTGATTATTAAAGACTAAAATATCTGTTTAGGGTAGTTTCCTGTTTTCTTGGAAAGACTAGAAGGTGTATTGCTTTAAAATTCCATGAGTTATTTTAAGGAATTCCTTACAAAAAAAAAATAGACTGAAATTGAAATACTTAATTCTAACCAGGGGTTTTAGGCCTAAAATGTATGAAAAACTTGTAAAAAGTTTTCATATTTCCTTAAAAATTTCCTTAAAATAATTTCCTTAAAATTCTGAAGCTTGACCTTCTTTCTTATTTCTCATGGCTAATTCAGAAAACAAGAAGCCTGCTTGATAACTCAAGTTCCTGTTATTTTATTTGGGGATGGTTGTTTAAGATTGGCTTAGTAGAGAAGGGGAGATCAGTATGTCATATTAATTTCTTAACATTTGCTACATTTTGAAATTTACTTTGCTGGAGCTAGGAAGGTGACTCAGTGGTAGAGTGCTTGCCTTGCATGCACAAAGCCCTGGGTTCGATCCCTCCGTACCACATAAGCAGTAAAAGCTGGAAGTGGTACTGTGGCTCAAGTGGTAGAAGGCTAGCCTTAAGCTGAATTGCAGTGGGACAGCACCCAGGCCCAGAGTTCAGGCCCCATGACCCACAAAAAAAGAAAAAAAATGCTTTGCAGAAGAAAAACAACAAAAGCACTTAAAGCAAGGTGCAGGCCATATGCTAGCACTGTTGCCAGAAGAAAATACATGTAAGAAAAACATACATACCTATATGTAGAAGGAATAGTCAGAGGATATCGTTTTCTTTTTGCTAAGTACTTGTAATTCAAGTTCACTTCTGTAAATAATCCTCTCAAATTACTTAGACTGATTATGGAAAAGTCCCTGAAACTTAAGTTTTATCCTTTAGGATGATATATAGGTGTGTATAGAAAACATGTTTCTATATCTTAGGAAATAACCTTTTGGATGCAATTTTGTATCTTTCTCAGCTGTCTTACTTATTTAAGCAAACAAAATTTCTGTATTTGTCTTGCATATACCTCACATTTTTAGCCCCTAGAAAGTATCTGCTTTTCTTAGCATGTAGGAAGGTCTGAAGCAGAAGGCAAATGGAAGACCGGTAGAGATGGAGGTAGTTCAGTTTCGTAACCTTCCTATTTGTTTAGAAAAATGTACATCTGGGAAATCTTAGCTTAAATTGTACTTAATTCACATTTATAGCTGATAAAAATTTACGTGCCTGACCAATATATCATTATCTGGAAAGGCAGACCATTTTTTTACTTGACTGCTACTCTTATCAACTTTTATGAGGTAGTAAAAATTACAGAGGCCTAGAGAAAGGTGTTCTTTGCCTAGAAACACTTCTTTTAAAGTAAACTGTTTGATGAAGAACGTTGACAGCCATTTAGGACCACAACTACCAACTCTAGGACATTTCCATCAGTTATGAGAGTCCCTCATGCCATGACCAGTTTATTTTACCCCAGTAAGTTTGCTTCTCCAAAATGCCACATAAATGGAAGCAGTCAGCAACCTTTGTGTCTGGCTACTTAGCAAAATACTTCCCCCATGTAGTTGCAGGTATCAGGCTGTTACTGAGGTCATTTTACTGCCAGATGGACCAGTCTACTACCAGTTGTTGGACTTCTGTGTTCTTTTCTCGCTTAGGGTTTATGTATGAATTGATTTTGTTTTAGAATTTCTGGGTTAATATAGCATTCTCTTGAGTAACTACCTCATAGTTTCATTAGTGTTAGAGAATCTGAAATATGCCATACCTCATGAAAAGCTCGGAGCCTTCTGCTAAAACTTGATGAACATATTTACTGAATGTTTTCAAATTTTGGAAGGGAGCGCATGTGACTTTTGGGTCATACTTTTTTGTGTGTTGGTCCTGGGCCTTAAATTCAAGGCCTGGCCACTATCCCTGAACTTTTTTTCTCTCAAGGTTAGCACCCCATCACTCCATGTCACCCTATCACGGCTCTACTTCTGGCTTTTTGGTGGGTAATTGGAGATAAGAATCTTATGGACTTTCCTTCCCAGGCTGGCTCTGGACTGTGTTCCTCAGATCTCAGCCCCCTGAAGGTGGATTACAGGTGTGATCCACCAGCACCTGGCATGGGACACACTTTTTAAAAACTGAACATGCTGTAGTAGTAGATTCATAGCAGGAAAATGAAGTTTGGTGAAAATGTAGTAGACAGGCAAACACTGGGCTGAGAATTTATTAGGTTGTAGGTCTGGAATCTATTTTCGATTTCCATGTGTATTTTTTATAGACTTGGGACAAATTAGTAAGCTCTCTAAAAGAAAAATGAAACTCTCACTTTTCCACAATCCTATGGTAAGTACTTGATTTCATTTAGTCCTCTGGACACTTCTGAGGTGCCAGTGTGGTAGGTAGGACTAGACCCAGTTACTCAGTGTTAACTTAGTGTGAACTAATTCGATGTGAATTAACTAACTCACTGTGAACTAACTCACTGTGAACTAACTCAGTGTGAACTAATTCAATATGAACAAGTCATTGTGAATTAACTCTGTGTGAACTAGGGCAGAGAGGATGAGTCAGCACCTGATGGTTTGGTTGACTTGATGTCAGTTTCCCTGTGTGGAAAATGGAAATACACACTTGGTAGTTTCTTGATAAGGACAGATTCTGCTATTCTGTTGCCTTTTTCTTGGTTATTAAGAGATATTTATAATGTTAATATTTGTAAACATTATATGGTTTTCTAAGTTGTAAGGGAGGATAAAGGTCAGCAGGTAAGGGCTGCTGTTTGCAGCTTGTCACTCAAAGGCCCCAGTGTGAAGACTTACTTTGAGGGAGCACTGTGGTGATTGATGGGCAGCAGCACTTTTAGGTGGTGCTGAGGTCTCTTCCTCCTCCGCCTCTCTGCTTCCTGTCCATCTCCCATTCCTGCCATGATATGCCTGTCTCATCAAAGTCCCGAACCAACCAACGGGGCTACCCTTGGGCAACGGGGCTACCCTTGGGAAACCTCCAAAACTGTGGGCTAGGTAAGCTTGAAACCAGTCTTTTCTGTGAAAACAGTTGCCCCAGTAGTTACATTTAAAATCAATTTGGGCCCTGATTTCTTGTCCATGTTTTCTGACTTTACAAGTTGAGTAAGCAAGCTTTTACCCTTTACTTTTGTATAATTGCTGTCTTGTAGGACATGGAAACATCTCCTATTCATTGAACTTCCGAGATAGTTCTAAACATTTGTACTGCAAGACTTCCTAGGCAGGAAAAATGCAAAACAAAAGCATCATTAGTTTCTTTTGCTTGGCTTTCCTAATGAGTGGGAAAATATCACACAGCTGTAGAAGCTAGCACTCTTTCTGAACTGATTTATTTACATAGCATATGCTTACTTTGACACATTGCTTTAGAAGCAAGCCAGAGAGCTTTTTTCCTTAAGTACTATACAATACTTCAAAGAACGTTTTAGCTACACTGTAATTGTTAAGCTTTTCTGGATACAAAGCAGCTCTTTGCTCTTTAAGAAACATTTCTGTCCTAGTTCTTTATATTATTGCTGCTGGAGGAAATTAAGCTGAATACATTTAGAAGTTCCTTTCAGAAGCGGATTTTAGTTTCAGAAGCTGATGCAAAATGCCACTGGTTTGTCTGCACAAACCACCGGCAAGTCATTCTACTCGTACCTAGTTGCTGAGGTGACACAGAATGGCCTGGAACCAGGTAATGTGATGTTTCCTGATGTCTGAGGCAAAGTCCTTACTTACACTAAAGCCAGTAAAGGTAAGTTTAAAGACTGCTATGTGTTCCCTCATTTTCCTTTAGTAGTTTATAAAAGTGTCACAGTTTCTTCTATTCCACTAGTAATAACAAGAATTCCTTCTTAGGCCTAGATAGATGTCAGTAACTGAAAACATGTCTGGCACTTAGCATATGGTAAAAGTACTCATGAAATTGTTTTCCTTTTCTGTAACCCTTTCTCCTTTTTCTTTTTTTTTTTTTTTTTGTTGGTCATGGGGCTTGAACTCTGGGCCTGAGCGCTGTCTTCAGCTCTTCAGCTCAAGGCTATTGCTCTACCACTTGAGCTACAGCGCCACTTCCGGTTTTCTGGTGGTTTATTGGAGATAAGAGTTTCACGGACTTTCCTGGACTTTCCTGCCCGGGCTGGCTTTGAACCATGATTCTCAGATCTCAGCTTCCTGAGTAGCTAGGATTACAGGCGTGAGTCACCAGCGCCCGGCTAACCCTTCCTCCATTAAAAACAAACAAACACAAAACAGCTTTCTTCATTCACATGAGATTTTGTGTGTGTGCATGCAAGGATTAAGGCTTAAACTCAGAGCCTAGGTACTGTCCGTTAGCCTTTTCTGCTCAAGGCTAGCACTCTACCACTTAAGCCATGCCTCCACTTGTGATTTTTGCTGATTAATTGGAAATAAGAGTCTTATGGACTTCTGTGCTCCAACTGGCTTCGATTCACAGCCTCCTGAGTAGCTAGGATTATAGGTGTAAACAACTGGTGCCTAACTCAAATGAAATTTTTAAAAAGTTAATGTTTTGTAAAGATATGACAATAGACCAGGGAAGCCCATGAGCTGGCTACACATAGACCATTTACCACCTCTGGAGCACCGCAGCTGAAATACAATGCTGGTGATTCAGCTCATGCTGAAAACTCACCTCACTCCTTGGACAAGACGGAAATGCCCCATATTGCACGCTAGCTAGATACAGACCTCGAATGTTTCTGTAAGGCCCCTTCCAACTTCCTACAGTGGAGAAGAGGAACTGAGAAAGACTAAGGCTCTTAAGTCTCTGTTGCGTCCCCAGAACCAACAGAAAAAGCTCTTTCCCTTTAGCATTTCCAAGGTCTGCTGAAGCACTGCTCCCCCTGGAGGAGCCCTCTTGTCAGTGCCCGCCTGCCTGCTCTCCCCTCCATCCTTTCCAGGGGAGCATCAAGCTAAAAACCCAGACCATCCTCAGGTAACAGGAGCTCTGTGTTGGCTCCAGTTATTCTCGCTTCAATTTCAACAAGTAACCAAAGATCACCAGGCATGTGAGGAAAAGTAATGGCAAGAGAAAACTAGCCAGAAGAATATCAGTGGGAAATGTAGAAATTTCCAGAGAAGTGTATTTTGAAAAGATCTCTTAACTGAGATCCAGGAAGAACCACAGCCACTAACCAAGGACAGAGGACACAAGTTTTACATTGGAAGGGCTCTTGGGGTATAGCAGGGAACCCCAACATTCCTATACACAGTGACAGCTTACCAGACAAACCACACTTCAGTAATTCTTAATGCAAAATGATATGGAACCCAGGAATTCCCTGCCAGACTACTAATTGTGAGAGCAGAATGACAGTGTTTTAAGTCTCAGAGATTGCCTTCTCTTAGAATTAAAAGAATGAATTATTAAATTTCCATTGTCTTTCTTAGGAAACAGAAATTCAACATTTAAGTTTTCATTGAACAGTGTGTGTGTGTGTGTGTGTGTGTGTGTGTGTGTGTGTGTGTGTGTGTGTGTGGTTTTTTTTAATCTCATTTCTGCCAAAAAGTTTTTTTGTGGGAAAAATGAGAAGGGATAAAAGCAATAAGCAGTTGATGAGGTCATTCCACGCATAAACTGCACAGTGGCTGTGGCCAATTTTTTTTTGTCAGTTGTGGGGCTTGAACTCGACCTGAGTGCTGCTCCGGAGCTCTTCAGCTCAAGGCTAGCCATCTACCACTTGAACCACAGAGCCACTTGTGGTTTTCTGGTGGTTTATTGGAGGTAAGTCTCATGGACTTTCCAGTCCAGGCTGGCTTTGAACCATGATCCTCAGATCTCAGCCTCCTGAGTAGCTAGGATTACAGACATGAGCCACAGGCGCCTGTATATAGTTCCCCTTACTCTCTGTAGGCTGAAATATTCCATACATTGCACGTACTCTCTCCTGTGTTGTGATCAATAGTAGCAAATTCTTCTCCCATCAGGACTGGAATGACATCATCAGCTTTAAGTTAAAACCTCATCTGACAGCTATGTGAGAATAGACTTTAGGGGTGTAAAGTAGTAGGACAAGATAGAGGCAGAGACCAGTTGGCTATTGCTGCAAAATTTCAGGCAAAAAGTGGCCTGGTGGCACAGGTGGTGTTGGTGGGAAGAGGTCACATGCAGGGTATAGCGTGAAGGAGGTCATGTTCTGGGTACACTGTGAGGGAATTCCTGACTGACTGGATATGGGATGAACAAAAGAGGAGTCAGAGTTTTAGTGTGAGCTGCAGGAAGGAGGAACAAGTGGATTAGGAGATAAATTTTGATTATTGCATTTCAGAAATCTATTTGATCTCTAGGAAAAGATACCAATTATGCCAGGCACTGGTGGCTTGTGTCTGTAATGCTAGCTACTGAGGAGGCCGAGATCTGAGGATCACAGCTCAAAGCCAACCTTGGCAGAAAATTCCATGAGGCTTATCTTCAATTAACAAGCAAAAATCCAGAAGTAGAGCTGTGGCTCAAGTGGTAGAGCACTACTAACCTTACCTAGGCCCTGAATTCAAGCCCCAGGACTGGCACTCACACGTATTCCCCACCCCCCAAAAAAGATACTCATCACTTAGATTGACAGTTGTGTGTATATGTATCTGCAAAGAAAAGTAAGACATGGAAATAGAATTTGGGGGTAGTTGGTATGTAAATTGTATTTAAAGACACAAGACCCAATTGCAATCACTTAGGGAAAAATAGACAAAGAAATCTGAGGACTGGGACCCTAAGACACTATAACCCTCAAGGGTCAGGAGATAAGAAGGAAGACTCACAGAAGATTAAGGAAGGAAGAGAAGATAGCATAGTACTGCAGGAGAGGACCAAGAGAGAGGATGCCTTGGAGACTGGGAACAGTGGCATCAGGAGGAAAGGTCATAGCCCATTTTATGCTCTAAGATACCAGATAGAATGAGCAATGCAGGTTCATTGGAGGCTTGGGTAACATGGGTGTTGATGCTTTGCAGGAAAGGGTCGATTATGTTTTTCAGAAGTGACTAAGCTGTTAGGACAGAAATGCTTAAATTGTTTGTTCTTAGCTATTTAAAACCGAACTATAAAATCTTTCGGCTTAGGGAGCCTTGCAGAAAATTGCCAGGATACCAAGGGAGAACAAAGTAAGAGAATTTGGGCATCTCCACTTGAGAGGATGATACAGATGAAGGGTGGAATCCTCTTACCTTTTTTTTTTTTGGTCCATTCTGAAAAATTTGAGTCAGATTTTTTGCATTTGATAAAATTGCCCTAATGTGGTTTTGGATATTTTAAAACTGAAGAGAATCTTACCCAATGTCAGAAATGTCAACGACACATCTGTGCATGAATCTTCCTTCTTGCTCTCATAGGTATGGTGTGAATATGCGTTGCTTGGCAGCTCGGGTCAACTACAAGACGTTGATTATCATCTGTGCACTCTTCACGTTGGTCACAGTACTTCTGTGGAACAGGTGTTCCAGTGACAATGCGACTTCATTTCCACGGCACTTGAGTAATGGCTTCAGGGTGGATGGACTAGAAAAGAGAGCGGCGGCATCTGAGAGTGACCGACGTGTGAACCACGGGGGCAGACAGCAGTCAGAGGAGACGCTCCTGCAGGAGCAGCAGAAAGCACCCCCTGTGGCTGGGGGCTTCGATGGCAGTGTGGGCAGCAAGGTGTTAGGGCTCAAATATGAAGAAATTGACTGTCTCATCAATGATGAGCACACGATTAAAGGGAGACGAGAGGGGAATGAAGTCTTTCTTCCATTCACTTGGGTGGAGAAATACTTTGACGTTTACGGAAAGGTGGTTCAGCATGATGGCTATGACCGGTTTGAATTCTCTCACAGCTATTCCAAAGTCTACGCACAGAGAGCCCCCTACCACCCAGATGGCGTGTTCATGTCCTTTGAAGGCTACAATGTGGAAGTCCGAGACAGAGTCAAGTGTATCAGTGGAGTTGAAGGTTGGTATCTGCCTGCTTGTGAGTACACAGCTATGGGTTGAAGCCCTTCCATTGCTCTGTCTTGGCAAAAGGGAACCAGTCAGGTCTGAGCTTAGAGGAGGTTTCTAGCTATTTGATTTAAGGGCTGCAGGAAGAGCACACCTGAACACACAGCATTCTTTCAGTACCTTCTTCCAGAGTCTCACTGGTTTTAGGTTGGGGCAGAGCACCTACAGAAATTTTGATTTCATATATGCAGTTCTGGGGCTAGGAATCTGGTTCAGTTGATAAACATTTGCCAGCATTTGCCAAGCTTGAACAAGGCCCTTGGTTCAATCTCTAGTATGTGCGAGAAAACAAAATTTATGTATTTATATATATATATATATGCATATATATGTGTGTGTGTGTGTGTGTGTATGTGTGTGTGTGTGTATGTATATGTATATAAATTTTATCCTCTAGTGAGAGGATTGGGAGAAAGAGAGCATCCACTGTCGTTGTGTCCTGTCCCCTGCCATACCGTACTGTCTGTTGCCTGGTTAGACAGCTGCCATCACTGGAAGGAAAGTTCAGGTCCAAGGACAACAATTCCTAGCCCCCATTCCATGTCCTCTGCACTTACCCAGTTACCTGTAGAGTACAGAAAGTGCCTTTCATTGCCTTTAAAACTGTGGGACCCTGGAGTACCTGATGGGAATAATTGGTCTGTCATGGACTTTGGTTTTCCAATGTAGCAGTGACCAGGAAGTCAAATTGAATTTTACTCTGAAGTGCATTGTTTAAATGAGAAGGAACGTAATGTGATTAGAAATTGCTTGGCTTCAGTTTCATTGTATTTCACCTTCCTTATTGTAGAATGGTTTTAATACCTTAATGCTAATTTCAATATAAACTTGATTTTACTATTTAAAAAATATATATGGATTGCTGAGGGTGTAGCTCAAGTGGTAGTATCTGCATGGCAAGTTCAAACCCCAGGACCAGCACCCCCCAAAAAAAGTTTCTTTTGACATAACTTCTTCATTTTGTGCTGCACCCTGATTGGCTTTTTCCTTAGTGCAGGGGATCAAATCAGGCTGTACACATACAAAGTGCCATTCACAGAATTACACCTCAAGCCCTACTTTTAACTTTTTTTTTCTGGTCCTGGCACTTGAACTCTGGGGCTGTGCACTGGTTTCTGAGCTTATTTTGCTCAAGATTAGCATTCTACCACTTAAACTACATTGACACTTCTGGCTTTTTATGACCATGAGACTCTTATTATCCTCAGATCTCAACCTCCTGAGTAGCTAGGATTAAGGCATGAGTCACCAGCACCCTGCTTACTTTTAACTTTTTAAAGCAGTTAAATTGATTTATTTCTTGACAAATGGTATCTGAGGTCAGGGTCCAGTTTGAAACCTCTCCCCCCGACGTAACATGTATTGAATGGGCTCTTTTCCTTCCTGATTCATGAACATGGTCTCTATCATTCATTTTACCAAATTTCCATAAGACTCCAGCAGACTGCTTGCTTGTTGTTCTTTCCCATTGACCAGTCCCAATTCTTGTACCATTGTTAGATTATATACATTTTATGATGTGATAGTTCTGCTTACTTTGGGGGCATTCCCAGAGAAAGGTTACTGACATGAAAACACCTGTAACCTGGTCTCTTAGCTTGTAGAGTACCTGGAATTAGTCTGCTTTTGTTGCTACAGCAATGCCTGGAACCACAATCTTTATTAAGAAAGAGTTATATTTAACTCACTGGGAGCTACAAGTGCAGGAAGCATGGTGCTGGTTTTGTGGAAGCCCCTTGGCCATGTTACTGGATAGCATTATGAAGAGAGCATTTGTGAGAGCATGAGGTCATATGGTAAGATAGGAAGCTAGAACATGGGGAAGGCCTTAGTTTTCGGTCTTGCTCTGTTTTGATTTGTTTTCTGGTACCAACGTTTGAACTTAGTGCTACATGCTTGCTCAGCTTTTGCTCTGGTGCTTTACCAATGAGCCCATCTTTTTGCTGGTTGTTTTAGAGACAATCTCAAGGACTTTTATGCCCAGGCTGACTTTGAACCCCCATCTTCCAGCTCTTGGCTTCCTGAATAGCTAGGATTGCAGGCTTGAGCAGCTGACACCAGGTCCTGTATTTTATAACAACTCCAGCATGAGAACTGCATCTGTGACTTCCTAGGGCAATTCTCCCAAGACCTCATCACTCCCCACAAAGCCCAGCCTCTAAGTAATTGTGCGTATTACCACAATGAGGACCAGGCCTCCAACACTAGCCCTCGGAGGCACACTCAGACCTTGTTGAAACCACAACAGCCCCTGTTGTCAGGGATTGTTTTGAAACTACATCAGAATAGTAGAATTGTCAGCTATAGATAGATTCCAGTGTCTGCTGTGCTGGTCAGATGCTTGCTTTTCATTTCAGAACTACAGTTCTCTCCTAACAGGTAAACACAGTTGAGCCATGAAATACTCTGGGCAATGTAATATTGTAGTTTCCATGTAGAAAGAAGTTGCTAACTAAACACTAATAGCAAACATTTAGAAGTTGCCCTAGAATTTTACAAGACATAATCCGTTACTGAGGTATGATGGTACATGAATGTAATCCCTGTACTTGAAAGGCTGAGGCAGGCGGATGAGTTCCAGACCAGCCTGGGGTACTGAAAGGGCTGGAGACAAAAGAGAAAGAATTGAATGTGGTCAAGTATAAAACCAAGTCAGTTTTTAAAAGGCAGTCCTTGTTCTTAAGAATTACATTTTGGCCAGAAAGGTATGAAAGTAATTTTAAGCTGGGTATGTACTTTTAGGTTTTCTCATTAAACAAATACTTTAGCCATTACATGGAATACTTCCTTGTTAGACCTTGACACTGGAGGGAGAGATGAGCAAGTAGTTAATGGAGTGTTACCTGCTGATGTTAAAGAAAATTACAGGATTGTTACTTAGAATAAACCGGGTGAGGTCTGTGCTTAAAATTGTGTAAAATGTGAATATGTGAACAAGATCACGAAAAGTAACTCCTGTAGCTGTGAGCAGAAGTGACGTACATAAACAGTCCTGAAAAGGTTTAGTTTGTTCATAGCTGTGTGTCACATGAGAATAATATATTTGTTCTGCTTAACTTGGGGGGACAACTTGAAGCAATTAGGAGAGCAGCATAATAAGAAAGCAGCCAAGTGGCCCTAATCCTGAGCCATGGAGGTACAAGGCCATAACCTTGAGGCATGCGGGTACACAGCAAGAAATGTCTGGCAGTAATTGTGTATCCTTCCTCTTTTACAGGTGTGCCTTTGTCCACTCAGTGGGGACCCCAAGGCTACTTTTACCCCATCCAGATTGCACAGTATGGGCTGAGCCATTATAGCAAGAACCTGACAGAGAAGCCTCCTCATGTAGAGGTGTATGAGACAGCCGAAGATGAGGACAGAAATGGCAAACCCAATGCCTGGGCAGTGCCCAAGGGCTGCTTTATGGCCAGTGTGGCTGACAAGTCTAGATTCACCAATGTGAAACAGTTTATTGCCCCAGGTAAGCTGTGTGCCATCAGCGCTGCTCACCTTTCTGTTGACATTCCCTTAAAATTTTCAAATCATTCTTAAAAACATATTAGCAGACTGTTTATGTTGCACAAGTCAATAAAGTAGTTGTATCATCCAAGTGAATTCCCTACAGAAGGAGAGGCTAGAAGAAAAGCAACAAGGTTATAAAGAGAGAAGTGTATGTTGTATGAAGAGCTGAGGTACACACTGCTCCAGGGAGATTCTTGGGTTCTGCAGCCCACAGAAATGGGGTCCCTGGGCTTTGGTTTGGGTTTTCCTTTGTTTGTGGTGCTGGGACTCGAACCTTGGACTTTGTGCATGCTAGGCAAACACTACCACTGAGCTGTACCCTAACCGCCTTAGTTTATTGTAATGTTGTACTGCAGTATATTTTAATTTTTGAGTTATTCCCCCTAATGTAGAAGGAACTTTTACAAAAAGAGCCATCCTTTCCTTTGTGTAATTTTTGCCAATAGCTTGTAACTTTTTCAACAAAAGTAGCATTACCAAGGAGGCCTACTCCCATATTGAATTGTGTTAATGTACTAAATTCTCTCAAACTTCATATAAAACCATCTTCATTAATAAAATCATTTAAAAAATCAAATTAACTTTATGCATCATCTCCCCTTTTACTGACAGTCTCATTAATTAGGATATAATGCATTTTTCTGCACTGATCAATATCTATAAGAATTAATGAGTCCATTACTTAAAGAGACAATGGAATCATACTAGTTAGCACATCAGGATTAATTCGCTCTACAGAGATGTTGTCAAGATCAGAACCCATTCCCCTTGTACCATCCTTGCAGTTGATAAATACAAAAGAGAGAAACGGTTATAAGCCCTCTTCTGTGTTCTCACCGTATCCTTTACTGATGACTGGGGAATTTACAGACCTTGTAAGCCACAGGACAAACCTCTTTCTAGATGGCCTTAAGTCATGGATTGGTGAGAGCTGATGAAGTGCAGGGTGACCTTGATGTTCCTTTCTGGGAGTAGAACTTTCCTCTGTGGCATTCTGTGAGAGTCCAAGACAGAATCTTTTCTTAGTGTAGGAGCCTGTGATGTTTAAGAAGATATTGCAGCAGGAAATTATTATATAAAGCCAAAGAACATTTGGTTTGGGGTACCCCCAAGGATCTGTGTAAATAAGGATAGAAAACAGCTGTTGCATCCTGAGTTCCTGGGAGTTTTTTCAGAGCTGTCGTATAAATTGTTCTAGTTAGAGCAAGCACTTTCACTGTATACTTCCACGTCCTATGTTCTGTTTCCCTTTGGCCTCTATCCATGGCCCATAGCTGGAGGTAAATCATAGGGAGAAAACTCTGTCAGTCATAACCATGTTGCCACGGGACACTGGGTACTGGTGAGGTATAGATGTTTGGGCATTCCAGTAGTGCCCGTACTTGCATACTACAGAAGTCTGTAGGAGGAGAGAGGGGAAGATGAAAATGGGGGGCTGTCTCATTGGACACAGGTGTATGATGCGTGAGGCTGTTTAGAGGACAGACCTCATGGAGGCGTTTCAGTACCCAGTGTTGCAGGCACAGGGGCTGGAGACTTTTGACCTTTCATTTTTTTCTTTCTTGGCCTTGAATTTTTGTTTTCCTGAAAGAGAATAAAATCATCTAGAGTGGGGGGAAAAAATATAAGCTAGATGTGGGACCCACCTGTAATCCCAGCCTTCAGAAGATGGAGGCAGGATCAAGAGTTCCAGGCCATCCTGAAGTATGTAGTGAGATCCTGTCTGGGGGGAAAAAATAAGTGACAGTGCATTTTATGAGTCTGCAGCACATTTTTATTGTTTGTTGAGTATTTTCCTAGTTTTAAAACTGAACTGGCAGTGTGTCACATCATACTTTATTAAGTACAAAGCACCCTCTGTCACTTCTGTGACGTGGCATGTCAGTGCCTCTTGTTTCTAGCCCTTCCTTCTCAGGCCTGTGACCCACAACCCATGCCCCATCAAGGTTCTGAGCACCGCCTCCTCCCTTTCAGCCTAGTAAAGCTGGTGATGGAAGTAAAGAATGGTGGAAGAAGTGAAGAGTAATGGTAGATTGTCATTGCTGTGTGACTCAGGAACCTCTCTGCTGATGGGAATGCTACATCCCACCACTTCATTCATTAGTGAATTATTGGATATAGCAAGTGATTCTTTAAATTGTGTCATTTAGAAGAAAATTCTTGGAGCAAATGATTTCTTTAGCTTTTCTCTCATTGTTGACTATGAAAGAGCCTTACCCTGAGAATGAAGAGTAAACAGCACTCAGGGTAGTCTGATTTGCTAAGGGTAATGTCATCTTGAGTGATTCATAAATCAGTTCAGAATCATTCCATGTTTCAGGGTTATAGTACTGAGCTTCAGATCCCGTTCACTGCAGAAGTGGGAAGTGCTAGTTAAGAGAGAGTAATGGCCTCTCAAAGCATGATAAAATGGGCAAGGCCATCACAATGGCCGTGTCCCTGGTACAATTTCCACTGTGGCTGATCCACTACATAAAGCAACCAAGAACATGTGCTACAGAGTCTGCAGTGCTGGGCTCCAGCACAAGGGTTAGATGATAGCCCAGTATGCTCACATACCACACTGACTGCTGCGAACACAGTTCCAAGTTCCTGCTTCTAATCCATGTTCTTGTGTATATACCAAAGGGTTCTTCAGGAGTGCCCTGGCCAAGGTCTGACATTATAGGACTTAGAGCAGTAACCCTTGCCATGAGGGTGTTTCTTCCAGTAGCGCTTTTCTCTCTTAAAGTCTTTGAACCTGGGTCCAGGAAACCTGAACCACTTAGCTGTCACCAGTTAGCTCTTGGCTTTGAGAAAGCCTGTGTGCTTTGATCTCTCCTATAAACATGTCAATTCCTATTTTGCTGTCTCAGATAATTGTAGGGATAGAATGAGATAATCAATCCATATGATGTGTTTTGGAAATATAAGCTGTGTAAAGACCAAGGTACTCATATTTCTCTGTAATATTTTTTATTCTTGCTGCTGTTTTAGAGTTTGGGGTCTTGGGGCTTTGAATTCAAGGCCTACCTCACACTTGTTACACAAGCATTCTGAGCCATGCTCCACCCCTTTTTGCTTTAGTTTTTCAGCTAGGGTCTCATGCTTTTGCTCAAGGGTGGCCTGGGACCACAGCCTTCCTACCCCTCCCTCTTAAGTAGCTGGGATTAGAGACATGTATCACTGTGTCCGTCTGCATTTGGTTTTAATATGTGCATTTCTTTCCTTGGTAGTTGAGATGATCAGGACTCAGAGTCCTCCGCCATCACTGTGTTGGAGCTGTCCAAGAGAAATTCCTATTTTTATTTTTTATTTTTTTGGTCGGTCGTGGGGCTTGAACTCTGGGCCTGGGCGCTGTCCCTCAGCTCTTCAGCTCAAGGCGAGTGCTCTACCACTTGAGCTACAGCACCACTTCCGGTTTTCTGGTGGTTTATTGGAGATAGGAGTCTCACAGTCTCTCCTGCCCGGGCTGGCTTTGAACCGCAATCCTCAGATCTCAGCCTCCTGAGTAGCTAGGATTACAGGCGTGAGCCACCAGCGCCCGGCGAGAAATTCCTATTTTTAATTTGAAGATAAAATAGCTTTTGCTACTTTCTTAACATGTGCTAATTAGTGCTATGAAGCATTATCATTTATTACTAGTTCTGAGCCATTGTCTTTTTAAAAAATCCTCACAATTACCCTGCAAAGTAATATATCTCTGTTTAACATGTGAAGGGGCAAGTACAAGTACTGTAGAGACAGTCTCCTCATCCAGGCCTTGGTGTGCACAAACACAGTTCTGGGAATTGAAGTCTTAAGTGAGATAGAGAGCATTAGGAATGGAGTAACATTAATTGTTAGATAAAAACTGGAAATCTGGAACTTCTACAGTTTCCAATGCTGTGAGCTGGGCCAGCGTTTGTCTGCTTTTCTTCTTATAGGAGGGCAGCAGTGTCATCAGCGATTGGTTAGCTGGTACTAGCACTAGAAAAGATTATGTTTGTGCCAGTACTGGGGCTTGAACTTAGGGCCTGGGTGCTATCCCTTAGATTTTTCACTTAAATCTGGTGCTCTACCATTTGAGCCATACCTCCACTTTTTGGTGGTTATTTGGAAATAGGAGTCTCATGGACTTTCTTGCCTAGCCTGGCTTTGAACCATTATCTTCAGATCTCCTGAGGATCAGGCATCTTTCTCCTGAAAGAGCTTTTGAATAACTAGGATTTCAACTGTGAGCCATCATCACCTGGCTTAGAAAAGAAAATTTGATCAGCAGTGTTTTAGTTTTCCTCTGAGTCCTTTACTATGTGTCAGTACTTTAACTTAGTAAAAGAAAAATGCATATGAATCTGATACATAGAATTCTCAAGTGTTAATTTTGCATGGTCCATAGTTGTCAAGAACACACTATATAGATAACCAAAGCTCGTTTGGAAGCTTTTTCTCCTCACCAGTCTTTTTGATGTGTTCTCCTCTTTAGAAGCCAGTGATGGTGTGTCCTTGCAGCTGGGAAACACAAAAGACTTTATTATTTCATTTGACCTCAAGTTCCTAACGAACGGGAGCGTGTCTGTGGTTCTAGAGACCACCGAGAAGGGCCAGCTCTTCACTGTCCATTATGTCTCAAATACCCAACTCATTGCTTTTAAAGAAAGGGACATTTACTATGGCATCGGGCCCAGAACTTCATGGAGCACAGTCACCAGAGACCTAGTTACTGACCTCAGGAAAGGAGTGGGGCTCTCCAACACAAAAGCTGTCAAGCCAACCAAAATAATGCCCAGAAAAGTGGTGCGATTGATTGCAAAGGGAAAGGGCTTTCTGGACAACATCACCATCTCCACCACCGCCCACATGGCTGCCTTCTTTGCTGCCAGTGACTGGCTGGTAAGGAATCAGGACGAGAGGGGTGGATGGCCCATCATGGTGACCCGGAAGCTAGGGGAAGGGTTTAAGTCTTTAGAGCCAGGGTGGTACTCTGCGATGGCGCAGGGGCAAGCCATTTCTACGCTTGTCAGGGCCTATCTCTTAACAAAAGACCAGGTATTCCTCAGTTCAGCTTTACGGGCTACAGCCCCTTACAAGTTCCCATCAGAGCAGCGTGGTGTCAAAGCCGTGTTCATGAACAAACATGACTGGTATGAAGAATACCCAACCACGCCCAGCTCCTTTGTCTTAAATGGCTTTATGTACTCCTTAATCGGGCTGTATGACCTAAAGGAGACTGCGGGGGAGACACTTGGGAAAGAAGCAGCATCCTTATATGAGCGTGGGATGGAGTCCCTGAAGGCCATGCTGCCCCTGTACGACACGGGCTCAGGGACCATCTACGACCTGCGGCACTTCATGCTGGGTGTTGCTCCCAACCTGGCCCGCTGGGACTACCACACCACCCACATCAACCAGCTGCAGCTGCTCAGCACTGTTGATGATGCTCCCGTCTTCAGAGAGTTTGCCCGGAGATGGAAGAGCTACCTCAAAGGTGGCAGGGCAAAGCACAACTAGTGCCAACAACCAAACCATGGTCAGCCTCAGAACCATAAGCTACAGGCCATGCACCAGGCATGGGGAACCCTGCTCCTGGCCTGAGACAGTTGCGTGTGCTCTGTGGGCAGGTGGCAGTTAGAGCAGGAATGTTTGGGGTGCCTTGCTCGTTGCAGGCTGTAGACAGTAAGTAACGGTGAATAGCCCTGGCCAGCTGCCGGCACATCCACACGCAGTGCGGAGCGCTTTTCAGATGTGATTATTTATATTTATATTGGAAACAGATGTTTAAACAATATGTGCTGTAATACAGTCAGTGTGTGTTTGTACCCTGGATAGTGGACTGTGCTCAACTTTTTAAAAGCTATTTCTTTTCTCTAGACATTTCTGGGAGGTAAATGGGTGTTTGTTGCATTTGTTCAATTTGATACATATGGAGACTATTTTGCATTATGGTTTTCTTGATGTGTGTAAATTAAACACACCCAGTCTTCAGGCTTCACAGTATGTAAAGCACAACTAGAATGAAACTTATTGACCGCACAAGAAATTACAGAAATGTTTATGAAACTTGATCTACAATCAGTGAAAGTGTGATAATCAGCCTGTCCCTCCTGCCACCCCTGTGTGATGGTTTCTTTGTATTTCCTCTTGACTTCACTTTGACAGTTTTGTCTAGTCCGGGGACATGATGTAGAATATTGACTTTAAACCTAAATTTGGTGAGGATTTAGTAATTTTAGGACCACCATCTCTTCTGTTGCACCTGAGGAAAGGCCTAGTTTAAATGTTCCATACATAAATCACACTGGGGTTCCCTCCCCTTGGGGGTCATTCTCTATTCTCACTAAGCCATTGGGGCTCTGTCTCTGTTGTTACTTGAAAACTTAGTTTTGAGTTATTCCAGCTGTTTAGAAGAGGTGCTGCTGCTGTGTCTGGAAAGGTCTTTGTTGAGCCCCAGACAGATTTCCTAGTAATGCACAGCCCAGAAACATAAGCCCCATAATAACAGACAGCTTGGAAACACACGAGCCCCTACATGTTGAAGGGCTCAATCGACAGAGTGCTCTTCACCTGACCTCAGAAGAACCGGTGCCCTCTCTGCCTACATGGTGTTGTGCAATGGAACATACATGTCTGTGATAGGTACACAAAATGTATGCACCTCAGAGTGGGCAGCAACATGAAAATTCATTCCACACTGGAAACAATTTTAAGCTGGCAGTATACAAATAAGCTTTGGTTCTCAATTTCTATGACCCCAGCTCTTCATTTTACCCATAACAGACAGATGTGGGTGTTACATTCCCGTCCACCTTTGTAGTTCTCAGACATTCAATGTCTCAACAACATTTAAGCATTAAATATGTTTTATCTCAGTAATAAAGGCAAGGACCTCCCCCATTTTTTCATGCTGACGTTTCAGATGAATGCCCTCCTTCTCCATGTTTGCTGTTACTTAGTGGGTCCAGGATTGTTTGTGTTTGCATGCTGGTCTTCAGAGAAGGAGAGCTGGTGAGAACACTGTGGTCCTGCTCTGGGACATACCAGTGCCTTAATCCCACAGTCCCAAGCTAAGAGGGGAGGGGAGAGGAAGGGCTGCTGCTGGTCTAACACTGCCCTCCACACTGTAGTGGCAGCTTGGTTTGTCTTCTATCCCCAAGGGGCATTGTGGGTACTTGAGGACATTCGGAATCATGGAGCTGATTGAAGTGCAGATACCCCGCAGATGTCCCTAAGTCAGTTTGTTGCAGGATGGTTACCTGTAGGTGAGCTGGACCACCAAGGAGGGACGCCACCTGGGACCATCTGCATTTTCACCCTGACAACTATAGAGCTGTCTAGGGTTTTAAATCATGGAAAATGTTTACTTATTTTGAGTTTAGGAATACTGGGGAGGGTACTTTAAAGTTTTGTTTCTTTAATTTTTATTTTCTTTAAGACTATAGGTGTTGGTTTTGTTCACCTAAACAGCAAAGGTAATTTGCTGATAATTGGTTGCCACTTCAATTGCTCAACCAACCAAAAGCTTCCAGACCAAGGTCAAGTTTGACCCTTTTGGAGTTCCTGTATGTAAGGCTTCAGTCAAGAAGCACCAGGTGTGCCAGGGGTGCAGAGGTGACCACAAAGCTCCTGTGCAGCGAGTGTCTTCTTGGCAGTGTGCACTTTCACAGGAGCTGCGGTTCCAGCGTCCTGTCATTGTCTTTCTCCTCCACTATACATGTGGGCTGTACACCATGTGTGAAATATGCAATAAATGTTTACATGACACCCTCCTTGAAGGGTAGTCCTGTGTAACGCTGTACAGACTTTGCGGTTGAAGCACAATGTGCACATGTTAGTTTTATATGCAGCAAAACTTGATTTTTTTGCAGATGGAAAGGTTATTTTGTTTCTACACAAAGTAAATGAATTGTGCTTAATGTAAAGCTGCTTTATAAAATTGTAAAATAAAGTTTTTATCTTAAAAGGAATGTACCTGGATATTTCTTTTCCTTCTCTAATTCTAAGATTATTTGAGTCAGCAAGCACATTTCTGGCCATTTGACGGCAAACCTATTTGTGTCAGGCAGAGTGGGGAACTGAGCATATGACACATGGGGACTAAGGCTGCTGCCCAAGTGGTAGAGTACCTGCCTGGAAAGCACAAGAGCCTGAGTTCAAGTTCCAATGGGGGAGGAGAGATACAAGCTCTCAGGAGTGTTGTTCTGCAAGGGACCAGTGAACTACAGTACAATGTCATTAAAGTCATAAAAGCCATAAGCTAAGGATGTCCACTCTCTACTCTTCAATATAGTTCTGGAACTCCCAACCAGAGCACTAAGGCAAGAAAATGACATAAAATGGATTCACATAGGAAATAAGAAATCAAATTATCCCTATTTGCAGATGGCATGATCTATACCTAAAGGACTCAAAAAACTCCATCCCCAAGCTTCTAAAGCTGATCAACCACTTTGGCAAAGTAACAGGATACAAAATTAACCCACAAAAATCCGTAGCCTTTCTATATGCCAACAGTGTACAAGCAGAGAAATTATGAAAACAAATCCATTTCCAACAGCCTCAAAAAAGTAAAATGCCTAGGAATCAACCTAATCAAAAACATAAAAGATATTTATAGCAAAAACCATAAAAATATGAAAAGAGAAAGAGGACACTAGGAAATGGAAAGACCTTCCATACTCATGAATAGATGAAATCAATATCATGAAAATGGCCATACTGCCAAAAATGCTACACAAATCCAGTTCCATCCCCATCAAAAGCTCAATGCTGTTATTTACCAAGACAGAGAATACACTCCAAAAATTCATATGGAACAACAAAAGACCTACAATAGCCAAAGGAATTTTAGGTAAAAAAAAAAAAAAAAAAAAGCAAATGGTGGTGGTATCGCAATGCCAGGCTTCAAACTCTACTACTGAGCCATAATAAAAGCAGCTTGATACTAGCAAAAAAAAATTAAACCCAAAGATCAATAGAATATTGTTGAGAAGACCCAGACATAAAGCCCTACACTTATCTGATATTTAATAAAGGAGCCAAAGACATACAGTGGGGAGAAAATAGTCTCTTCAACAATGGGTTTGGAAAAACTAGGCAGCCATATGCAAAAAACTAAAGGCGGATCTCTGTTTGTCACCATGCACTAATATCAATTCAGAGTGAATCAAAGACCTCAGTGTCAGATCCAAAACAGAAACTACTACAAGCGAGAATAGGAAAGACACGAGAACTTATAGGTAGAAACTTCTTGAAGAGAGTCCCAGGGGCACAACAGATAGTGGAGACTTGACAAGTGGGATCACATCAAAGTAAAATGTTTCTGCACAGTTAAGGACATAGTTACTAAACTAGGAAGACAGCCAGCCAACTGGGAAAAGATGTGTATCAGCAATCTATCAGACAAAAGCCTAATGTCTAATATATACAAGAAGCTTAAGAAACTAACCTCTCTTACACCTAATAAACCACTAAAGGAAAGACTTCTCAGAAGAAGTTAAAAAAAAAAATGGCAAAGAAACCTGACGAAATGCTCAGCATTCTTGACCATAAAGAAAATGTAAGTCAAATGCAAAACCACTCTGAGATAGCCTATCCCAGTAAGACTGGTCAACTTTGTAAATGAAAACAACAACAAATGTTGGCAGGGATGGGGGAAAAAGGAACCCTACTGCCCTGTTGGTGGGAAGTAAACTAATACAACTACTCTGGAGAGCAATCTGAAGGTTCCTCAGGAAGCTAAACATATATATCTTTCTTATGACCCAGCCATAACCACTCCTGGGCACCTACCCTGAACATCATGAACCAGGGATATGATAAAGACACCTGCACATCCATGTTCATTGCCACACTATTCACACTAGCCAAGATATGTAAACAGCCCAGATGCCCCACAATAGGTGAGTGGATCCAAAAAAAAATCAAACAAAAAACAAAACAAAAACCCTATACACAATGGGATTTTACACAGCCATTAGATCTAGAATAAAATAATGTCATTTGCAGGGAAATGGATGGAACTAGAACAAATCATGTTAAGCCAAACTCAAAACAAACAGCCCATGTTCTCTAATGTGGAAATTAGATCTAAAATGCACTGGGATATGACAAATTATACAGGATTCTAGATAGACACACAGGGAGATCAAAAGAGGATATTCTTAGGAAAAAAATCACAAAGGTGTAATGTCAAATACTTATGTAAATAATATACATACTGAAATGAACTCCCAAAATATGAAGACCGCTTTTTTAAAGACCGCTTTTTAACGTTTGATTATTCTGTCTTTATGTATGGTATATTCAAGTGTACATCTTCAGAAGGGTTGGGGGAGGGCACAGAAGTCTACGCAGTCAGGTGGCTCACAGCTACTCATGAGGCTGAGACCTAAGGATTGTGGTTCAAAGCCATCCTAGGCAGGAAAGTCTATGAGACTCTTACCACCAATAAACCACTCTGAAAATCAGAAGTGGCACTGTAGTTCAAGTAGTAGAGCACTAGCCTTGAGCTGAAGAGCTGAGGGACAGCACCCAGGCCCAGAGTTCAAGCCCATGACCAAACAAAAAACAACAAACTATAGAAATGGTGAAAAGTGCAGCAGTGGAGTATACTGGACATTGATGAAAGTGACCTATACAATTCATAGGTGGAGACAGGAGGGAGGGACTGGGAGAGAATGAGGGAACAGAAGATACTAACTCATGTAATTGTGATTCCATTGTACATCACTATAATAACAATAAAGTAAATTTAAAGAAGTCATATATATATACTAGACCCCATAGCTGGAACAGGTGTCATGGAAGGCCGAGGCCAGCTAGGTTGGTTCTTGCTGGGCTCACAGCCTTGCCCACTCTGCAGTCCTGTGATTTTTTTTTTTTTTGTCCTCCCTCTGGTGTTTTCCCCTTCTCAGCACTGTCAGGGTACAAATGTGCATGGAACAACGTGGCTTTGTATTATCTTTCTCTGTAGTTACTGCTTGCTTTCTGGGCACCTGCACCCTGGTGATGGGGCATAGGCAGCCGTGATGTCCACAGAGGCTGTCCTGTTACATCCTTGGCCAGATTTGGCCTTGGTGAGCAGTCCTGGAGCAGAGGAGGTCTTGGGCTGTCTCTGGTTGGATTCTGCAATTTCCACTCAGATTCATGCATTGGGCACTGTGAATTAGATTATGGGACCATCTCTTATGCACCCACTGGCCTCAGCTCCAGGAACCTGAAGCTGGGATGGAGTTTCACAAAGTATACACAGCTAAAAGCAAGGACCAAGAGCAGCATCCACAGTGCCTGGTCCTGGGCCTGTGCATTTCTGCAGAAAACGGGAGAGCACTTATCTTCTTGGGCTCCACAGCCGCCACTATGGCTCCTCCAGGCAGGGATCTTGCAAAGAGCCCTAGGCTCCTGCAGCCCCAGGGTTGGGCTCTGAGAGTACCAAGCAAGACTTGCAGGCGCCACCTGCTGGGCATAGCACGCGCACAAGGCTCAGCTCGGCCCAGATGGCAGGAAGCCTCTGGCTGTCCTTCCTGTTCCCAGTACTCTTCCCACTTCTGAGTTCTTCCAGTATCTCAGTGTAGACCCTCTCTAACTGCAGTCGAGACCCTGTCCACTGCTCCAAGCATACATCCTGCAGCCTCCTGAAGAGACAGCTCCTGGAGGTGGTACATGAGGACTCCCTACATCCATCCACCCATGCATCTCTCTGTGCATGCATCCATCCACCCATGCATCCATGCATCCATCAATGGGTCCATAATGCGCAGCACCCAACCCTTGCTCCAGTGCAGCCACAGTTCTCATGGTAAGTCAGCTAAGCCTGCATCCTTATTGCCACATTTCAGATGAGACTGAGGAGTGATGAGGTGTTCTACCCCAGAGCATTGGAGACCTGCAGATCCCAGGCCTGCCTCCAGGCTTTGAACGTGGACAGACACGTTGAGTGGACCTTTTCCTGGTCCCTTTTGCCTGAGTGTGGATGTCCCCTTTCAACTTCACATTTTACACAAAACGTAGCTCAAAGTGGATCTCAGCCCCATGTACAAAATGAAAACTTGTACCAGGCTTCTAGAATATTCATAAGACATTTGTGACCTCGGTTAGGAAAGGAGGTTTTTTGATACCAAAGCGTACGTATGAAAGAAAAAAAATCATAATACAAACAAAATGCCTAAAGTTTCTTACACATGAAGCCCAATATAGAGGCTAGGAGGAAATACTTAAAAATCACATATTTGACAAAGGACATATTTCAGAATGTATAAAGAACTCAAGAATAAAAGAAATAGCCCATTTTAATGGGAAAAATATTTGAACAGATATTCTTTAAGGAAGAAACAGGCTTGCAATAACACATGAGCAGATGCTACCCATGGAAGTCTTGGAACGGCATGGATGAGAACCCCAAGGCCAACCAAGCATCCTTAACTACTCAGACATAAGGGATCAGCCAAATAATTGACCGTGCATTGGGCAGAGGTATAGCATCCATATAGCCAGTGGCTCATGACTGTAATCCCAGCTACTTAGGAAGTGGAGATCTCAGTTCAAAGTGGAGATCTTGGCCAAGCAGGAAAGTCCATGAAAGTCTTCAATAAATCAACAGAGCCATAAGTGGAGCTGTGGCTCAAGAGGTTGAGCACCAGCCTTAAGTGAAAAAGCTAAGGAACAACCCTCAGGGCCTGAGTTCAAGCCCCAGTATTGTCACACACACGTGCATGTGCATACACACAAACACACACACAAAGTGTGCAAAAGTATATTATCACAACTCAGCCCCCTGAGGAGTGCTGGAGGCCCCAGGGGGTGGAGGCAGTTTACATTTGAAACAGTTTCTGCTGAATTAGCATTAATTCCCCCCCCCCCCCCCCCATGAAATGGAAACATCTTAAGTGGTTCCATTGTGAATTGGAGATGGCCCCTGGCACTTAGCACAGCACCTCTCACAGCAGATTCTCATCAGGGATTTGCAGGAAGACTTGGAGGCATGAATGAATGAATAAATGAAGAAAAGCAGAGCTGGATGGAGCCTTTGTCCCCACCCAGTGAGGCCAGGCCCACCTGTACACATCTGACCTGCTCTGGGAACACGTGATGATTCTTCAAGTGGACAGAACCTGCAGGTAAGGTATAAGCAGAGGCTCTGGCAACTAGAGCAAGTGCTCTGCAGACACCCAAGCAGCCCCTCATGGAGGCTGGAAGGAGAGCATGATGTCTAGGTCTAGGTCACCCAAGAAACATGGATGTTGACTGAAGTCCTGGCTTCGCCAGTGCCAGTGTGTGAGCTTGGAGGGGCTCCCCAGCCTGGACAGGCGTGAATGCACTGGCCTGAGTGAGGAGGGAGGAGGATCCTACTGGAGGACTGAGGGGCTGGTGGGATGGAGCATGGGGAGGTGGGGACAGGGCAGGGTGTGTGCTCACTCACTCTTAGACTGCCCACTCATCAGCCACTGCTCCAGCCCACCGCCCTAGCCTGTGTGTGAGTTTGACTTCTAGGTGTGTGAGGTGCTGACTTTACTTGTGATCACAGAGGAACTGAGTTCACAGGAGGTAGAAGGCGATGGGTCCCCAAGGGCCTGGGTGTGGGGAGGTAGGTGGGGGGGGGAGAAAACTGGCTTCTGCTCTTCTGGTCTTGGTTCTTCATCTGTGGGTAGGAATTTATGATCTGCCCATGGCATGGATTTGGCCTTTGGTGGCCAGGGCATGTCAGGGAGGCATAGAGGGACACAAGGGACACTGTGGAAACGGGAGGAAGAAGCCCCAATTGTAGTCTTGGCATCCAGAGGGATTTTTTTTGGGGGGGTGTGCCAATACTGGGACATGAACTCAAGGCCTGGGCACTGTCCCTGAGCTTTTGTGCTCAAGGCCAATGCTTTTTACCACTTGAGGCACAGTTCTACTTCACACTTTTTGGTGGTTCATTGAAGGTAATAAGAGTCTCATGGACTTTCCTTTCCTGCTTCGAACCTCTATCTTCAGATCTTGGCCTCTTGAGTAGCTAGGATTGCAGGCATGACCAGCAATGCTTGGCTTTCAAAGCTATGCTTATGTGAGCAGGTGTATTCCAGGGCCTCCCCTGAACTCAACTGATAATATAAATTATTACGTTGCATCAAATATTTATTGCACAAAGATTGTTAAGAACATTTTAAAGTACCACCCATCATGCCTGACACCTATTTGAACAGGTGTTTCCATTTTCCCATAGCTGGGCTCGTGTCTGTCAGTGGAATTTGGTGCTCCACCCGCCTGGTACCCAGGTGCTCTGCTGGGCTTCAGTGGGCTCCCGTTAGCTTTCAGTGTGCACTGCTTCTCACTGGCCTCAGAGATGGACTCTTTGCCTTCTGTGTCCGTGTTCCACATCAGGCTATAACTTTGCTCAAAGCACTTGTCCTTTTTAAATTTTTTTTATTTTAAAAAATTTATTATGTGATTACCTAAATTGAACAAATTTCGTAATGTTGTGGGATAGTGATGGTTAAAGTCACAAACACATTTTAACCTTCACAAGGTGAATTGGCATGATCATGGTCTCGAAAGCTTGTGAACTCTACAAATTTTGACAATACAACTATTCCTTCCAAATAGAGTAATATGTGCATTTCTTTCCTTTGGCTTAGTGTAAGCTGTTCCCTCTTTCTCTCTCATTCCCTCCCTCCCATTGCTGCCCTTGAGTTGCCGAGTTCATTTTCATCGATGTCCAGTGTAGCTGATGGGCCCCTATGTTGTGTTTTTCCCCTATTTCCCTCTGATTCTGTGCCCTCCTCCTAGCTTCCCTCAGAGTGCAATGTATATACCATATATGAGGTCAAGAACATGGAGTCATCTAGAACTGATACGACAAATTAAGTAGAGGTTCTTTGTTTCTGGAGTCCTGTTTACTTTGTCATATCTCATTGCATTTTGCATTTAATATCCACATATCAGGGAGACCATGTGCTGTTTGCTGATCTTGGCTTACCTCGCTCAACATGATTTGTTCTAGTTCCATCCATTTCCCTGCAAATGCCATTAATCTGTCCTTTCTAATGGCTGCATAATATTCCATTGTATATAGGTACTACAATTTTTTGATTCATTCATCCGTAGTGAAGCATCTGGGTTGTTTCTATAGCACTTGTCCTATTGTGAGTGCTATTTCCTTGGTCCTCAGTGAAGGGTGCTGGGTGGGAGGGGATGAATATTTTTGCAGCTCTTGAAGCAGAGCTGAACATGGATTATGTCCAGGGTTGATGAACAGCTGGTACCTGGGGACTGTGAGGGAGCTGGGAACCTGGGGAAGCCTCTGGGCTCACTGGACCAGGCCAGTCCTGAAAAAGAGGCTGTCCCAAGAGAATAGCTTCCTGTCCATTTCCTGGGCTGACCTCAGCCCAGGCTGGGAAGAAGGAGACGCCCAGAAAGCAGCCAGCAGCATCAACAATAGCTGTAATTCAGTGAGTGCAGTTGTGGCTGCTGGGAAAATCCACTTGCCATTACTATGCATTAGAAGGAGCCGTGGGGTTCAACTTCGTTATTTGTATATGTATTCCAGCAGATGCTGGACCCAACCCAGGGTATTGTGGAGAGGGCAGAGGAAGCAGATGGGCCTCAGCTGTCCACGTGGCCCAACAATCAAACAGGCCAAGGTAGCTAGACTCCCTGCACATCAGAGTTCACAGAGAAGCTGGCCCAGCGTGGCAGTATACACCTGTAATCCCTGTGCTCAAGGAGCTGAGGCAGCAGAATCACAAACTGCGTACCAGCCTGGGCTACATCTTCAGACCTTGTCTCAACATTAAAAAGGAAAAACTCAAGCATCTTAAAGAAGGACTTGAGCCCAGCCCCAGGGACTAATAGCCAGCCTTGACCGAGGACTCCAGACTGGTGTATCTTGTTGAGGATGCTGTAGTTTGAGATCAGCTGAGTGTGACACCCCCTCACACACACACACACACACACATACACACACACACACACGGTTTGTGTGTGCATAGGAAGGTTGGTCCTCAGTGTGACAGGGTGGGGGTGTCAGGGACCTGGTGGGGGGATTCAGTACTAAGTGCTTCTCTGGGAGTGGTTCATGTTGTCTCCTGAGGTACTGGTTAGTTTCTGAGCGTGGTTGTTAGAAGACAGTGATTCTGACCTCTGAATGTCTCCCTGGCTTCCTGCCTCACCGTGATGGCCTCTAGCAATGCCCTGGCCGCTGTGACCTCAATAGCCATGAGGCCCCCACTGGAGGCCAAATCAATGGGATAGCCTAGTCCTCTAGCCTCCAAGCCTGTGGTACTGGAGTTTGAACTCAAGGCCTCATGCTTGTGTGACAGGTGCTCTACCGCCTGAACCATGCCTCCAGCCCTGTTTTGCTTTAGCTATTGTTCAGAAAAGGTGGTGAGTTTTTGCTCCTTGGCCAACCTCAGTCCATGATCCTCCCACTTAGCTGTGATGGCAGATGTATACCACGATACCCAGCTTACTGATTGAGATGGCGTCTCTCGGATGTTTTGCCAGGGCTGGCCTCAAACCTCATCCAGCTCTCTGCCTTTGGAGTAGCTGGGATTTTAGGTATGAGCCACTGTGGGCCAGGAAACTCATAAACTTCCCTGCTTTGGTTCTTTTGTTACAGCAATGAAAAGTGCACAGAGAACATTTTGGGGCAATCTGAGGCTAGAGAGAAAACGGAGGCCACTGTGAGTCACCAGTGCTACAGGTGTGTGTAATGGAGGGTGGGAAAGATCTTGGTAAGTGCTGAGCTGAAGCTTGCGGGGCACAGCCTCCCCCAAGCCCATCAGTTCCCTGGTGAGCGGGGCTCTCTGACTCCCGGCCCAGTGCCTGCTTTTCCCTTTGCAAGCAGGGGCCGCCCTCAGCACCTGAGGGTCCCGGCTGCCTTCAGGACCCTGTCTGGGCCAGGATGCCACAGGGGGCTGGGCCCTCTGGGTATCTTGGCTACTCCTGGGCCATCTTTAGTCTTTACATCAGAGTGCACAGCTCCGATGAGATGGGGTTGCGTGGCAGGGTGCATGGCTGCAGACTGGGGGTGCACATCTAAGCTGTATGTCTGCTTCTGCAGGAGGGGAGGTGAACTAGCCCTAGGCCTTGCTGCACAGAGTACCCCAGCATACCCTAGAATACCCCCATAGCATCCCAGAATATCCCAGCACCCCACAGAACACCCCAGCATCCCCTAGAATGCCCCAGAGCTTCTGAGCACACTCCAGAACACCCCAGCACAGGCGCATGACCTCTTCTGTCTCTAAAACCCATCTCTGCCCTGGTATCAGATGTCAGAAAGCCCACACCCCTTATGTCTGCTGTCTTGTGAGGACCCCTAATACCTTGGGAAAGAAGGTAGGGCTGCACCTCCATTTGGAGGATGGTGAGGGGGTCCCCAGGGCCAAGTGGAATTTGGAACTCAGTGCTCACTCTCACTCTGCTCTGCAGGGGACGGTGACCTGCCTGCCTGCATGCATGTATGTATGCATACCTGCATGACTACCACTTCCCCTTCCCTTGTAAGGAGTACACACAAACATCACACACACACACGCGTGTACACTCAGACATAACATGTATGCACTCAAAGGCACATGCATACATGCACATAAATGTGCAGATACATGTACTCAGAAATGTATGCATGCACTCATGCACACACAGATACACACTATACTCATGAACATATGTGCATGCACCACTACAGCCACAGAAGTTAGGAAGGTGCCAGAGCCAAACTCAGGATGCCTGAAGAGGCTTTAGATCATCCACTCCAACCTTTTTGCTGCCAACAGGGAAAGTGCCAAGGGGCAAAGCAGAGCCCAAGATCCCACCTGTGGGGATCTTGGCCAGGTGCCTGGACACCCAGGTTTGTTCTGTTCCCACAGTCTATGAATCCCCCAAACGGGGCAAGGCAGGGGCAGCTCAGGAGACAGAGGGCCTTTGTCAGAGGGAAGGATCTCCAGCTCCTGTGGAGGGGGTAAGAGGAGGCGTAAGCTGGCCCTCCCCTTCTGTACCTGGAGTAGCCCTATCTGGGTTGCTGCTAGGGTGTGTGTGTAGGGGCAGATATAGGCTGCAGGGGGGAGGGGTAAGGGGGAGGAGGACTAGGTGTGGGCTGCAGGGGGGAGGGGGGAGAGAAAGGCCAGTTGTAGGCTGCAGGGATGGGGGGGGGAGAAGGGCCAGGTGTGGGCTGCAGGAATGGGGGGGAGAAGGGCCAGGTGTGGGCTGCAGGGGTGTGGGGGGGAAGGGCCAGGTGTGGGCTGCAGGGGTGTGGGATGGAGGGGAAGGGCCGGGTGTGGGTTGCAGGGGTGTGGGATGGAGGGGAAGGGCCGGGTGTGGGTTGCAGGGGTGGAGGTGCAGGGGCAGAAGGGCCTGGGTGGGCGGGCCGCCTCTTGCTGTTGGAGACAGGCCGGTGCCCTGGCCAGGAGGCGGTGGCCCTGGAGATGCAGCTGGGGTTCAGGGCCCCTACCGCCCACTGCGCTCGGCTCCTCCCCGGGCAGCGCCCCGCCCGGCTCCCCAACGGGGCGGACCCAGGCGGGCCCTGGGCGGGACCCGGAGGGAGGCGCGGCCGCCGGCCAGGTGCCCGGGCCCAGGCCGCCTCGGAGCAGCGCCCGTCCCTGCGCCCCAGGACGCGAGACCCCGACAAGGTGACCGAGGGCGGACCCTGCTTGGACCCCTGTTCCCGCACCCCGTCCCCATACCCCTTCCTCGTTCCTGCACCCCGTCCCCGCGCCCCGTCCACGTGCCCTGTCCACGCGCCCCATCCCCATCCCCGCGCCCCGTCCTGGGAAGTTAGCGCCTGCCGCGCGCGGCACAGCCGCCTCCACCCGCACCCGGGCTCCCCGTTACTATGGGGCGCAGGTCGGAGCCCCCAACCCTTTAAAAACAAATGCTTGGATGGAGATAGTGTGGCTAGAGATTTTCTTAAGGGAAGTTTGCGTCTTCCGACTCTTGCCAAACCCAGCCAGAAGGGAGACAAGGCAGAGTGGGGGGTGGAGGTAGTTCGAGCCCCTGGCCTCCATCTCCCAGGCCTCCCTCCCTCACCTGTCCCTGGCCTCCACCTCTTGGGCCTCCATCTCCCCCCCTTCCCCAGCCTCCACCTTCCCCACCTTGCTCAGGGCTGAGCTCCCTGGTGATTGCCTCCCTGAGGGAGGAGGGGAGAATGGTTGGCGGGGACCCCTCAATTTGCTCTGGCTCTAAGGGGTGCAGAAAGGGCATCACCCTCCCCCTCCTTAGGCTGGGGAGGGCTCAGCTCCGCGGGGAGATGCACGGGGTGGGGGGATGATGGAGAAAGCCCCTTCCTCCAGGGGTAGAGAAGAAGTGGGGTGAATCTGGGGTACCAGTAGAAGGAGGTGGGAGGTGCAGGACCGTGGAAAGGAGACTCAGGTTAAGTCGGTGGTGGTCAGTGCTGGTGGAGTTTGCCAGTGTTGGACTCATCCTTCTGGACCATAGGACTTCTTCTGCACCTCCATGTCCACTTTCATCTGCAGGAACTCCCCCCGCCCTTCCCAGGGTTCTCCTGAGTGCAGGGCACAAGGAGAGACAGAGCAGGCACCTCTAGTACAGTGGGCGCCTCCTGGAGGAGTCAAATTCCCTTAGGAAGTTGGGCCCAGAACCCGCCAGCTCCCCTGCAGGTAGCCTTAGCGCTGACCTGGCACAAACGGGGCTCCCTGGACTGGGGGACATGAGCAATAGAGCACTTTCTGGCTACCAGGCCCCTGCCTTTTCAGGAAGGTCACTGAAAAGTAGGACCAGACAGGGCCCAACACCACTCTACTGAGTCCCTTCCGGCCCTCTGAGCCAGGATCCTGGGTGCTTTTCCAGCCAGAAGGTGGGCTTTCTGTACCCTTCCTCCACTTCCTGTCAGGCCAAGGAGAGTGGGTGCTGAGCATGGTGCCCAGGGCTATCCTGACCTGTTCCCCAGGATTGCTTTTGGAAACGCTGGTCTGCTTGGCTTGGTTCTCTCAATGCCATGTGGAGGTCACAGCTCAGGCAAAGAATTTGCTTTGCTTGCCTCAGTTTCCTCGCACACAACTCAGGGAGGAGAGAATCTGTATTTCTCTGCGTGCGTGCATGCGTGTGTGTGTGTGTGTGTGTGTGTGTGTGTGTGTGTGTGTGTGTGTGTTGGTATGAGGGCTTGAATTTAGAGCTTAGGTGCTGACACTGACCCTTTTCACTCAAGGCTGGTGCTCTACCATGTGAGTCAACAGCTCAACTTTTGGCTTTTGGGTGGGATTTTCCTGCCCAGGCTGTCTTTGAACTCTGGTCCATAGATTTCAGCCTCCTGAGTAGCTGGGGTTACAGGGAGGAGCCTCTGCCACTCAGAGCTGTATGGTTTTCTGAGAGATCCAAAGGAATCTGTGTTCTGAAAGACAAACCTGAGATGACTCTTTTGTGTGTGTGTGTGTGTGTGTGTGTGTGTGTGTGTGTGAGAGAGAGAGAGAGAGAGAGAGAGAGAGAGAGAGAGAGAGAGACAGACAGACAGACAGACAGACAGACAGACAGACACAGACAGACAGACAAACAGACAGGCAGGCAGGCAGGCAGGCAGACAGACAGACAGACAGACAGACAGACAGACAGAGTCAGAGAACACCTGGCTTCTCAGTTGGGTTGTGACCCCTCCAATTAACCAGCAAATAAAAAGCAGAAGTGGAGCTGTGGCTCAAGTGGTAGAGCACCAGCCTTGAATGAAAAAGCTCTGGGACAGTACCCAGACTCTGAGCTCAAGCCCTGATACATGCACACACAAATCAGGCCTTCATGAGAACAGGGCTTTTGTGCACGCCTCAGTTTCTGTGTAAGGAGAAGGCCACCCTATGGTGCAGGGAGGGGACAGGGCAGGAGGCATACAGTGTCACCCAAAGCTGGGCAGAAGGGAAGCAGTGCAGGAATGCAGATAGCTCCTCAGCCCTGCCCTGGTGCTGCCTACCCTGCTCAGGAGGAGGTCTTCAAACTCAGCCAGGACTTGAGGGTCCCGCTGCTGGTGGGCTCTATTCCCTAGTGGAGGACCCCGCTGGCTTTCAGTTGTTGGTGGGCTCAGTGCGGATCCCACAGAGGCCTGCGGTGGCGGGAGGAGGGGGTGGTTGTCAGGCTAGGATAAGCTTTGGTGGGAGCTGTATTCTCTGCTTCATCTTCCACAGCCTTTCTTGTATCTAAAATATATATATATATATGTATAATATATATAATATATATTTATTGTCAGTCCTAGGGCTTGAACGCAGGACCTTGAATGCTGTCCTTGAACTTTTTTGCTCAAGGCTTGCCTTCTACCACTTTGAGCCACAGCTCCACCTCCGGTTTTCTGGTAGTTAATCGGAGATAAGAGTCTCACAGACTTTCCTGCCTGAAATGGCTTTGAACCCCTATCTTCAAATCTTAGCCTCCTGAATAGCTAGGATTACAGGTGTGAACCTCTGGCGCCCGGCTTTCTGATATATTTTTAATTATGTTTAAAATCTGGCTTGTCAGCTCTTCTCCATGTTAGGAAGTAGGTTGTGTTAGGTAAGTGTGTTAAGGTACAGAGTAAATAGATCGGTCCACTCCACCCTTACTCATTGTCCAGGCTCTGAGAAGGACAAGGGTTTAAGGATGACTGGTGGAGGCAGAGCTGTTACTGATCCTGGCTAGATTCAAGTTAGTCAGAGCCAGGTCTCTGCTCCCCGCTGCCCCTCCCAGGTCTGCATGGCTAGGAAGGGATGAGGCTCCCTGGACTTCAGGACCAGAGAAGCAGTTCCTGGGCCAAGCACATGGCTGTCCCAGGAAGCAATGGAAGAGTCCCGGGGAATCCATGGGGGACTGCCCTGCCACTGGCCCCAAACTTCTTTTTCCATGCATTTATGGATTGCCAAAATAAGGGTTGGCGTGCACTTGCTGAGTCTCAGAGTTACAGGAGGGTATTGGAGAAGTTGGGCCTTGAAGGATGGGTAAGAGTTTTCAAAGCTGCTTGGGAAAGTTGAAGAAGGAGTCAGGGCAGGTAAGGAGCAATGATAATGCTTTTACTGAAAAACTAAGCTGGTGGTGCCTTCTCCTGTGTGTCTGAGATAGTGCTTCCTGCTGCACCCCTTCCCCTACCCCAGCCCTGTGTGGGCGTGCTTCTGGAATGAGGGAGGCCGCGACCTGAGCCATGGGTGGGGTCAGTGCATTCCGGTGCCTGCCCTTCTTATCATCGCCACCATCACTAGGACTCGGCTGGGTGACTGGGCCTCAGCTGTGGAAAAGTACCCATGTGAGTCAGTGCTCCTTAGTACCTGGTGACACCAGCAACTGGGGACCTGGGCCACTGTTTGAGGCTCCATTTTGGCTCCTCATCTGGACATTGATGAGATGATACAGCATAATAAGGGAGGCACCTGTAGATGAGAGAGAAAATCACAGATGCGGAGTGTCTCCCAATGCGGGACCCGAAGTTTCGCTCCCTCCCCGCTCAGCATCTTTAAGTGAGGTTTTTATCAGGACAAGTGTTCTGCCTCCTGACCTTGATGTAAGCCCAGAACCATCCCAGTGTTCCTGATGGTGTGGACTGGAGCCTCAAGCAGGGGCATTTTGTCTGGATGAACGTCACCTCTTAAGATTGTGTGTGTGTGTGTGTGCGCGCGTGCGCATGCGTGCACGCACAGTGTCTCGTGGACTTTCCTGTCCAGGCCAGCTTTGAACCGTGATCCTCAGATCTCAGCTTCCTGAGTGATTGGGATTACAGGTGTGAGCACCAGCACCCAGCTTGGGACAGGGGTTCTTTGAGTGTGGTGGGCATGGACCATGTGTTAATGAGGATCAGTGGATATGATCAAGTGGAGGAGGAAAACACAAGGCCCGCTGGTCCTTGCTGAGGGCCACGGCCAAGTTCTGGGCCATCCAGGCCTGGGGTTATGTAAGAAGGTGGGGATGGGAGGCAGGCCTGTGGTCTGGGCTCCCCCTGGGGTCAGTGGCTTCCAGGGCAGGGCAGTGTGGTGACAGATCCAGGGTCCCTGCCCAGCATGCAGTTTTGCCCCTACATTTGCCTTGCTCCCTGTCCTGGGAGTGGGGGACACAGGAAGTGAATCAGCTTAGAGATATGGCAAGCTGCTTGTTCTGTTTATATTCTTATTAATCCACGTCCACCGACCCAGTTCTGGCCTGTTGCTTCATGCTAGGGTGCGGGGTTGCTGAAGAATTTTGGAGAGAAGTCACCGTTCTGAGTCTAGGTTGGAATATTCCAGAAGGATCGGTTAGAAGAATTCATTCTTGGTTCTAGTGTAGGATATTGTGCTGTCCCCTGGGCCCGGTGTGTGCTATGGGGGACAGAAGGGGGACAGTTAATACCCAGAAGCTTCCTGTGGGAGAGGTAGATGTGCCGTGGTATTTTGCTTTGCTTTGTTGGCTGTTTTGTTATGGTGGTAAAATAGATAAAACATAAAATTTAGCCTTTGAACAGGTTTTCCAAGTGTAACTCATTGTCATAAAGCATACTTCTGTAAGAACTGCCATGTGGTGTCTTCTCAGTTTCCCCAAGCTGAGCCTGGTACCCCAAACACTAACTCACCCGGCAGCCCTGCTAACTAGCACTGTGCTCAGTCTCTGACCTTGACTCTATCTCTGACCAATCTCTGACCATGACTCCATCTCTGAACTTGACTCCATCTCTGAATTGGATTCTGTCTCTGAACTTGACTCTGTCTCTGAGCTTGACTCGTCTCTGAACTCAGGTGCCCTGTCATAGTCTGTATCAGTTATGAACAGAGACTTGCATTCGTTTAATCACACCCTAAAACTTGAGCGCATGGAACTTGGCCAGTGACTTTATAGTTAAAGCTTGGGTGGCAATGGGGTGTGGCAGAGAGGGGTGGATGTGTGTCACAGGGCATGGTGGCCCAAGGCTGGCATATCAATCTTGCTGTGACTGACATCCTAGAGCAAACAACTTTGTTGTAGGCCAGTTCTTCACTTACAGGGGGTTTGGGAGCTTACCAACATTCCTGGCTTTATACACTTAGAAGCCATTAGCCATGCCCTCACCTCTTCTCCTAGGGTGACAGTTAAAAATGTCCCCAGACATTATCCCCTGGGAGAATTCTTCTCATTGAAATCCATTGCTGCTGGGGGTCACGGCTTCCTGGAGGAAATGGCATCCATCTGGACTCCAGAAGACAGAAGGGAGGAAACTGAGGGAAGTGGGTAGAGAGGTGCTGGACAGCTTCCGGTCCCTGAGCAGGAAGGCACATCTCACCTCTGAGACAACTTGCAGGTCACTGGGACATCTTCAGGCTGGCTGGCAGTCCTGCAGACTCCAGCCTCTGTCCTGGGACCAGTTGCCCTGAGCCTGTGTGAGGCCGCACACATGGTGATGGGAGAGTGGGGTGGGACAAACTGTTCATCTCCTGGTGGCTGGGAAGCAAAGGGAGGGCCTGTGGGGTGCAAGGTCTATGGGCCCCACTTAAGGATGTGTCCCCATGCAGCCAGATGGCTTGTGGTTGGCAGAATGGACAGGGAAGGGGCAGAACTCAGCACACAGGAAGGTGGAGACAATGGGGAAGTAAGAAAGGAAGTCCGTCGGAGGCCCAGGGACACCTGACCCATGGAATCTTCAGAGTCTGGCCAAGGCCACCATGGGTGACGGCTGCTGAAAGGAAGGGACAGACAGGGCCTTCCTGCATACTTGCGCCCACAAAGCTGGACATGCTGTCTCTGTCAGAGAGGCGGCCTGGGGACCTGAGCTGGGGGGGGACAGGGGAACTGGCCATGGACTCTGGGTCTTGCATTCCTGTGGGGGATTATGGCTCCTTCAGGGCTGTCTCCTGAGTGCAAAAAAGGTAGCAGAAAGCACAAGGATCACCACCACCGACTGAGTCTCCCCTGGAGGCTCCACCCAGGTCCTGCAGCCCAACTCATTATCTTAATTATGCAGTCAATTTGTTTATCCACTTTTCCCAGGTCCCTCCCTCCCCTTAGCCCTTTTCCACCATGGCAGCTGGGCTTTCTGGGCAGGAAGGGGTGGGGGTTGGGGGGCAATGAGGATGAGAAGCCTTCAAACCCCACCCCCTTGCCACCTACTGACTGCAAAGTCTTCCTTCTTGGCCCTACCAGGTTCTAGGTGGACCTAGTCAGCATCCAAGGCCAGTGTGGGGCCAGCCCGTGGCCTTCTGGAAGCTCAAGAAGGTTGAGTTACTATCTTCACCTCCAGGCTCTATTCTGTGTGTTTTTCAGGGGGCTGATTTAGAGGGATCTACTCCTTGGATTTTTTTTTTTTTTGAAGAATGCATTTTGCTTCAGCCCTTAGGGAAACACTGGTGTTCAATGCTGGAAGTCTGACCTCATGTCATGTTAGCCACTGGGCTTTGTAATCTTTGGCTGCATTCAAACATGGTGAAATGTGTCACTAGTTAGCAGGATAATACGGTCAGTCCATCCTCACTATCAGAGGGGAGAATTAATTTTGCAGTGTATCCCATAGCCTGGGGCCAGCAGAAGAAGGCAGGGTGCCCTTAGTTGCACAGCTATTGGATGCTTATTTTTTTGGAGGGGGGGCTCCGGTCGTGGGGCCTGTACTCTGGGCCTGGGCGCTGTCCCTCAGCTCTTCAGCTCAAGGCTAGTGCTCTACCACTTGAGCCACAGTGCCATTTCCGGCTTTTTTCTTTTTGCTTATGTGGTGCTGAGGAATCAAACCCAGGGCCTCTGGCATGCAAGGCATTCGCTCTACCACTGAGCCACCTTCCCAGCCCTATTGGATGCTTATTGAAACCTACTGGGCACCAAGCACTGATGCACACAGGGCAGATACACTGGAAAGGCCTCTGCTTAAGCAGGGACCTCAGAGGAAAGCTGGGGAACTACACAGGATTTGAAGGCAGCACCACCTCAATTTTAGAGGAAAATGAGGATTAGAAAGTTCTTGCATCCAGAAGGAGCTGACTTCAAGGGACAGGGTGGGTAAAAGCTTAAGTCCTTTAGGGTGGGGGGGGGCGAGGGGGAGGTCCCTGTCCACTAGACCTGGCCCCTTATGCCAGGCCATGCCCCTTACCCAGGGCCCCGCCCCTACCCAGGGCTTTGCCCACAGGGTACCTTTCACCAGACCACCAGCCCTGCTCACCACAGGCTGCGCCCACCAGGCCCAAATTGGCAGTGGGGCCATCTGCCCTGCCCCCACTAGACCTGACCCCCCCCCCAGTGACCTCCCCTTCCCTCTGCCAGTTCCACCTCCCAGCTCCTTGCCTCCACATCTTTCCTCCTGGCCTGTGTAGTGTGATCTTTGGGTAATGATTACTTAAAATGGCTAATCCACTAGTTTATTGGTTGACGGTCACTGCACCCCTCCTTCCACTAGGCCTCCCTCCCCCCTAGGCCCAATGGATAAAGCTTGGTTAATGATCACCAAGGAAAACTGGGATGCAAATAGTCAGAGGAGAGCGGGGAAGGTGATTTCCCTGCACCCTCTGGAGTCCCCCTCCAAATCAGAATACATCTGGGAGTACTGCTTCCTGTACCCCCACCCCCACCAAACCATGCCCCCTCCCCATCTCCTGTCTGTCTGGAGCAGGGCCAGCCAGTCACCTGTCTACTGCCTGCCTGCGGGCTCCCAGCTCCCCCAGGAGACACTGCTTCCTCTCTGCCAAATACAGCCTTCACCTTCTTATGATCTGCTTCAAACTCTGCCTCCTCCACTGCCTTTCCCTGCCCTGCCTGCCCTTCTCGAACTCCTCAGAGGCACTGGGTAGGTCTTCTTTGAGGGAGAGGATGGGTTGAACAGTACTGGGGTTTTGAACTCAGGACCTTGTGCTTGAGATGTCTTTTCTGCCCCCCCCCCTCCCCGCCATGTCTGGGAGTGAGTGAAGCCCAGCCCTGCCATCTAGAGAGGCTTAGAGCACCAGCACAGGACCAGAGAGGGGAGGGGAGAGGAGGGCAAGGTGGAATTTGCCAGTAGGGAGGTAGGGGGGTGAGGGGGTGGTGGTGGTATAAAAATCTTCCACCTTCCTCCAGTCTCAACCACTCAAGGTAGTGACTAGAATGAGCCCCTGGACCTTCAATTTGATGGCTTTTCCAGATGTGTGGTAGGCTGCAGGATGTAGGCCTGGCTACCCTGAATAGGGGACCAGCAAGCAGGTTGGAGACATGCGCAGGAAGGTGTAGACATGTACTTCCTTCTCAGAGAAGTTACAAGGAAGCCCCATGTTTGCACCTCCTGGTTGACAGGCACAGGGTCGGAGGATCCTCACTGCGCCTGCTTGCTCCTGTTGTTGTTTTGGAGCATGACCACAGCCACCTCGTACTCATTATGGATCTCCTCTTGTGTCGAGGAAGTAGATAGAAGCTGGGGAAAGCAATCACTGAATTGGTTGGCCTGCTTCTGGCTACTTATTGAAAGCACTTTGGCCAACACTTGAGGGGCTGGGGATAGCTTTGTCAGTAAATACAAGCAGTAAAATGTAACAGTTTGATATGGCTGGTATTACTGCATGATTTGCTCAGCCCTGCAACCTGCTTTCTTTGACTGACAGCTATCCTGGATGCTGTTCTGCATTGGTTACTGCAGGTCTGTAACATTTTTACCAGCTCCACGGTGCAGAATTGCATGGAGCAAAGTCACTTCCCCAGCTGGCTTGGATCCTTTCCTGCTTTTCTCTGCTGTGTGCTCTGTCCAGATGTGTAGTGCTTGCCTGCCTGTAAATATTTACAGCAGCCTCCTCTCCACCCCCCAAAACCATTCAATTCCTTCACTGAGCTCTAATGTCATAGCAACCTGGCGCCAGCCAGTGGCTGGTCCTGAAAGAGCTTGAGAGAAATTATCCTTTTCTTGGCAGGTTTTGTTTTGGGGGTGGGTGGGGGAAAAGCAATACTGAGATTTGAACTCAGGGTCTTGTGCTTGCTCTGCCCGGCTCTGTACTGCTTTTCCCTTTCATCTGGCTGGCTCCCAAGCCCTGCCCACAACTTCTGCAACCAACTTCCATCTTCAAAAATGGAGGCCCAACCTCCATCTCTTCCCCCCCACCCCCAACACACAATTCCTTCCATGCCAAACCCACAAGAAATTGAGGCTCTGGGTGAATCTCCACCATCACACACACCCTGTTTTGCCCCATCTGTCCCTCATCCTGGGGTTCTCTGTCCTGTGTTTTTCTCTCTCAGGGGCTCTTTGGACTCTAAATATCACCTCCCTGTGGCCCTCACAGCTATCTGAAGCCTTAACTTTCCTCCTGAGATGGAGTCTCATATATTTTTTTTTTTGTTATTGTTGTTGGTTGTGGGGCTTGAACTCAGAGCCTGGACTCTGTCCTTGAGCCTCTTTGAGCGTAAGGCTAGCGCTCTACCACTTGAACCACTGTATTACTTCTGGCTTACTGGCAGTTACTTGGAAATGAGTCTCACGGACTTTACTGCCTGGCCTGGCTTCAAACCTGAATTCTTAGATCTCAGCTTCCTGAGTAGCTAGGATTACAGATGTGAGCCACCGGTGCCTGACCACAGTCTCATATTTTTAAATTGCAAAACTCAACTGGACACTGCCTTGTTTTCCCGACTTCCAACACTAGAGCCATTTCCCAGCTCATGGGAAATAGTGGTCGGGACGCGGGGTGCTCTGAGCCTGTGGCTAGAACCACCTGGTTCTCTCTCCTGTGATCAGCCGGACAAACATCAGGCTTGGGGTGTCCAGCGGAAGTGACAGGGCCAGGGGAGGGGATTTGTAGCTTCTGATGGATTCATTAGGAGAAAGAACCAGAAATCTTAGCGTGGGCCAGAGTTGTTTATTTGCCCTACTTTTTTTCTTAGTAGATTTTATTTAGAGAAGTTGTAGGTTTACAGAAAAGTTTTGCAAAACTTACAGAGAGCTCGAAACCCTCCCTCAGCACTCTGCCTCCAGTTCCCTCTGTGGTTACCATTTGGGGTTGGTGTCCTATCTTGTTAAAATTGAGGAGTGTTTGTTTGGTATTGGTCCTGGTTTTTGTCCCTTAGCTTTTTCACTCAAGGCTGGTGCTCTGCTACTTGACCAACACTTCCACATCTGGCTTTTTTGGCTTTTTGGTGATGAATTGGAGATAAGTCATCTGGACTTTCCTACTTAGGCTAGCTTTGAACCAGGATCCTCTGATCTCAGCCTCCTGAGTAGCTAGGATGACTAGATTTAAGTTTCTTATGTCAAGTGTCATCTCACAGGAATCTAAACTGTAGCTCTCAAAATGACTACCCCTGAAGATGCATAGAATGAAGTCAATCTAGTCTGACCATTTCTGTCCACCAAGTGGCTGGCTACGGGCTGTGTTCCAGGCAGAAAATGGGTGTGCGTGACTCACAAGGTACTTCTGAGGCAGGGTATAGACCAGGGTCCAGAGAACCAGAGAGCGTGGAGGAGCAGAGCCTGAAGCACTGATATGTGAGCCTGTGCAGCTCCAGGGTCCATGGAGGGAGAGCAAGCCGGTGAGTGTTCATCCTGGAGGAAGCAGAGTGTGGCGGGCCTGAAAGGCAGCAGAGACTGGATGGGAAGAGGACCTGAAGCTTGGGGTTAGGCCCAACGCCTGGCCAGGATGAAGTGATACCAGGGAAAGGTTGTGGGTATCTGTGTTCTGCCTGGGTGGCCCACAGTGACTGCTGGGTGAGGAGATTCCCCAGAGAAGGGCCAGGCCACCAGCCTGTTGAGCCGGCTTCTCCATCTGCAGATACCAGGCCCTGCCCAGCGGGCTGGGCCAGGTTCCAAGGCTGGCAGCAGGAAGGAACTGACATAAAGGAGAATGCCCTGCATTCATGGATGGGCACACCTGATTAGGGAGCCTGCTGCTACCCCTGCTTTGCCCTGCCAGGACTCCTCAGGGTGCCCCGGCACCTGGGTGTGGTTTTTACTTTGGCTGGTGGTACTTGTACATAACACTGAGCATTGGATGCAAGCTGTGGCCAGTCTTCAGTGACATCTGTGCGCATGTACAAGTGCGCATGTGCAAGTGCATGCGCGCGTGTGCGCACCCCCCCCACACACACACGAGGCCCATGCTTGCATCTCCATGGACCTCAGGTTAGGGACCCTCATCCTTGGAGCTACTGCAGCCCCTGGACCCTCTCCTGAATGGGTTTTGTGTGGTCCCGGCGCTGTGCTGGTCTACATCATGCTATTACCTCGAGGCATGTGTATAGCATTTAAGAGTTGATACTGTTCAATTTGGCCTCTCATAGAACTGCCCCAGCCCTGACCAATCAGATATTAATGCCGAAGATGAAAAACTGGTATACTTACTCGGCCAGGCCAAGTTCATCCCTCTGGGCTGCAAACTGCTTTAAGTCCAAGTCTTACCCTAAGTCCCTCCTGCCATACTTCTGCAGAGCCATCTCCAAGTTCAGCCTATCCAGGGTGCTTGTTAAGGTAAAAATGGATCAGGAGGGGCTTTGGGACGGCTGGCAGCCTTGGACCCTCGAGTCCCTTAGCCATATGGTGCCAAAGCCAGTACAGGTGACCTGTGACATTTGGTGTGTGTGTGTGTGTGTGTGTGTGTGTGTGTGTGTGTGTGTGTGTGTGTGTGTGTGTGTGTGTGTGTGTGTGTGTGTGTGTGCCAGTACAGGTGACCTGTGACATTTGGTGTGTGTGTGTGTGTGTGTGTGTGTGTGTGTGCGCGTGCGTGCTGGTACTGAGGATTAGACTCTGGTACTCAAGAGTCTAAAGCTCTCACTTGGCTTTTTTCACTGAAGTCTGGTGCTCTACCACTTGAGCCACAGCTCTGATTCTGGCTTTTTGGTGGCAAATGGAAGATAAAAGTCTCATAGATGTTCTTGCCTGGGCTGGCTTCTGCCATTATCAGGTCTCAGCTTCCTGAATAGCTAGGATTACAGGCATGAGCCACTAGTGCCAGGCCCCGTACATGTATTTTTTTCCGACTGTGGCCAGTAAGCAGTAAGCCTTTGATCATAATGCAGTCACGTAACAAGATCTACATAATAGGCAGAACCAATATCCCAAAGTGATGCTCACCTTGATGCCATGCCTCATTCTGGTTACATTGTGTTCTGTTGTTTCCCTGCGCTATTCTATTTTTAAACACTAGTCATGGCTCAGTGAATTAGCTTTGTGATGGTGAGACAGATTGTGAGCTGCAGTTTGGATAATACTAAGAAGAACCCTGGTCACTGTGCCAGGGCTGCCTGAAGGTGTTTGGAATTGTGCCGTGTCGGGCTTCTGACCCTGGCTGCAGCCAGACTGCTGGACATTTGGCCAAGGCATGGACTCCACTGCCCCAGCTCACTGCCTGTCTTTCTCTCCCTCTGGTGGACTCAGGCCTTGATCCGGCAGAGTGGGGCCGCTGGTCTTTCTGGTTCTGTGGCAGGGTGGTGTCCCATGGTTGCCTAGCAACCCTGTTTAATGTTGGCTTTGCCAGGTCCTGGCTGAGTGACCTTGTACAAGTCCTTTTCTATCTGGAACATTCATCTACAAGATAGGAGGAAGGGAGGGAGAACTACTTTGTGCTGTTCAGTGTAGGAAGGTTTTCATAGCTGTTATAATTTTCTTAGTGAAAAGTTTGAAGAAAAGAAAAGTTTTGTATTAAAACAGCCATAAGCTGGGCACTGGTATTTCACCCTTGTCATCCTAGCTACTCCTGAGGCTGAGATCTAAAGATGGATTGGGGTTCAAAGCCAGCCAGGGCAGGAAAGTCTGGATTGGCTTTCAAGTTGGGACCCTCAGATCTCAGCCTCCTGAGTAGCTAGGATGACAAGTGTGAACCCTGATGCCTGGCTTCAGTTCTCTTTTATAAGGGTGCTAACCCCACTCTTTCATGTCATGTAGGTTCCAGCAAAATCCTTAGGGATTTTGAAGGAGAAAACATTGCAGTTAAAGCAATCACCATACTAGGATGACTAGCTCTTGCCAGTGCTCTTGGGGTGAAGGTCTACCATATGGTGGGTTGAAAAGAAGCCCTATCTTCTGCCATCCTCTGTGGGCCTGTGTCTGATACTGAATAATGACTTACTGGATGCAGCTGGTGTTGGCAAAGGCTGACCTGATGTCTTCATGTTGACCTCTTCTAGGGAATCCAGGATGCCCAAGCCCTGAGGAGGCCTGGAGAGAGGCAGGGGCTGTCCCCCACCAGCCTGGCCCACCTGTCATCAAGATGCTGAGCCTGAAGCTCCCCAGGCTGTTTAGCATCGAGCAGGTGCCCCAGGTAGGTGCTTGGTTCCTTCTGGTCACCTCGAGGATGTGTCGAGGGCTTGCTCTGTGCCATGGGGTGGGGTGGGGGAGGCTGTGGGCAGCCTATCTGCTCTGCACAGGTCTTTTCTCCTTGTGCCCTCCCCTCCCTGATCTCCTTCTGGAAGCCTGTTTTGTTTCCTGTTTCATGAAGTCTGGAAAAGGCAGCGATCCTGGTACTCTTGAAGTCGCCCTTTCCTGTGGCATCTGTCTTCTTTTCCAAGGCAAAAATCCTTAGCTGGATCACAGATTCACACTGCCAAGAGGGGGCTGACAGCAGCTGGCTGGGCAGAGAGGTTTTTAGGGCCTCCTGTGGAATGTGGAAAGCAGGCCCCGTTCAGCTACCTCAACATGGCTTTGTTGGAAGCCTCACAGGAGGCCTCCTATTCCAGGTCAGGTGACAGGAAGGGCAGTCCCCTTCGATGTACTTCCAGGCCTCGGTAGCCATCCTGGGGTATGTGGGACCCACAGCCTGATTCCTCAGCCCAAGGAGACATCCTGGATATGTACTGTGATAAGCTGGGCACCCATTTCCTTGCAAAGAACAGATCCCTGGATCCATAGCTTCCTAAATTTGCATCCTTCCTTTGGGCTGAGGTGGAGTTATGTTCTTATGGTGAGAAGTCCCTGGGAGGTGACGACAGGACAGGAGAGAGCCCCTCCTCCTCAGCTCATTGCCACACATTTACAATTCCCCACAAGGAAAACAGTTCACCAAACTTAACATCAGGAGTGAAGTTCAGAGCCAGGTGCCGGTGGCTCACTCCTGTAATCCTAGCTATTCAAGAGGCTGAGATCTGAGGATCATGGTTCCAAGTCAGGCAGAAAAGTCCTTGAGACTATCATCTACAATTAACCACCAAAAAGCCAGAAGTGAAGGAGATATAGTTCAAGTGTAGAGTGCCAGCCTTGAGAAAGAAAAAAGCTAAGGTACAGTGCCCTGGCCCTGAGTTCATGAGTTCAAGCCCCCAGTACTGGCAGACACATGCACAAAAGGAATGGCAGTTGAAGAAGAGACATCTGCCCAGCCCTAACCTCAGCCTGCAATGAAGTTCTTGGAGAAAGTGGTCCAGGAGAAAAGGGGCACCACTTAGACTCAAGAGTAGGGATGAGACGAGGAAGGAGGCTGCCCCACCCCCAGTGTGGGCCAGGCTGGGATCTGAGCACATTGCTGGGGATGCAGCTCAGGAGAGAGAGATTCACACCCATTAGTAGTCACTGTGGTGTGCAGTCACTGGGATTCTGAAGGTTGGGACCAGCAGTGCCTGCACAGGCATGGGCTGCCCTTGACTGTGTCTTCTCTGCTTGTGCTCATAAATGATAGGACAGCAGTATCCTTCTGGGTGACAGGACACTGGCCCAAGGCAGAGGCCACATCAAAACAGCGCCTCTGCTGGCCCCGAGGGGAGTTTCACCGGGTGATTTGCTGGGGGAGATACAGGGGCAGGGGGAAGAAGAGAGGTATTTTTGAATTAACTAGCTGCAAACAGAGAAAAGATTAAAATGCACAATTTACTAGTGGTCTTGAGCATGTAGATGTGATACTTTCTGTCCTGAGCACTGTGAGTGCTGATCCTTGGTTTGCGGACTGAGCTCAGACAAAATACTCTTGGCAAGCTGGGCGCAATGGTAGTTCACACTTGTAATCCTAGCTACTCGGGAAGCTGAGATCTGAGGATCATGGTTCAAAACCAGCCTGGACAAGAAAGTCTGGAAGGGGGCTGGGAAAGTGGCTCAGTGGTAGAGTGCTTGCCTCGCATGCATGAGGCCCTGGGTTCAATTCCTCAGCACCACATAAATAGAAAAAGCTGGAAGTGGCACTGTGGCTCAAGTGGTAGAGCACTTGCCTTGAGCTAAAGAACTGAGGGACCCAGAGTTCAAGCCCCTGACAGACTTAAAAAAAAAGTCTGGAAGAAAACTAGAAGTGGTGCGGTGGCTCAAAGTGGTAGAGTGCTAGCCTTGAGCAAATATGCTCAGGGACAGTGCCCACGCCCTGAGTTTCAAGCCCCATGACTGACAAAAAAAAAAAAAAAGATTCTGCATCATGAATCCATTTGGCCTATATTCTTACTTGTACTCTCCTTGCTTGCTTGTGTTGAGTTTTGCATTCTTTCCTTTTTTCTTTTTCACACTCTATTTTCCCCTTGCATTTGTTTTATAATTGCTGTGAGTGATGTATGTTATCTCTGAGAGTTTAGAGGTTATTTCAGTTTTTGTGACATGAACAGCTGTACCTTAAGATAAGGCTAATACGTTTACCCCTGGTCCCTTGGTGATAGTTTAAATATTTCACTTCACATTTCATAGCTGCCAACAGGGGTGGTGGGAAGTGGAGGCCTGGGCAGGTGGAAGTCCTGCCATCTTCTGGCCACACCACATGGTACAGAGGGCCACCAAAGCTACCACACAACGGGAAGGGGAACAGCTGTGTTGGTTTGGGATCCTTAGAAACAGACTCAGCTCTAAAATTTTACATGCAGAAAGTTAACGGAGGCACCTTCTCAAACACAACATCTGTGAGGAAGTGAGGGGAACGAGGAGGGTAATGGAGATGTTGGATGGCAAGATGGCTGGACAGTGATTGTTCTTTCTGAGCAGTCCTGAATGAGAAAGGGGGGCCAGGAAACACAAAACAAGCAAAGCTCTTGATTGTATCTAGCTACACTCAACAAAATGCCAAAGATAAGTGAATTTAATTACTGCAATCATATCTTGAGTGTTATGTGGAGGATAAAAGATATCAGGAAGAGTCATAGGGCAAAAACATACATAATTCATAATTTATCGTGTTGATGCTGTAAAGTTTATTTATTTATTTCTGGTTGGTCGTGGGGCTTGAACTCTGGGCTTGGGCGCTGTCCCCGTGCTCTTCAGCTCAAGGCGAGCGCTCTACTGCTTGAACCACAGTGGCACTTTGGGTTTTCTAGTGGTTTATTGAAGATAAGAGTCTCGCCATGCTGTTGTGTTGCTCAAGTTCTTAGACAGGAAATTAAGAAATTAATTCAATTAGAGGAAACTCTGGCTAAGTTTGTGGTCAGTCCTGTTGAGGTAGAGCAGTAAGAATTACCGAAAGCATCATTAAATCCACACTTAGAACCAGAAGGGAATAAATAAATGTAACAGACTTTACCAGCCAAGTTCAAATGCTATAATGAGGCTGCAACAAGCAAGGATAATTATATAAAGCAAACGCAAAGAAAAAAAACATTAAAAATGTTTATTTCATGTGTCCCCATCTCATACAGTTGGCTATACTTTCTCAGGGTAATATCTGAGTTACTACAGCGATTGATTATTTTGCTTAAGTAAAGATAGAGTCCATATGAGGTGAGAGGACTGAGATTTGAGGCCAACCTGGGCAGAAAAGTTAGCAAGATGCCATCTCAATCACTAAGCCAGGTGTAGCGGTAGACTTTTGCCCTCCCAGCTATACAAGAAGCATTGGTAGGAGAATGTTGTTTATCTATCCCTCGGCAAAAAGTAAAACCCCATCTGAAAAATAACCTCATACCAGAAGGGTTGAGGCATAGCTAAAGCAGAGGGGCAGCACCTGCCTAACTAGTGGAGGTAAGCCCTTGAGTGCACACCTCCAGAGCCACCTCCCTTGCATACAATATGCATCTTATAAAGAAAACAGAAAATGGCAGGATTTTTGCTAGTTGAATAATAAAAATTATAGTTCAATCTACAGTGAACTTCATGAAAAAAAATCTCTGCAGAAATATTGATGTCAGGATTATGCATACATAAATCCCTTTTCTGCCTCGGTTGGCTTTGAACCATGATCCTCAGATCTCAGTCTCTGCAGGAGCTAGGATTACAGGTGTGAGCCACCGGCACCTGGCTGCCAACAACGTCTTCTAACAATGAGATCAGTGTTGCTTGCTCCCTATTGGCAATGAGGTGTATCTCAGTATCTTCTGCTTCACTGATTTTGTCTAGCCACTATGAACCTTGTCTGAACTGGACCCAAATTCTTAGCAGCTCTCCTTTGGCACTCACATTGGGTGACAAGGGTAATTTGATGTCAAGTGCAATGGGCATTTTTGCAAGATGTCTCATTTTAGGGAAGAGCTGAAAAGCAGCATGCATACTTTAGAATTATCTGAAAGAAAGCCATCAACGCTAGTTGGCCATCCACACCCTGTGCTGCCACCCCGAGCACTAGATTGTTGTTTTTATGACATTTGCTTCTTTGCTTTTCCTGCTTTGCTAATCTGTTCATCTACTGGGGTTTATTCTTTCCTCTCTGTTCTTGTTTTATTTATTTTCTTTTTCAGAGAGTAGGATGTACTGAAGCGTATCTTAAAGTGCTGGTTTAGTAGTTATGAATCCTTTAGCTCTGGTTTATCATGGAATGCTCTTTTTAAAAAAATGTACTGTATTTGTATTACAGTGGTGATGTACAGAGGTGTCACATACATAAGTCAGGTGATAAGTGCATTTCCTTTCATGCAGGGCATCTGTTCCCTCATTCTCTCCTAGCCTCTCTCTCTCATCTCCACCCATGAATTGCATAATTCACTTTCATCAATGTCCAGTGAGCTCCACTGCTGCATTTTTTCACCCTTAGAGTTCTGTGCTCTCACCTCAACCCTCCCAAAGATATATGTGTGAATACACCGTATATAAGGTAAAGAATACAGAATCATCAGAAAAAGAAAATAAAATTACAAAAAGGCTTTTGTTTCCATATCTTAGGAGTTTGTTTCAGTATGTGTATTATTTTATATAACTATGAAGAGGTGCTTAGGCTTTGCACCTTTGTGGTTCTCTCCTAAGACTATCCTCTTTTGGTCTCACTGTATGTGAGCATCTAGAATCCTGTGTAATTTGTCATGCCCCAGTGTGTTTTAGAGCTCACTTCCATATATCAGAACATGCACCATTTGTCTCTCTGCTCCTTGGCTTACCTTACTTAACATGATTTGTTCTAGTTCCATCCATTTCCCTGCAAATGACATTATCTTATTCTTTCTAATGGCTGTGTAAAATTCCATTGTATATAGGTACCACATTTTTTAGATCTACTCATTTAGGCTATTTCTATATCTCGGCTATTGTAAGTAATTGGGCAATAAATGCGGATTTGCAGGTGTCCTGGTTCATGATATTTAGGGTAGATGGCTAGGAGAATAGCCATGGGGAGATCTATGTTTAGTTTTTTGAGGAACCTCCAGACTGCTTTCCAGAGTGGTTACATTCCCACCAGCAGTGCAGTAGGGTTTCTTTTCCCCCACATCCCCACCAGCATTTGTTGTTTGAATTCAAAATGTTGGTCAATATAACTGGGGTGAGATGGAATCTCAGCATTGTTTCGATTTGCATTATGGACTGCTTTTATTTTTCCTTCAATTACGGAAGGGTAGCGTCAGTGAGTATAGTGATCTAGCTTGGTAATCATCTTTCAGGACTTGAATTATATCTTTCCATGCTCTCCTTGCATTTAGTGTTTGCTGAGAAATCTGCTGTTACTTTAATGGATCTGCCATTGTAAGTTACGTGTCTCTCCTCTTTTGCAGTTCTCAATATTGTTTCTTTATTTGATGTAATTAATGTTTTAGCTGTAATATATCTGAAGTGTTTGGAGTTCTGTAAGTGCCTGCCACACAGATAACTCTCTCAAGGTTGTGGAATTTTTCTGCTATTATTTTATTGAATAGGTTTTCTAAACCTTTAGCTGATATTTCTTCTCCTTCTATATCCACGATTGTAAGGTTTGATCTCGTGGTAACATCTAAGAGGCCTTGTAGATTCCCTTCATATCTTTTAAGTGTCTTCTTTGTTTTGGGGTTTTTTTTTTGAATTGTGGTTGAATTCTGCCCTCAAAGTTTTTTATTGTTTGTCTAACAAAGGATCAAATATTTAGGGGTTTAAAGGAAAGCTAAAAAGACAGTGGTATAGCACGAGATCGTACGCTCATCCTCGATGCAAAAGAAAAAAGATATGGGCAGGGAATGTGACTTAGTGATAGAGTGTTTGCCTAGCATGCATGAATCCCTTGGTTCAACTCCTCAGTACAACATAAACAGAAAAGTCTGGAAGTGGTAGATTGCTAGCCTTAAGCAAAAAACTCAGGGAGAGCACCCAGGCCCTGAGTTAAAACCCCCAGGATTGGCGAATAAAAAAAGATAATTATTTTGAATAATATTATTTTTCCTCTCTGCACCTCTCTGCACTTTCCCTGTGTAGACACTGTCGGACTGGATGAGGACCCACCTCTCATGTCCGCTCTTGAACTCAGTTGCCTCTTGGGAGATCTAAATCCAGGTGCAGTTGCATTCTGAGGGTTTGTAGGGTCAGGGCTCCAGTGTATGAATTTGAGGAGGAAGAAGCTGAGGCTTGGAGAAGCCCATGAGCCACCACAACCCAGGACATGAGCCATTCTATCACTCCAGAGACTCCTTGGCAGCTGCGAGGAACAGCAACATGAGCAGATGCATCCTGGCTCTGCGCCTGGCTTTCACCTTCACTTCTGCTGCTAGCGACTTAGCTAAGTGGCCTGACCTCCGCAGGACTCAGATCCCTTTTTTGCAAAGTATAGATAATGGACGCCTCTTCTTTACAGCGTGGTGCTCAGGATTCAGTGGGATTTGGACACTAATAGTACTTGCAGTCTACCTGTCCCCCTTCTTACCTTCCCCTGCACCTGCTGTCAAATTCTGCTGCTTACCAACCGGCAGAAATACTCTATTATTTTCCCTGGATGACTTTTAGTTTAATAGCCAGCAAAAACCAAAGAGTTTCAATTGCTGTGGTGGAATTCCAGGCATCAACCAGCAGGTGTGCAGGAGCTTTGCTCTGCCAGGCAGCCTGTCACAGGCTGAGCCTGTGGTGGGCACGAAAGACGGAGCCTGGCTGATGATCCCTTCCACCTAGAGTGCCGGCTTTCTTGCTGCTTAATGATAGGCTGCCCCAGATTTGATTTTCTCTCACTCCAAACTGCCCAGCCTGCGACCAGGAGTGCAAAGTGGGGTCTACAAATCAACCCCACTGTGCAAATAAGCAGGTACCTGCTAACGTTGGGGCACCTAGAGCTGAATTCTGGTTTCCCAGTGCTCGGGAGATGGTTGCCATTTGCCTTTGGGGTTTGAGCTGTTTTTCATGTGTGTCATTGTCGGGTGAGATGTGACTGTTGTTTGTGCAAGGTAATTTGTGCCGAGAACGTGGCTGTGACTGGCGGGGCAGGAGGAATAGACTTCATCTCCTTTTGCTCTGCTCGGAGCTCCTTAGACAGAGCAAACTAGATCTAAGTACTGGCAATTTGAGTTCGTAAACAGAGGTTTTGTAAAATGAAGGTTTATGTTGGAGGAAAGGCACCGGGCCATCTTTGTTATTGTTTTGTCTAGTGTGTATGTGTGTGCACACGTGCGTGTGAGCACACGTGTGCCAATCTTGGGCGCTGTCCCTCAGCTTTTGTGCTCAAGGCTAGCACTATACCACTTGAACCACTCCCAGGCTTGATTTTTTTGGTTTTTGGTGGTTTTTTTTGTGATTAATTGGAGATGAGAGTCTCACAAACTTTCCTGTCTGGGCTGGCTTTGAACCCCAATCCTCAGATCTCAGTCTGCTGAGTAGCAGGATTACAGCTGTGAGCACCAGTGCCTAGCTTCTTTTATGCACACAGGCAGTGTGAGGTGCCACACAGCACACCAGTGAACCAGCACATAGGCTGCTTCTGCACAATGAAGACAGAAACAGCCCCAAATGCCACCATCATGGTACAACCATGGCAGGAGTGGAGTTTCCACCCCATTTTTCTTCACCTAGTGTCTTACCTGAGCAATCCAATTTTCTTGCTGGGGGTGTTTTGGGGTGGACTGGCAGAGTAGGCTGCCAGGGTGGAGAGTCAGAGGTCACCGCCCTAGCTGGGACCAGTCTCTTGCTGCCTCAGTCCAAGCTGACAGCATCATGGGTCCGTGTCATCAAAGGCCTTTGTGAAGCATCTTGTGCATATACCTGGCCCCCGGGGCCTTCTTCTGCAGAGCTCGCCCCCTCTCCCACAGCCCCTGACATCTGGGGCTCACTGGCTCAGACAGACAACATCTATGTTATACAACCACAAAGGCATCTGAACACCGGGCTGTGGGCCCCAGGCAGAGGGGGCAACATTCATGCCGGGAGTGAATGAGCTGGGAATGCCAAGGCAGGCTGGGTTCCCTCCTCTGGCTGGCTGGAGACAGACTGCTCGGAGGACAGCAGGCTACAAAAGCTCCTCGAAGGGAAGAAGAGAGGTGAGGTGGGGTGGGGGTGGGAGGCTCCACGTTCCCCAGACCTCCGGCCACCTGCGGCTTACCCAGGGCCCTCTGGCATCTCCTTGCAGGTGTTTCATGAGCAGGGCATTCTCTTCGGCTACCGACACCCGCAGAGTTCTGCCACTGCCTGCATCCTCAGCCTCTTCCAAATGAACAATGAGACGCTCAACATCTGGACTCACTTGCTGCCTTTCTGGTAACCTCCTGCCCCACCCACCCCACCAGTCCCTCCCTCCCTCCTACCCCCAGATGAGGGTGGGGGAGGGAGCCCTGTGGTACTGCACTGGGATTGAGGGGTGTCCCTGCATGGGTGCTTGTGAGCATACTGTAGAGGGGGAGTGGTTGGGTCTGCCGGGGTAGGGTTGCCAAAGGTCTCCGGATTTTCATGGCTTCCTCTGGGTTGACAGCCTGCTCTCTCCCTTCCCCTTTGAGGCATGGCAGGCCTTTAGAGGCCCTGGCGACAAAGCCACCAGATCACTACACCTCTCTTCCTGCATCACCCACCCCGTGGAAGAGATAAAAGCTAGGGGGTGGAGTGGGGTGATTCTTTTAGGGAAGCTCAACAATTCCAGGGGCTATCGCCTGGGCAGGTTGGCATTGAAGTTCTGCTCAAGAAGGCCACTGGCTGTGTTAAATTTTGTTAACATAAAAAGTCTGCTTGCGGGGCTTAGTAGTAGAGTGCTTGCCTAGCATGCATGAAGCCCTGGGTTCAATTCCTCAGTACCACATACACAGAAAAGGCCGCAAGTGATGCTGTGATGCAAGTAGTGGAATGCTAGCCTTGAGTGCAGAGAGGCTCAGGGACAGAGCCCAGGCTCTGCATTCAAGGCCCACGACTGCCTAGTATGGCAGTACATACCTGTAATCCCAGCACTAGGGAAGCTGAGGCAGGAGAACTGATTGTTGAGAGACAGCTTGGACAATATGGCTACATCTTGTACAAATAGTTTAAGCTGTGGGGTCCAGTGATGTCCTCCAGCCTTTGGTGAGAAAAGGAGCAGTTCGTAGCCGGACCCCATATACATGGGGGTCATAGGTTGGAAGATCTGAGACAGAACTGGAGAAGCTCTGACTGCTCCAGACTCTTACTTCTGAGGAGGCCGTGAGCGTCTCCATCCTCGGAGTTCCGGAAGCTAGTGGAGACTGAGTGAGCACTGGAAAGATGCGTTAGGAGAGACGCCAGCATGGTGGCTCGGGAGGGGACTGGATTCGATGAACCTAAAGGCTCTGCCCCACGCTGCCTGCCCACTCCCAGCTCACTGCCACTCGGGTCAGACCAGGCTCCTCATGCCATCTCGGCATGTGGCATTTTTACCATCCTGAGAACTGGGGATTGACGATCACCGCAGTGGAGGTGGAGGTGATGGGCAGAGGTCCGGGGAGGCTGAGGCCCACACTGGGTTCCAGGTTCTTCATGTGGAGGTTTGTGACCATGCTGTGGATGACAGACATCCAGAATGACAGCTACTCGTGGCCCGTGCTCGTGTACATGTGCACCAGCTGCGTGTACCCGCTGGCATCCAGCTGCGCCCACACCTTCAGCTCCATGTCCAAGAACGCCCGGCACATCTGCTACTTCCTAGACTACGGTGCTGTCAACCTTTTCAGCCTGGGTAGGTGGATCCAGAGCAGCCCTGGGACCTGCCTTGTGTCCTGCCCACTGGCCCTCGGTCAGTGCACCAGAGGCTTTGCTGGGTTTGCAGAAGAGTCATGAGGACCCCCTGGGCCCTGTGGGGACCTCATCCTCCATGACACCAGGGCCCATGTCCAGCTTCCTCAGGGCCCTGTCAAGAGCTTGTCTATTATGGGCTGGTAGAGTCAGCAGCCTGGGCTGTGGGCACTGTCTGCCAATTTCTAAGGTGTAAATGCTCCTTTGGGGCCGCCCTCCAGTTCCCAGCATGAGGTCACAGGGTGCAGAGGTTGGCAGGGGTGTGCCACGATGTAGTAGTTGCACGGAAGTCTTAAGACTGCTGTCGTGATTTGGTTCATCGCAAGGTCATGGAGGGTTCATTTGTAACCGTGGCTGGGTTTAATGTAGGCTTACAAGAACTCTGAAACTTTTCACAGTCAACTCTTACAGGCCAGGACGGGATAATCTTGCACTTGGGGCTGGCCCGTCCCACCTGGTAGAACAGGATGGGGGTCACAAACAACCCACTGAAGTGTGAGGAACCAGCTTGGGGACAGTCTTTCCCAGGGTGTCTCCGGTGCCTGGGCCCAGCTCTGTTCCTGAAGCCAGTCTTCCTCTCCCAGGCTCAGCCATTGCATACTCGGCCTACACGTTCCCAGACGGGCTGGTCCGCACCACCTTCCATGAGTATTACGTGGCCTTGGCTGTGCTGAACACCATCCTGAGCACCGGCCTTTCCTGCTACTCCAGGTACTGGGGTGTTGAGCTTGGGCAGGACGGGAGGAAGGTGAGCCAGGCTTGGGACTCTATGTGAGGTCTGCAGAAGAGGCAAGCTTGGTGTAAAGCTTCCCGGGAGCCTGGGACTCAGTTTCCCCTACTGACAGATACCATGGGTGTCATCTGTTCAACCACGTACCATCTTCTGCTTGGAAAAAAATCCCACGTTTGGTCAAATGCTCTGAAATTCTTCTTTTTCAGTAGTCCTGGGGTTTGAACTCAGGGCCTTACACTTCCTAGGCTGGCACTCTACCACAGAGACATGCCTCTCTCCCTGTTTGTTTCTTCACTGGTTATTGTAAATAACCACACATGCACCTGGACTATGATCCACCTATTTTAGGCTTCCCTGGGAACACAGGTTCATAATCACCACCTCCAGCCTCCCTCCATGGAGTCAGAGACTCGGAAATTTTTCTGCCCAGGATGGTCTGGCACCAGGATCCTCCCGATCTTGGCCTCTTACACAACTTGGGATGGCAGGAAAATGCCACTGTGCCCAGCTACGCATTAGGAAAGAGTCTTGAGAACTTTTCTGCCTGGGCTGACCTTGAACCACAATCCTCCTGTTTTCCAAGTAGCTAGGATTACAGGTGAAGGCCATTGGTGCTCAGCCTTAATTCCTTTTGAGTAAAAGTGTCCTGAACTTTGGCCTGGACAAGTCAACTTTCTGGCTGTATCTAGCCCAGTCCCTCACCTTCCTGGAACTTGAACTTGGGTCTTGACATTGACCTCTGAGAAGGGGAACAAGGGCAGTATGCCTGGCACACGCATGGCAGGGTTGTGATGTGTAGGCAGAGATGTTGCCAGTAAATAAGATGTGCTCTTCCAAGTGCTTGGTGGGCATATTCAGATGTCTGCCTCCACCTCAAGGTCAATGAGTTGAGTCACTGTCTCAGCTTCCTACTGTTCATCCTTTCACTCAGGAAAACGTGGGGCGTGGGTGATAGGTTTTGTGGGACTGAGGAGCAGTTGGGAAGTTTCACAAACCTGACAAACTGGTTTTGGGGAGGAGAGTGAACCTTAAACAGCTCTGGGAACGCTGGCCCCAACCTGCCTATAGCCACCCAGAGGAAACAGAAGAGGGGAGAAGAGGAAAGGTTTACATGAGAGTAGATTCCAGGCCTAGGTGGCACAGTGCTGGAGTTTGTGAAGCTTTGTCCTCAGGCTCACAAGGACCAGACACTACTCTGTCTGTTTGGCAACCCAGGACCACGAGGCCCTGGTGTCTGGAATTGAGGCTTAGGGAGCTGGACTGGTGAAGGAGCAGAGGAATTAATGGGTGTGGAAGAAACATCTTGGAATGCAAAGTCTTGGATATTTGCTACTTTCTGTTAAGTCCTGTGAATCACCTGTAAGCCACCAGGGTTGCTGGAGGCCTCCCTGATTGGGCAGGGATGGAAAGTATTCTGAGTTTGGCATGCCTGGTGCATTTTGACAAATTTGTTTGACAGCTGGGCCAGGAATCTCCTGCATGCCTACAATTGGGGGCTCCCCTACCTTGACAATCAAAGAGGTTATTTCTGTTTATGTGTAGAGCACCCCTGTGGCTGTTTGTCCATCCAACCATCCATCATCCATCTACCCACCTCCATCCATCAATTATCCATCTATCATCTACCTGGTCCATCCAACCATCCATTAATCATCCATCCTTTTACCTCCATCCATCCATCAATCATCCATCCACCCATCTATCCATCCATCCATCCATCCATCCATCTATCCATCTATCCATCTACCTTCACCCACCCATCCATCCATCCATCCATCATCTACCTCTATCTGTCCATCAGTCATCCATCTGTCAATATCCATCATCTATCTAATCATCCACTCACCCCTTATCCATCCATCCATTATCTACCCATCATCTACCTCCATCCACTTACCCATTCATCATCCATCCCTATCAACTTCCACCCATCACTTATCCATCCATCTATCCATCCATGCACCAATTATCTATCAATTACCTACCTACCCAATCACTCCATCCATCATCCATACACACACACACACACACACACACACACACACACACACACACACACACACACACACACACACACACACACACACACACACACACACACACACACACACACACACCCAACATTCCTCACAGGTCTACCAGGCTCCAGGTACCAAATGAAGGGTGGGAATTAAAAGAGTGAATTGCTACCCTGGCCCTCAGATTCCAGAGCCCTTTCCTAGAGGGTGTGGCAGGACATAAGTGCAAGCAGGTGATGCCAATGCAGAACAACTCCTGCTTAGACTCACAGGGACCTGGGAAGTGGTCTCAGGAGAAGATAGGGAGATGTAGGCATCCACTGTAGTGGCCTCCTGGGTGGAGTGAGCAGTCTGGACAAGGGTGACCATGCCTGTATATGAGATGCTCTCAAAGAGCCAGGAGCTGCTAGAAAATGTGTAAGGCAGCAGGAGAGCAGCCCAAGGGTTGACTGGGGTGTTGGAGTATCCTGTAGTCCTCTAAGTACCACCCTTTGCTCATGAAAAACAGTAATCTCCCTCTCCTCATCCCTACCACTAGAAGAGAATTCCCTGGGCTTGACTTCTGCCCTGTCCATGCTCCACACTGAGGAAGGGGTTGTTCCATGCTGTGACTTGAGAGGGGAGTCCAGAAGAGCTCATATCCTCTCTTGTGTGGTGGGTGACCCTGGCCTTGGCCTCTGTGTCCGTCGTCCTGAAGCCCAGCAAGGCATCCTCGCTCCCTTAGCCATGCTGTCTCCACATTGCCTGTCAGCATGTGCCATCTGTCTGGCACCTGGGTTGCTGAGTGAAACATCCTGGTCATTGCTGTCAGGAGAAAGATTGACCTTCATCCAGGTAGAGAGTGGACTTCCTGAGAGAGTCATGTCAGAGGGCGAAAAGGGTCCCAGCTGGCACAGTGTGGGCTGGGGGCTGGCACTGGAGGAGAGGCTCAGTGATGTGGTTCCTAAATACTGGATTTGGGGGAGCCTGAGCCACCTGGGCCTTGGGCTGGCATGTGGAAATGCAAGGTCACTGCCCCACACAATCACAAAACAACACACACATGCACATTCGTGCGTGCACATGCATACACACATACACCTGCACTCATACAGTGCACACCTGTGCACTTCTAGTAAGAATTCCCTTTCCAAGTGGCCTGTAGTTTCTGTCAATAGATCCAGAACCCCCTTTCTAATCTGTCCAGCTTGTTGCAGATTTACCGAAGTGACTCGCTGTTAAGGGGGCTTCTCTCCAAGTCCAGCTTTCCTCACTCTGGTTCTGGCAGAGAGCTCCTAGCTCCCTGTCACCTTGCTGGGCCTTTACACACAGCCCGGCCTGTTGCTCCGCCCTGGCCCCTGGCTCCTGGACTCTCTGGCTGTGGCGACATCTTGTGGCTGGATGCTGAAGTGGGTCCTGGTTGTGGCAGCCTCGTTAATGTCTCTTCTGCCTTTTTTGCCTCTGTTGGCTGTTTTGCCTCTGTTGCTGTCTCTCTCCTGTTCTGCTTTTCTCTCCTTTCCTCCCCCATGTAGACTCGGCTTTGCAGCTGGGAAGGCTGGTCTCTTTTCCCCTGGGGAAGCACTTTTTCAGGCTGGGCGACATGTTGTATGCATTGCAGAAAGCCTGTGCTTTGGAAGATGGCCCTCGCTGGCCAGAGCCAGGTCTCTTCGTGTGCAAGCAGCCACCAGGACAGCACATATAAGAGTGAGCTTCTGTCCCTGGAAATGGCAGGTGGTGTCTGTGCATGGGGGCTGCTGCAGGTGGCTGCATCCATCAGCTAGACCAGGAGAGTGGAGGCAGAGAGCATGGAGGCAGGTCCTGGGGCAGAGGCAAGGCCATCCCTTCCTGCTCCTACCTAGCTGTGAGGTGCGAATGGGCTGCTCCACATGTACTGTCTTCAAAGCTGTCCTGTTAGCTGGGCTTCAACCAGTGTCAAACTCCTGGGCCTTGTGTCATCAAAGCCACCACCTGGCAAGGAAGGACAGCCACTGGGCTTCACGGCTGAGGATGCTGAAGTGACCTATCCAGGCCTATTGGGTGTGAGGGGAAAGGCAGAGGCGGGATCCAAACACATGTTTTCCTCCCTGTAAAATCCAGAACCACACTGCCTTGCCTGTGTCTGGCTGGATGGTTTAATCAAGGCTGTGGGAGGGACAGGTGGAGGACCTGCAACTCCTCCCTTGAGCCTTGCTCTGCCTGTACACACACCCTGTCCATTTGTCCTGACAGATGGAGAGGGAAGAAGCAGCAGCTGTGTTCACCCCAGAGCCCATAGCAGCCCCACTTCCACAGCAGCCTCCTCTTTACAGCAGCGTCTGTTCCCCAGCTGCCTCCCGTTCTGGTTACCAGGTCTTCCCACAGGCTGGCTTTCCCTGGTGACTGGGCAAAGCACCCTAGTTTGGATACTGGCCCTCAAACCTATGTCTGGTCTGTGTTTGGGGGTCTTTGAACCTGACCAGACCTGACTTCTGCCCTTCAGGAAGTTCTCCATCTGTCCAGCTGTGAGTCTTGGCCAGCTCCCTTGCTGAGGGTTGTAGACCAAGGCAGGTGCACAGTTAGGTGCCTGTCCCAGCGACTTGAGCAACCTGGCCAGGACAGGATCCTGAGCTGGAGCAGCAGATGGGGTTTGCAGGAGAGAGGGCTGGCTTGGGCCAGATGTGGTGGTACAAGGCTGTAATCCCAGCACTTAGGAAGTAGAGGCAAGAAGATCTTGAAGTTGAGGCCAGCATGGAGTATGTAGTGAGACCAGTCAGGAAGCAAAGAAGGAAGGAAAGAGAGTACAACCTGCCTCAAGCTGGGCCTCTGGCGTGCTGAGGGTGGAGCCAGCCCTGCGTACTGCACCACTGATGTGGGTGCTGTCCCTGACACATGGGGTAGCATCTGGCAGTTCCACTAGGCGTGTGAGGCCTTCCTTGAGCCTGGACCTCCATTCAGAACGGTAGCATCTTTGTGGGGCGTCTCCTGGTCCATCTGTGTCCTCCTGGTGTTCACTTTGCCATCCATGCTACTTGGCTCCCATGCCCTCAGCTGCTGCCCTCCTCTAGCCCAGCGGGGTACCACAGTGCCCTGTGCTGAAGTCCCTGCCTCTCTTTGCCAGGCTTCTCAGTGCTGGCTCCCTGTGCCCCTGAGTGGGAGGTAGATGGGGAAGTAAGAGGAAAGGCCCCAGCTTTCCTTGTTTCCCCAGCTGGCATCTCTGTGTGGACATGATGGTTAGTTGGTCCCCATCTCTGGGGAGTATGCTCCCTGGGGTCCATACTCCCCCCAGCCCCCTGTTCCCATGATTACTGTATCTCAAAAGCTCCTTGCAAGGGCTCAGGCACTTGGTCCTTGCAATTTCTGCCCAGCATGCATCCCCCTGAATTAGTCTGGGCAATGTTTCTTCTCCTGGCGCCAGGACCTGGTTCTCCAGGCATCAAGAGTCTGGCCATTTCCCCAGGGCAGGGGAGTGGAAGAGGCAGGCTGGGCAGGCTGCTGGCCATGGGAGATTGTGGGAAAGTGCTTGTCCTCTGTTGTTCCCAGCGTGTGCATGTACACAGATGTGTATATGTATATATGTGCGTGTGCATGTGCATGCACATATAACTTCCTGCAACTTACCTCACTTCTGTTTCTCTCACTTACAGGTTCCTTGAGATCCAGAAACCCCGGCTCTGCAAGCTACTTCGCATCCTGGCCTTTGCATTTCCCTATACCTGGGACTCCCTCCCCATCCTCTACCGGGTAAGGACAAGGACAGGGCTTGGAGGATGGTGCTGGGCACATAGGGGTCAGGCCCAGGTGCTGCCTGATGGCACCAGCAAGGTGGTTAGAGACAGGGTGGACTCAGAAGCCCCGGAAGGGAGAACACTCAGCGGGCTGGGCAGGGTGGGCAGCATGGAGCTCCATGGTATGCTCTGGAGACAGATCCCTAGTGCACACTGCTCATTATTGGGCCAGGACAGTCACACCCCCCCCCCCCCAGGGCTGTGAGAACTGCCTGGAGTGACAAGGTCACATTGTGCAGCATCAATCCACCAACCCACATGTTGCACTGAAGAAGATGTGAAGGAAAGTCATGAAAGATAGGTGGGGGCCTGTGGCAGTGGCTCACACCTGTAATCCTAGCTACACAGGAGGTTGAGATCTGAGATCTGAGAGCTGTGTGTGTGTGTGTGTGTGTGTGTGTGTGTGTGTGTGTGTGTGTGTGTGTGTGTGTGTGTGTGTGTGTGTGTGTGTGTGTGTGTGTGTGTGTGTGTGTGTACCAGTACTGGGGCTTGAGCTCAGGGCTTAGGTGCTGTCCCTTAGCTTTTTTGCTCAAGCTGGTGCTCTACCACTTAAAACACAGCTCTACTTCTGGCTTTTTGCTGGTTAATTGGAGATGAGTCTCACAGGTTTTCCTGCCTGGCTCTGAGCAAACTCCCACTCCAGGCCTCAGACCTGTGGTAGAGTTGGTATCCATGTACCGAGCTGGGGGGTGGGGGTATGCATACTGAGAAAGGAGGGGCTTGGTGAAGCCTGCCCTTTTCTCAACACTTCTGTTTCCTTCCCCCCACTCCACAGCTCTTCCTGTTCCCGGGGGAGAGTGCCCAAAATGAAGCTGTCTTGTACCACCAGAAGCACATGCTCATGACTCTCCTGGCCTCTTTCTTCTATTCTGCACACCTGCCAGAGCGCCTGGCCCCAGGTCGCTTTGACTACATTGGTGAGGCGGGGTGGTAGGGTGTATGTGGGTGGTTCCTGGTGGGGGAGAGGGCTCCTGGTGGGGGAGGGGCTGGCTGGTGGCTGGTGGTGGCAGGGTGGCCAGGAAGAGCAGGCAGAGGCTCTCCTGAGGACTTCTCCCCTGGCATGTGAGGACAGGGTATGTTGGCAGAGGCCAGGAGGTACTCCTAGTGCACCTAGGGGAGGAGGGAGAGCCAGGGGAAGAGAGAGCCAGTGGGGGAGCCAGGGGGCCATGCACTCCGGAGCACTCTGATGCGCTCCCTAGGTTAGAACCCCAATCATTGTTATTTAAAGGCTATCTTCTTGGTCACATTCTGACAAATTGGGAGTAGGACTTCAGCAAGCATGGCCCTGTGGCTTTCGCCTAGAATCCTTGCTTCTTAGGAGGTTGAGAATGGGAAGACCATGGTTCAAGGCCAGCAGGGGCAGCAAAGTCAGAGAATCCCTTCCACCCTAAACTCAGGTCATGGGCCTATGATCTTAGCACTTACAGGAAGCTTAAAGCAGGGGAGGGAATCACTGCTAAAGTGTACACCTGGGCAGGAAGTGAGACCCTCTCTCAAAATAGCCAGTGAAAAAGCAGGACTAGAGGTATAGCTCTGTGGTAGAATACCCATTTAGTAAGCACAAGGCACTGAGTTCAAACTCCTGTATTACAAAGAATATAGGAATTTTGCAGAGATATAGTATGGCCCGTAATGTGGAAGGCTTCTTTATCCTACATCTGGTTATCACCCAATATGATCTCTCAGCCTGGGATCTTGGGCTTTTCTCACAGCCACAAAACCCTCACGTCCCTGCTTGCTCCCAACCCCTCTGTGGACGAAGAGTGAGCTGGGTCCAACATGTCACGTGATATAATGACCATGTCACGTGACACATTGAACATGTCAGTGTAGATAGAAGAGTCAAGAGTCATGTAATATCTGAAAACGAATACTTCGAGTGTTAAGTGTAATGTAAATGTTTAGTAACTAGATACTTTTCATTGCTTGTTTAATTGGCAGTTTGTTAAATGAGTCTCTTCCCTCTATGGCTTTGCCTGTTCTGAGCATTTTGTTTGAGCTGTACTGGGGCTTGAACTCATGATTTTCGCTAAGCTTCCCCCCCTGCACCCCCCTCGCTCAAGCCTGGCACACCTCCAGTTCTAGCTCTTTCTTTCTTTTTTTTCTGGTTAATTGGAGATGAGTCTCATGGATTTGTCTGTCTGGGCTAGTTTTGAACCATGATGCTTAGATCTCAGCCTCTTGAGTAGCTAGGATTACAGGCGTGTACTCGGTTCCTTTCTTTTTGGATGGTGACCTCCAAGGCCTTCTCTGTCTTTGACGCAGGGCACAGTCACCAGCTGTTTCACGTGTGTGCAATCCTGGCCACACACATGCAGATGGAAGCCATCCTGCTGGACAAGAACCTAAGGAAGGAGTGGCTCCTGGCTTCCTCCAGGCCTCTCTCCTTCCCACAGATAGCTGGAGCTCTGCTTCTGTGTGTCATCTTCTGCCTCAGCAACATAATTTATTTCTCAGCTGCTCTGTATCGGAATCCCGAGCCAGAATTACATACAAAAGAAACATGATTCAGCCGTACGCTGTCTATGGCATGCACTACAGTGAACTGGCAACACCCCAGCCACCAAAAACTGTGCCTTACAATGGCAAAAATGTGGTCCTTGTGATTGATGCCTTGGTAGTTGTTTTTTTTTCCAGTTGTGGGGCTTCAACTCTGGGCCTGGATGCTGTCCCTGAGCTCTTCAGCTCAAGGCAAGCACGCTACTACTTGAGCCAGAGCGCCACTTCTGGTTTTCTGGTGGTTAATTGGAGATAAAAGTCCCACGGACTTACCTGCCTGGGCTGGCTTTGAATTGCCATCCTCAGATCTCAACCTCCTGAGTAGCTAGGATTACAGGTATGAGCCACCAGCACCCGGCTGCCTTGGTAGTTTTGAAGTGGGTTTGTGCTAAGCAGGTGTTTAGGGGGAGAGATTTCTCTAGGTGTGCACTGATTCTGTAAATGTAATTTTAAAGGGGAACTGGGTTCAGGTTGTCTTGGACAGACAGATGTTACTATTTCAATAAGGGTTAAATTGATCTGAAACAGTTTAAGGGTGCTGTCATTGGGGGTTTTATACTACTCTTTAGAAGTAGAAATGGATGGCTGGGAATGTGGCTTAGTGGTAGAGTGCTTGCCCAGTATGCATGAAGCCCTGGCTTTGATTCCTCAGCACTAGATAAACAGAAAAGGCCAGAAGTAGTGCTATGGCTCAAGTGGTTAGAATGCTAGCCTTGAGCAAAAAGAAGCTCAGGGACAGTGCCCAAGCCCTGAGTTCAAGCCCCAGGACTGACCAAAAAAAAAAAAAAAAAAAGAGGGGCTGGGAAGGTGGCTCAGTGATAGAGCGCTTACCTTGCATGACTGAGGCTCTGGGTTGGATTCCTCAGCACCACAGAAGCAAAAAAGAAAAAAGCCAGAAGTGGCGCTGTGGCTCAAGTGGTAGAGCACTAGCCTTGAGCTGAAGAGCTGAGGGACAGCGCCCAGGCCCAGAGTTCAGGCCCCACGACCAGACTCCCCCCCCCCAAAAAAAAGAAATGAATGCAGCCAAGTTTCCCCCAAGAGCTTTCCTAGGAGCCTGGATTCTGCTTCAGGAGACTTGAGAAAGCACACGTGGGGGATCTCAAGCCTGGGGAAGGGGAAGTGCTGGGTACACATTCAGAATGATGGGCCTCCTGCCTAGGGAAGGGAAAGAGCAGGGCAGGCTTCCATTCACAGTTCACTCTGTCTTCAAAGTGCCCCTCCCGTATCATTATGGATTTTGAATTTCTAGTCAGATAGATAAATAGATAGATAGATAGATAGATAAGATAGCCAGGTGTCAACGGCACATTCCTGTAATCCTAGTTACTCAGGAGGCTGAGATCTGAGGATTGCAATTCAAAGCCAACCAGGGCAGGAAAGTCCATGAGACTCAATCTCCAATGAACCACCAAAAAGCTGGAAGTGGAGCTGTAGTTCAAGTGGTAGAGTGTCAACCTTGAGTGCAAAAGCCATCCAAGAATGTGAGGCCCAGAGTTCAAGTTCCAGTCTCACCAAAATGGTGGAAAGGGAAGAAAGGAAGGAAAGGAGGGAGGATGAAGAAAAAGGAGGAAGAAAAAAGGAGGCAGGGAGGGAGGAAGGAAGGAAGGAAAAGGGAAGGAAGGAAGGAGGGAACAAAGGAAGAACAGTGCTGCTACCACAACTTGACATCTTCCATCACAGGCTGGTTGATTGTCAGCCTGATTTCCTCACCCAGCCCTGGTGGCACACACCACTGCCACATGTCTGACGTATTCCTCTGGCGCCCACTAATGTCCACTTTTCCTCAACTGAGAGAAACAACAGCGAAGATTATTTATTATCCTGTGTTTGTCTTGTTTCACTTGTCACAAGGCCAACGCACTCCTGTACTGGTGGGAGACACCGGCCCATGCATTTTAGTGCTTGGCCAGTGGAAGATGGATATCCTTGGAGGAAGCAGGGATGCGGGACTGAACAAACCTGGAATGGTCTCTCTTGTGGGACCAGCTTTTGGGCTGGACAGACAGCAGTCGTGACAAATAAATTCAGCCACAGTAAGGGCCATGCGGGTGGCTGGCTGAGTCCATGGCAGCCTGGAGAGCTGACTTGGGAGAAGAGGCTGGATGGCTGGGAGAGAAGCCAGGCTGGTTGGTGTGGGAGGAAGGTGACAGTAAGCAACAAGGTCCTAAGGCCAGCAGGTGCTGGTCCCACTGGAGGATTAGGAATCCGGCCACTTGCTCCTGTGGTGTTTAGCCCTAGAAGACATAGAGATGATTCAACTGCTGAAGAATTCTGGAATTTTCCTGAAATTCCTTTCTGAATAATTGCAGAAGGGCTGCCCTGGATCCCTTTGTAACTGTGTGGGAAGCTTTAACTCAGTCATGTGTGCTTCCGGCAAGACAGTGGTCACTCTGTGGTCTCAAGTCAGCAGGTCTCTGCAAGTTTACTTTTGCTTCTTCCCAAGCACAGAACAGAAGGACCTCAAAAAATAATTTTCAGCTTAAAGTTTGCTCACATAACATTGCTGAAACTTGGTGGCACTTAACAGCCAAAGGCAGATGGGGGTGGGGGAAATATCAGAGGCCCCAGGTGATTATTTTTCTAAGACAAGAGCTCCACATATAGCCTAGGCTAGCCTCAAACTCGTGATCCCCCAATCTCAGAGTGGAATGCTACTCAGCAAAGAAAAGGAAGAGACATTCTGGAAAGACTGTAGGGTCAGAGCAGCAGTTGTCAAAGCCCGGAAGGAGGGAAGGTGACTGATAGGATCCACACAAGGACATAGTTTTTTATTTTTTCCATGCTAGAAATATTTGTGAGCTGGGTGCCGGTGGCTCACACAGTAATCCTAACTACTCAGGATGCTGAGATCTGAGACTGAGGATCCAGCCCTGGCAGGAAAGTCCATGAGAAAACCAGAAGTGGATTGCTAGCCTTGGGCAAAAAAAGCTCAGGGGCAGTGAGCAGGCCCTGAGTTCAAGTCCCACAACCACCACCAACAAATGTCATTTCAGTTCACAATAGAAAAGAACATGATTGAAAAAAAAGCATATATTTGTATTGAGACATATGAATATAAGAAGGTGTGTGACCCACTTGGAATATGGAATAAGGTTTTTTTGTTCCCACTAGGTGGGGTTCAAGTTTTATTATTTAGACCCCTGTGGTTTACTCCCACTAAAAAATCCAAACTAAAAGAAGGGTCCTGAAATCACCTCTATGGGTCAATAGTCCTCCAAATGAAATCTAGGAACTTCTGGAGTCTATGAATATTCTTCCAATTGTTCCATGTGCTGGGTCAAAATGCAAGACACACAACTGTGTCAGCCTTCCTTCCACTGAAACTTTCTTTTTTTTTTTAGCCAGTCCTGGGGCTTGAACTCAGGGCCTGAGCACTGTCCCTAAGCTTCTTTGGCTCAAGGCTAGCACTGTACCACATGAGCCATAGTGCCACTTTCAGCTTTTTCTGTTTATGTGGGCTTTATGCATGCTAGGCAAGCACTCTACTGCCAAGCCGCATTCCCAGCCCGTTGAAACATTTTTTATTGATTTGAGTCAAAAATTTACAATACCAGATTTTCTTTGGGGGGTGGGGTGGGGAGGATAAGGGAGTTATGAATAATCTGAAAGAATCCAATAAAACACCTCAAAAGTGTGTGTGTGTGTGTGTGTGTGTGTGTAAAGGCCAAACCTTTTCCAAGTTCTACTCCCTGCCAACGTGTCCCTTCCCCGAATCCCATCTCTAATTCTACAGGGAACTACAAATCTTTTGCCGCTTTGGGAGCACTTGGCCATTTTGCAATAGAGAAAAGTCATTATGCGTGGTGCTGGTGGCTGGCTCCCTAGTGAAAGTAATCCTAGCTACTCAGGAGGCTGAGCTCTGAGGATCCCTGTTCGAAACCAGCCTGGGCAGGAAAGTCCGGGAGACTCTCATCGCCAATAAACTACTCAGAGAAGTTGGAAGTGGTGCTTGAGCAAAAGAGCTCAGGGACATTGCCCAGGCCCTGAGTTCAAGCCCCACCACCACCACCGACAACAACAACAACAACAACAACAGTAACAACAGGAATGGGAGGGAAGGCGGGATCCTCTGGAGGCTGCCGGGGATTCTCAGGGGGGCGAGAAGTGATGAAACAGTCCAAGAACGTGCTCCAGAGCTATAACACGGCTTCCAGGGAGCGACTAGGGACGGATCGGAGCCCTCGGCGTCCCCGCCGGGATTCCAGGGCTTGGCTCCGCTGTCTCCCATCACTCGCGTCACTCGGGTTTCCGACATCTCCCGTTAGCCCCGCCCCCACGGTCGCCTAGGAGACCAGCGCCCTTTTCCGGGTCTGCTCGCGCCTCCTCCAAGGCCCCGCCCCTCCCCGAGGGCGGGCGCTGATTGGTCCGTTTGAATTGCGCCGGGCGGGCGCTCACCTGGGCTAGCAGCGTCGCCGCCGGGCTTTTCCGGAGCTCAGCGCCTCAGCCGTAGACCCGCATCCCGCGGCGTTGCGGTCCCTCGTCAGCCCTCCTGGCCCAGCCTGGCGTCCTGTCCCGCGTGTGCATTGGGCCCGCCTTGAGCCTGCTGCCATGAAGCCAGCGTGAGTACCGGGCGTCCGGCCGGCGGGGGGGGTCCCAGAGGGGGGCGGGGGTTCAGCGGGGGTGGGACCCCGGGCTGGCAGGGGTCAGGGGTCGCGGGAGGCCCCAGGCCGGCGGGGAGACTCGGGGGTCGCGGGGAGGGACAGGGGTTACGGAGGATCCCAGGCCGGTGAGGGATTCAGGAGACCCGAGGGGTCGCGGGGGACCCTAGGCTGGCAGGGGCCAGGGGTTACGGGGGCCCTCCTCAGGGGTCGCGGGGTCCTTTCCCACAGCCCCTCAGTCGGAACCTCGGCGCAGGTTCGAGCCCCGGCCGCGTCGTCCCCGCCGCCTGCCTCGGCCTTGCGGGCGGGGAAACGTGGCCCGAAGTCGGGGTCCCCGCGGTCGCCCGGGTCCCGCCTGGGGCCTCCCCGCCTCCTCCTCCTGCCTCCCGCTCTATTGGGGTGCAGGCCGGGGTCCGGTCCTCGGCCCTACCCAGGGTCGTCGCCTCCCGCCGGCTCCCCGCGTGCGGCCCCTCCTGGGCGCCCCGGCCCACGCCCACGCCCACGGCCTGGCCTACACTAATTCCGAGCCCTCCGCCCTCGTCTAAGATCGACTTCATTCTGCTGGCGATGCCACTGGCAACTGAGGTCAACGTCAAAATCCCTTTAGTTTTACAAGAAGAAAGCAAAAAAAAAAGGGCGAATTTACCCAAATCCACCCAGTATCTTACACCTAAGCTAATTGGCTTCTGTTTCCCCTAGGAATATATCGGGAGAATTATTTGAGTAATGTGCTGTCTAAGCCAATAATTGTACCCCATTTTTGTGTTACATGTTCACCCAACCTGTAGATAAATAGGAAAGGAAAATGGTGAAATAAGTCAGTGTCTTTTTCTGTTGCTTCTCTTTACAAGAGCAAGATACTGACAGTTTGGGCCCATATTTCCTTTGGGGTTGAACATTGGATGACCTCATACAATACACACAAAGCCATTAAATTTTAATTTAGTTATGTAGCCCTGGGGATGGGACCCAGACGTGCCTGCTGGGCAAGGGCTGTTGAAATGAACATCTGGCCTTTAGACAAATCTTGATGGAAGATGTCACTCACATGTATGTCTGCGTGCATGTCTGTAATTTATTGAGATTGATTGTCAGCCTACCTTGGTAAAGACTGAGACGCAATGTGTGTGCTCCTGTAGTTAGATCAGATTTGTCCTGACTATAAAATTGTTGCTCATGAAAATGTACAAGCTAAAGTGGCTTATGCCTGTAATCTTAGCTACTCTGGAGGCTGTGATCTGAGGATTGCAGTTCAAAGCCAGCCTGGGCAGGAAAGCCTGAAAGACTCTTACCTCCACCTAACTACCAAAATGCTGGAAGTAGTGGTGTGGCTCAATTGCTAGAGCTGCAGCTCAAGTGAAAAGACAAACAAGAGTCCTGAGGGCTCTGGGTTCAGGCTCCAGTAGGAAAAGAAAACAAAAAAACACGTACAAGCTATTTATAACCTAGGATTAATAAAATGACTGGGTACATTGAATACCAAAAGTATATTCTAAACCAAATTTTAATTACTTTTGGGTGCCATGTTCTTCTAACACAGTTTATTATTATTCATGTTGTTTATAGTGCAGTGATTTGGACTTGCTAAGGAGATATTTTGTAAGTCCTAAGAAGGTTGACTGTATAAATTATGTGAGGTTTTGCATGTTAGTGTTGAACTGGAATATTTTTTTATTTATGACCAGGCGAGCTAAAACACCCCGGAAACCTCTAGTGAAAAAAGGATCCCAAACTAACCTGAAAGACCCAGTTGGGGTAAGGTCTCCCTGGGGGTTTATCTTTCCTAAGTTCTTTTCTGTCTAAAGTATGTGCTTGATTTGTTTGTGTATGTATGTATGCACGGTGGTGCTGGGGTTTGAGCCCAGCCTCACACTTGCTAGATAGGTGCTCTCACCTAACCAGCCCTGCATGCTTGGAAGGGAAGAAAAAGAGATTGGAAGTAGATTTGAGTAGATTGGAAGAGATTGGAGTCTTCAGTACAGTTAGCTGGTTAAATTTCCTCAGTAAGTTATGAAAGACTGATGTTAGCTGGGAAATTTGGTTCCACTATAGGATTAATTAGTCCTGTAAAAGCTAATTTGATTGTGAAAACTGTAAACCTGTAACTGATTATAATCTGAGAGAGTAGATAGTCTAAAATCTTCAGCTGGGCTCATGTCTTTCTGAACAAGGAGAATGTTTGTTGAGCTATGCGTTCTCTTCCACCTGTGCATGGAGCTGAAAGGTGTTTCTCCAGGAGAGCACCCACTCCAGCTTTCATAAAGTCTGATATATGAGTGCAGTTTGGCTTATGCCTTCTCATAATTGCAAGTCCTTCACTAATCTCAGACTTGGGAACTTGCTTTCAAGTTGAAAGACGGCTGAGCTGATCCCCTTCCCTCTGCATGCTAGGGTGTGTCTTTAACACACCTGAGGTGTTCTGTGCTCTGTGAAATGGCAGATAGGAGGGTTGGTTTGTTTGGAGGAAGCATTGTAATTGCCACCCCTACCCCGCTGCACACAACAGTGGTTTCTGCTTAAGGAAGAAGTGGAGTCACCAGGTGCAATACACAGCTAGAAGGCTTTTCTCAAATCTCCACTCCCTTTATTACTTCTTTTATTTTAAGTGGTAGGTTCAGCCAACAGTTTCACAGTTGGCATCCAATACCAAAGAATGCTAACAGGTTTTATTTTATTTTTAAAGGATGACTTTATTATTTGTGCACAATAAAATAGTGAAGAGAAGCTTTGCCATTTGATGCTTTATGAAAATTGATTTTATGTTTATTCAGTGTTTTCCTTATCGCTAATGCCTTTGATAATTTTTGAGTGGCATTTTGCTGCTGGCAACTTGTTTCTATAACTCTGTTAAGTGGAAAAACTGAATGTTTATTGAATGAATGAATGAGTGAGTGATGGGCATCATAAGTATAGTCAGGCAAATGCCAGCCTTCCCCAAGTGCCTTTGTGGATTTTGCAGGTGTACTGTAGGGTGCGTCCACTGAGCTTTCCGGATCATGAGTGCTGCATAGAAGTAATCAACAACACCACCGTGCAGCTTCATACCCCTGAGGGCTACAGACTCATCAGAAGTGGAGACTACAAGGAGGTAAGTCATCCCTACTGGAACCAACTTGTCTCTACCCCATTGTGGGGTCCTCAATGGGTTTCCATGTGGAGCTTTGCAGCCAGTCTTCATTACCAAGGCTAGCCACCATGTCTGGGGCGGTGTTGGGTTCTGCCATGTGCGGATGCTCTTCTGGTGTGCTGGAGTTGGAAGTGGCTTTCTGGGCAGTTCTCACACTGAGTCTTTTTCAGAGCTGCTGTTAGAAGCAGTTTGATGTGGAATAATGTGATTATCTTGTGTGATTTCATACATGTGGATATTGGAATAACTTTTGATAGGAGGCATTATATATTAGCTTAGGAAGTGGGTTTTTTTTTCTTTTTTTGAGACAGGTTCTTGCTATGTAGCCCAAGCTGGCCTAAAATGCACTATATAGCTCAGGTTGGTCTCTCTGCCTCAGGCTCCCAACTGCGGGGATGCTAGGCTTTTGCTACCACACCCAGAACATGTTTTTGTATTTAGCAAAATATTGAGCAAACTGAATAAACAGTTGAGTTCAAACTGGGGACAGTGGCCCCATATTTGTAATCTTGCACGTGGGAGTCTAACTCAGGGAGTTTGTGAGTTTAAGGCCAGCCTGGATACATACTGAGAGACTGTCTCAACAAAAAGTGTGTGTGTGTGTGTGTGTGTGTGTGTGTGTGTGTGTATAGAATTCACTCAATGCAGTGTAATATATGTTACCCTAACCTATTGGTAGGATAAAGAGTTTAAGCAACGATTCATTAAGACAATGCCTTTATGGACCTTCACTGGGACTAGTAGACCTCATATCTAGTAATGTGAAAGTCAGGTATGCTAAAGAGAATAAGACCGTGGGAATGGGGAGGGAAGTAGACTGAGGCTGCCATTCATATTCTCTACCTTTTTTGTTTTGCTGATATTGGGGTTTGAACTCAAGAGTATTGCACTTGCTCAGCTGGTGCTCTACCACTTGAGCTTTGCTTTTCTACCCTGGCTTTTTGCTGGATATTTTGGATATAGCTTCGGGACCTTGATCTGGATCTCAGCCTCCTCAGTAGCTTGGATTACAGGCATGAGCCGCTAGACCACTGCAATGTTCTTCAAAAGAACACTGGGGCCTGTGGCCCCTTTGATGCTTTGATAAGACCTCATTGTCTTCCTCAGCAGGACCCCCTTCCTGAAGCTCTCCTGCTTGTTCATCCCTCCAATGTCCTTGTTCTTTCACTGCCCCACAACTAGCTTTTCCTCCTGTCCAAACTGTAAATACTGAGCCAGACTACTATGGCTGGGATTTCCTTCTATATCTACTTCCCATGGCTTCAAGTGTTGATTATGCGGAAAAGTCTCCGGAGTTTTTATCTTCAGGCCAGACTCTTCCTCTAGCCCTAAACGTGGACATCCAGCCACTTACTTGATAATATCTGCTGGCATCTCAAACTCTACCTATCCAAAAGGGAGATCTTGACTATTTTTTCCCTTTGATTAAAAAAAATTAAATATTGTTTTATTATTATAAAGATGATGTAAAGAGGGGTTACAGTTACATAAGTCAGTTAATGAATACATTTGTTTTTGGACAATGTTATCTCCTTCTCTGCTCTTTCCTAGTTTTTCCCTCCCATTTCCACCCACAACTTGTACAGTTCATTTTAAACACAGTTTCTCGGGAGTACCACTGCTGTGTTTGTTCACCCTTTATCCCTCCATCCTTTTACCTTTTCAACTGATGATAGCATCATTATGCAATTGCTTTGGCCAGACCTGGAATCTGTTTTCCACCAGCTCTTCTCATATCCAGGTCATTAGTAGATACTATCAGGTTAACTCCAAAGTTTATCTGGAAGCATTCCTTTCCTATCTCTACTACCACTAGCTTACTGGAGCCCAGTTATTAATCACTGAGACCAATGATTCTACACTATCTGTAGGGAAAGAGCAGGTGCTTATTTTTGGTGCTCAGCCCTGGATACTGTGCAGCCTGTCCTAGATGGAGCCAACCGTGACATTAGATAACAGAGAATAGCTTTATAATCTGATCACATGACAGTAGGTAACAGTAGTAACTCATGGCTTTATGATCCTACCATAAAGCCATGAGTTCACTAACACAGGCTGGGCAGTAGCAGCAATGTTTCTAAATGCCTAAGGGATAGTAAACTACCAGATCTCTGGCAGTGCCATCAGCAACACTGCCTGAGCCTGCTTGGACTGCTTGTACCCAGTCTGGTCATTTCTACACAGCTGCCAGAATAATCTTGCAGGAGTATAAATGAGATCTTATCCTTCCCATGTCCCAAACCTTTCAAGGCAGCAGTCTTTACATGGGCAAATTCCTGTTCAACCTGTCTTCTGTTTATCTCTACCTTCATCTTTTAGTATTGTTCCAATTTTTTTTTTTTTTGGTTCCAATTCTGGGGCTTGAACTCAAATCCTTGTCTTGGATTTTTTCACTCACTGGCATTGTACTAATTGAGCTGGGCCTCCAGTTCTGGCTTTTTTGTTGGTTAATTGGAGATAAGTCTCATGACTAGACTGGCTTCAAACCACCTCAGATTCTAGCCTTCTGTTAGCTAGGATTACAGATAGGCAGAAGCCATCAGCACCCAGCTCTCATCCAATCTTTTAACATCCTTGGATACACCAGAACTCTGGGACAGTAGCTGGGACTAATCTTTCCCTTGGATATTAGCGTGGGCAGCTCCTCACCCTTGGGTTTCAGCTTACCTATCACATCCTCAGAGGTCCAGCCTACCCCACCTGGGTGTCTCTTGTTCCATGCACTAGCCCACCTCCTTTTAGAGCTACCCCATCTATTTCTTTACAGTTATATGGGAAATGCATTACTGGACACTTTGTCCCATGTGAACATCACAGAACATACTTAGACAAACCTGTATGGGCTGATTGCTGTAGAGCTATAGCCTTGTGCTGCTGTACTGAATACTGTAGGCAGTTGTAGCACGATGGTCATTGTCTGTATCACACATAGCTAAACAGATTCCTTCACACCAAAATCATCAGACACCTGAGTGCATGGCACTTCCTTGTAATTTCATTAGCTGACAGGGATGTTTGGGGTTCACTATTGTATGTTGGTGTGTGGTATAGATAACGTCATTGAAAAGCTGTTTGAGCTGCACCAACTGTACTTAGTTCAGTGTCTTACTTGTCAAATGGTAAATTTGAATTGAGCATGAAGGCATGGTCTGGCAAGGCTTTATGGAACAGTGGGTCTTTGAGGATGTAGAATCGTTTCTTTTTGTTGTTGTTTTCTGTGTGTGTGTGTGTGTGTGTGTGTGTGTGTGTGTGTGTGTGTGTGTGTGTGTGTGTGTAAACTCAGGGTCTAGGTGCTGTCCCTTAGCTTCTTCATTCAAGGCTAATCTGTAGCACTTGAGCCACAGCTCCACTTGTGTTTTTATTTTTTGTTTTTGCTGGCTAATTGGAGGTAAGTTTCATGGACTTTCATAACTAGGCTGGCTTCAAATTGCCGTCCTCAGATATGAGCCTTCTGAGTAGTTAGGATTATAGGCGTGATCTACCAGAGCCAGGTAAACTGATACCCAACTAGACTTGTTGACTTAACCGCATTAAAAAGGTTTCAGGTATGTGCAAATAAGTATGTATACATGAGAAGTTTGGTAGAAAAGAAAAATTGTCACTGCCTCCTGACAGAAGGTAATGTTTATAATCGAAAGAGCATTGCACTGGAAATAGCTTTGCCACTTATCAGTCCAGGGGCTTAGTTTAGGCTGAGTTGAAAGTTCTCTAACTTGAGGACTGTGAAGCCATCTGTGCTTGGCACCCTCCTGAGATCATTTGTGTGGCTGTGAAGTAGACTGGAAACTTCCACAGAGGGAATCTTGATTTCTCATTAGTGAAAGGAACAGTCAGTCCTCTGGATCCACACCACCATACTTGATCACTTCGAAGTTGAAAGAGCTTCATTTTTCCTTCCTTGTGTGTGGACATGGGAAATGTTCCTGCAGAAACATTGTAGCCATAATAGTGCTCCTTGTCTAGACACAAGAAGTCCACAGATTGAGTACAATACTCATTTAAGCAAGTCCTTTCTCTCTCTCTCTCTCTCTCTCTCTCTCTCTCTCTCTCTCTCTCTCTCTCTCTCTCTCCCTCTCCCCCTCCCTCCCTCCTCCCACATCCCTCTCCCCTCCTCCCCGTCCCCCTTGTCTCCTCTCCCCAGACTCAGTACTCATTTAAGCAGGTATTTGGCACTCATACCACCCAGAAGGAGCTTTTCGATGTTGTGGCAAGTCCCTTGGTGGATGACCTCATTCATGGCAAGAATGGTAGGATTCTTGGGAGCTGAGTTGGCTTCCTTTTTACTTTTTAAAATCTCCTATACAGGGGCTGGGAAGGTGGCTCAGTGGTAGAGTGCATGCCTTGCATGCCAGAGGCCCTGGGTTCGATTCCTCAGCACCACATAAGCAAAAAGAAAAAAGCCGGAAGTGGGACTGTGGCTCAAGTGGTAGAGCGCTAGCCTTGAGCTGAAGAGCTGAGGGACAGCACCCAGGCCCAGAGTTCAGGCCCCATGATCGGACCCAAACAAAACAAAACAAAACAAAAAATCTCCTATACAAATTTCTTGATGTTTATATGTCTGGTTTTTGTTTGGCATTAGATTCAGGCTTAATTATTTAGATAAGTTAAAACTTATTTCTCTATGCCTTGAGAATGCATAAAGATGTGTGTTGGTGCTCTCATGGCAGAATGTGCCTCTTTGGATTAGTTGTCATAGACTCACTGTGGGAGGAGCATTACCAGTGCAGGACTTTAAGCTGTTACTCATTGTTGCTTGCTGTAGGTCTGCTTTTCACCTATGGTGTGACAGGAAGTGGAAAAACTCATACCATGATTGGCTCTCCAGGGGAAGGAGGGCTGCTTCCTCGCTGTTTGAACATGATCTTCAACAGCATAGGGTCATTCCAAGCTAAACGATATGTAAGTACAACTTATTACATTACAGCTGTGTCTCACTGCACATACCCATAATGCTGGAGGATCAGGAGAGAGCCAGCGCAGTGGCTCTTGTTTAAACGTTCTGGGCATAGGCATGGTGGTGTATACCTGTAGTGTTTGGGAGGCAGGAGACCTTCTAGTTCCAGCCAGCCCAGCCTATGCTATATGACCCTGTCTCAAAAAAAAGAAAGAAAAATATTAAATGTTTAAAAAAATTAAAAAAATTCAGATATGTTTATTGCTAAGTTATATTCTAAAACAAAACCAAAACCTTGGTGTGACCTTGTCCCCTCAGGTTTTCAAGTCTAATGACAGGAACAGTATGGACATACAGTGTGAGGTGGATGCCTTGCTAGAGCGGCAGAAAAGGGAAGCCGCGCCTATTCCCAAGACTCCCTCTAGCAAGTAAGTGAACTTGTCTGCATGGCACTGGCCCAGGGGGACAAAGACCAGCTGTGGTTTCCCTGGGCCTGGAGAGTAGAGACATGCTGTAGAGAAGCTGGCCTGAAGGTAAATGGTGGTGGGGTCAAGGTTGAGAACTCCAGTTGGTGACATGTTCAGCCCTTCTTCTGAGTTGGGAAGTAGCTTTGGGGGTGGAGAGGGTGTGAGGCCTGTGCTAGGAAGTCCAAGGGCAGTGGTGGCCAGCCACCATGGCTAGATTGTGTATCTCTGCTTAAAGGCAGTTTGTCTGTGTCAGATGTTTTTGTTTCCTTGGGATTACTTTTCATAGTAACTGACAATAAATAAAGTCAGACTTCTCTTTGGTTTTGTTTTTTAGACGACAAGTGGATCCAGAGTTTGCTGATATGATAAATGTACAAGAATTCTGTAAAGCTGAAGAAGTTGATGAAGACAGTGTCTATGGTGCCTTTGTCTCTTACTTTGAGATTTACAATAATTACATATATGATCTACTGGAAGAGGTGCCGTTTGATCCTATAAAGCCCAAGTAAGTAGAGAAGAGGCTCTTGTTAGCTGTTAGTCCTGGAGGATCTCTTCACTCCAGAGAGCTTTTGATTCTTCAGCCATGGTGGCGATTTGCTTTCAGAATGCCATGAGGCCACATGTGTATCATGTAATTAATGTTCAGTGAGAGTTTTTACTATTAACTAGATTATAAACTGGACAGGGAAACTAGAAGGTTAAGGCTTATAAATGATTGGTTTGAATTTTCATCTTATGGAGAAAATGATGTGTGTGTTATATACATACATATATGTATATATATAAACATATATGTGTGTGTATGTATGTATGCTTATGTAGCCCAAGTGTGTGTGTGTGTGTGTGTGTGTGTGTGTGTGTGTGTGTGTGTGTGCGCGTGTGTGTGCTTATGTAGCCCAAGCTGTCCTTGAGCTCTGGATCTTCCTACCTCAGCCTCCTGAGTGCTGGGAATATAAGGGAGCCTGGCTGGGAGATTACGTTAGAAAATTCTTGGCTCGGAGCTGGGCTTTGAGAAGAACTTGAATTTAATTGTATAAGGAATTGTACCCCTTTTGGTGTGGCCTGGTGTTGCCTTACTAGAAACTAGTCGTGCTGGGAGATTTGTAGCCTCTTATCTGTGTCTGAGTGGTTGCTAAAGCTGTTGTCTATTCAATTAGTGCTCTGACCACTCACCACTGACTCAGGAAGTGATGTTACACTGTCATTCTGCCAGAGTTTGCACTCCTTACGTTTCCTTGTGTTGCACACTGAGACTACAGACCAGTTAACACCAGATATTGCAAATCCATCCCATTCTGGGATTTTAAGTCTGATGCTTAGTATGTTGTTCTTGAGTCTTTCTTGCTGACTTCATTAGAGCCTTTCAGAATACGTTTTATAAACTTAACTCCTGTGTAGATGTTTAATGGAACAATGGAGAAACAGCTGGACTTTTGGAATGGTTAGATTGAGATGGATGTTGGTGTATGTATTTACTTGTATGAAAAGTATGTGGACTCCAGTGAGGCCGGACTTGATAAAAGTATTTCTGTGGTTCTTGGCCCCATCTCTATAGATCATCACTCAGAGTCCTTAAATCTGCCAAGGATTGGTAAAATAATCACAAAGTTGCTAAGCAAATTAAATGTGAAAGTATTCATTCTAGAAGCTTATGTGAAGGAAGACTGTTCTTTTTTGTTTTGTTCTACTTAATTGTTTTTCAAATGGGAACTGGCTTTTTTTTAGACAGTGTTTTACTGTGTAGTCCAGGCTGGCCTTGAACTCTTGAATCCCCTACCTCTGTCCTCTAGATGTTGAGATTATAGGCATGTGCCACCGTCTTCAGCTTCAGATGAAAACTTAAAGGGTTTACAAGGGCCTTGTTTCTGGGGTCACTTGTCTAAGTGCCCTTGAGATGTATTAAAGAGATCTTGGGTAGTGTTATTGTGTATACTTAAGGCAATGGCTTCTCATATCCCATTTTACTAACTTTTCTCCTTTGTTCTAAACTCTCAGTTGTGTTGAGTCACAATTCCGTGGGTACCCAGTTTCCTAAACTTTGGTGAGGTCATTCATTGCTACTGATTACTTTAATGTTTGCTTAAGTTCTAAGTGTTTGGTTTTAAAATAAAACTGTTTTCAGAGGATTCTGTCTTAGTTTAACTTAGTTAAGAAAAGAGACCTACAAAAATGTTCTATGTGCTTCATAACCTTTCTTGCTTTAACTTACAAGGGTATTTGTTTGGCCCTGAATTTGTTAGGGTGGTATAGACTTACTTTCTTGAACTGCTAACTTGTAGTTAGCAGGGTACTGGGGACTCATGCCTATGATCCTAGCTACTGAGGAGGATCAATGCTCATAGCCAGCCCAAGCAGATAAATCTGAGAGACTCTTGTCACCACTTAATCAACAAGATGCTGGAAGTGGAAGTGTGGCTCAAGTAATATATCACCAGCCTAGGGCAAGAAGCTAAGGAAGAACATGAAGCCAGTACTGGCACGATAAATGGTTGGATGCATGGATGCAAGGGAGACATTTTACAAGTAGAGTTGTTTCTAGTCCTGACTTATTGTGGCTTGGTGTTGGTGTGAGGTGGTGGCTATGAGCAGTAATGTCACCTTACTCCTTTACCAGGTGGAACAGTTGCAGCACCCCTGCGAAGAACACAGATTTTGTGTATGTGATACTGTGGGCTTTTTGTTGGGAAAGGACGTGGCATCTGTAGCATGCTGCACATAGCTACCTCTAAGCCTTACTTGCTTCTGGAAAAATGTTGGTGATGATGGTAGCTACTAAATCTCTCTATTCTCACCAGTTACAAGAATGGGTCTGAGCAGGCAGCTTCCTCATCCAGCAGCACTCACCTGCCTTGCAGCACTCACCCACCTTGAAGACTAAAGCTCCTTCTGAAATTTTTTGTGCTACTGCTGTGATGCTCAGAACAGGTCTATGGGTAGACCTTGCAGCATGAGGACAATGCTAAATTGTGGTAGTGAATCTGTGTGTGTGACACTGTTAATAATACTACTTGGTCTCTAATTATGTATTTGGTGAATTTCATGTGCTTCTGTATGGCAGATAAGAACAAAGCTTTTTAAAGCCATTAGCTCCTGTTATACTGCCATGCGCCTAATCTTGCAAGCTTGTCCAAGTAGACAGTCCTCTGGGTCCTTACAGAAGCTTATTCTCCATTAAAGAATGGGTGTCAGGTTGCCTGAAGCATCTTCATGATTTAAGAAACTAATCTGTTCTCTTTGTCACAGACTTCCACAATCTAAAATGCTTCGCGAAGACAAGAATCATAACATGTACGTTGCAGGATGTACAGAAGTAGAAGTGAAGTCCACAGAGGAGGCTTTTGAAGTTTTCTGGAGAGGTCAGACACAGAACTGGAATTGAGAACCATACGATGATGGGTTTGACTATAAAAATGCAGAGTAGCTGCAGAGTAGCATGTGTGATGATAATCAGTGGCTTTCTTGTCATTGTAGGGCAGAAAAAGAGACGTATTGCTAACACCCACTTGAACCGGGAGTCCAGCCGTTCTCACAGTGTGTTCAACATCAAACTTGTCCAGGCCCCCTTGGATGCAGATGGAGACAATGTCTTACAGGTAAATGGTAGTGTGGGGTACTTTAGTTCCAACTTGGGCCTTAATTTTTATAGCTAAATGAGGGAGCAGGTGTTGAAATAAAGATAGCTTTAGAATATGTGTGGTGTGTGTACACACACACACACACACACACACACACACACACACACACACACACACACACACACACACACACACACACACACACACACACACACACACACACACACACACACACACACACACACACACACACACACCTGATGAAGTCACAGTTTAAAAAATTTTATTAGAAAGTATAGTTTGGGGCAGCTGACTATTCAATCTGTGATACTGAAATTTAAAGATCTCTTTAAGAGTGTGTGATTTATTGTTTCATCTGTGCTGACTTAATTTTGTATGTGGAAATTTATGAATTGGCTATCAGCAGTTGGCTTTCCAAGGTAGGCACAGTTCAGATGGTGGCTAGTATTGGAAATTGGTCATCTCTTGTCAGGGAGCCCATAAGCTGATTGGTACTCACTGCTGGTCCTGTCCTACTGTGGTGCTGTATATCAGTTATCAACAGCATTTGAGCCCAAGTGTATATAACTTAATAGCTGTAGCCGTTAATCTATAATGTATTAAAAGTGTACAGTAAAGGTGTGGCATTGTGCAGGTTTGTGGATGTCAAGAAGGGCATGGTTCTGAAGACTGGCAGGATTTCGAATTCCAACTCCTCATGAGGGTGTAATAATGAAAGGAGGCTGGTCTATACTCTTTTTTTTTTTGTCTTTCATGGAGCTTGAACTCTGGGCCTGGGTGCTGGCCCTGAGCTCTTCAGCTCAAGGCGAGCACTCTACCACTTGAGCCACAGCGCCACTTCTGGTTTTCTGGTGGTTAATTGGAGATGAGAGTCTCATGGACTTTCCTGCCCTGGCTGGCTTTGAACCATGATCCTCAGATCTCAGCTTCCTAAGTAGCTAGGATTATAGGCATGAGCCATTGCCTATGGAATAGGATTACAGGTGAGAGCCACCGGCTTCTACTCTGTAAATACTAGTCAGAGATACGGCTTCTACTCTGTAAATACTAGTCAGAGATACGGTGGCTAGAAGTTAGCTTTCGATGTCACTTGATTCTTTAATCACATCTTTTATTTATTTATTTATTTTTATTTATTGGTATTAAGGTTTGACTTGACTTTTTTGTTTTGGTCCTGGAGTTTGAACTCTGTGTCTGAATGCTGCCCTGAGCTTTTGTCCTCAAGGTTAATGCTCTATTACTTGAGCCATAGTTACACTTCTGATTTTTTTTTTTATGGTTAATTAGAGGTAAAAGTCTCACAGACTTTGCTACCTGGGCTGGATTCAAACTGAGATCCTTAGATCTCAGCCTTCTAAATAGCTAAGATTACAGGCCTGAGCCACCCACACACCTGGCTTGAATTAATTTTAGTATTATGATACCATTTAGTCACCTTAACCTTCATGTTTTGTAATAGAGTGCTCTAAAATTATTAGGTCTTTCCTCCTTCCCTGCCTGTCTTCCTTTCCTCCCTCTCTCCTTCCTTCTTCCCCTCCTTCCTTCCCTCCCTTTTTTTCATTTTTTCCATGTGGTGTTTGTGGTATTGGGATGGAAGCTGGAGCTTTGTACATGTCAAGCAAGTGCTGTTCTACTGAGTTACATCCCCAGCCCCAATCTAGGTCCCTACACTAGACTCAACTTTTATTTAGCATATTGAGTTCCTACTAAATGCTTGGCACTATAGGGTGCTGGAGACAAAGTATAAGTGAAGAAGTCCTGCTTTTTAGGGAGTGCACAGTCTAATGTCTGGTCTGAGGAGGAATATTCTGTATATTCTGTATGTGTATAAAACATGTATGTGTATATACACATACATGTATCTTACAGATCCATATGTTATTATTTTCTTCTGAGACTTGAACTTGCAGTCCTATTTGTCATATGCTTTCAGCAAGCTCTTAAACAAGTATTCTCCGCCCCTCCCTGGTGGAGGCTGGGCTTACAGACATGTGCCATCATACCCAGCAGTTAATTTGATTTTATAGAGGAGCATGGTAAAGCAGTATAATTTATTTTAGCTTGTTGGCTTTGTCCTTTTCAGGAGAAAGAACAAATCACTATAAGCCAGTTATCCCTGGTTGATCTTGCTGGAAGTGAAAGAACTAACCGGACCAAAGCAGAAGGGAACAGATTACGAGAAGCAGGTGAGTATTCACTTATTGCTAAAGTTTTTTAAAAACTGGCACAGCTGGGCTGGGAATGTGGTTTAGTGGTAGAGTGCTTGCTTAGCATGCATGAAGGCCTGGGTTCAGTTCCTCAGCACCATATAAACAAAAAGCCAGAAGTGGCGCTGTGGCTTAAGTGATAGAACACTAGCCTTGAGCACAGAGAAGCTCAGGGCCATGCCCAAGGCCCTGAGTTCAAGCCCCACAAGTGACCAAAAACAAACAAAAAAAACAAACCACAAGTGGCACAGCTAGTTGTATGCTTATAATTTAGTGACTTAAGCATACTTGTCTTTAGTTTAGATGAATTATCAATCCAGCACAAGTAAAGAGCACTGACCATTAAATAGCCTCTTTTTTTTTTTTCCCTTGGATGTGGGGTTTGAACTCGGCCTGAGCACTGTCCCTCAGCTCTTCAGCTCAAGGTGAGCACTCTTATCACTTGAGCCACACCGCCACTTCCGGTTTTCTGGTGGTTTATTGGAGATAAGAGTCTCATGGACAGACTTTCCTGCCTGGGCTGGCTTTGTGATCCTCAGATCTCAGCCTCCTGAGTATCTAGGATTACAGGCATGAGCCACCAGTGTCCAGCTTAAATAGCCTCTTATCCCCTAAATCATATAGTTGGTAGACCAGTGATAGAAGCATAGTGGATTAGCTGACCTTATGTGCTTTCCTAATCAGGTGAGATCTGCATTCTTAAGGGCTTGATTAATTTATCAGACTTGTGTTGGGTCTGAAATTCAAAGAAGATATCAGATTGGTCAGAAATAGCAAGTACATTGCCTGAGAAACCCTTGTTAAGAGTTAACCCTTGTTAAGGGGACAGAGTTAGCTGGTTCTCATGTGACTGAGCATGCAGCCCTTGGTACAGGGGTCACATCAAATTCCAGATGGAACCAGCTGTAACCCTGAAGTGGTGTGCTTTAGAGAAAATGCTTTAATGTGACCATTATTAAACATTTGTGTAAGACTGGTACCTGTGGCTCATGCTATGATCATGGCTACTCAGGAGCCTGGGTAGAAAAGTCTGAAATTCTGTATCTAGTTAATCAGCAAAATGCTGGGCTGGAGATGTGGCTCATGTGGTAGAATACCTGCTGTGAGCAAGCAAGCTAAGCAAGTGTAAGTTCAATCCCCAGCACTGGGAAACACAAAAACCATAAACAAGCATCTGCATCTAATAAACTTTAAAAAATTAAAAAAAATGTTATTATAAAGGTAATATACAGGACTGGGAAAGTGGCTCAGTGGTAGAGTGCTTGCCTCCCATGCATGAGGCCCTGGGTTCGATTCCTCAGCACCACATAAGCAGAAAAAGCCGGAAGTGGCGCTGTGGCTCCAGTGATAGAGCGTAGCCTTGAGCTGAAGAGCTGAGGGACAGCACCCAGGCCCAGAGTTCAGGCCAAATGACCGGCAAAAAAAAACAAAAACAAAAAAAAGGTAATATACATAAGTCAGATAATAGTACATTTCTTTTTAGACAATGTCACTTCTTCCCTGGCTCTCTCCTACTTATTCTCTCCCATTCCTACCTACAAGTTCTGTAGTTCATTTTCAACATAGTGTCCAGTGAGTACCATTGCTGCATTTGTTTACCCTTTGTCCTTTCATGTCTGTGCCTCCCCTTCCCAACGACATGTAAATTAACAATAGGACAAAAAGAAAAGAAAGCCAAAATAGCAAAAAAGTAAAAAAAAATCTTGGTTCCATTTTCTGGAGTTCATTTTGGTATTTTGTATGATCAGATGTACACAGGCATTGTGCCTTTGTGTTCCTCTCCTGAATGTGTATCTTCCTTTGGTCTCATTGTGTGTGAATGTCTAGAAACCTATATAATTTATTATGTTCCCAGTGTATTTTAGATCTGGCTTCCACTTATGAGAGAGAACATGCACCATTTGTCTCTCTAAGCTTGGCTTACCTCACTTAACATGATTTGTTCTAAGTCCATCTTCTAATAAACTTTTTTTATAGGATTTGGGAGCAACTTTTGGGGTCATCAAGTGTAGTGTTGCATGGTAGAGAATTCCTCCTGGAGACCCTGAAGTATGGCTACTGAAGCCACATAGAGGGAACACTGGAAAAGATGCTTGACTGGGCATGGTCAGAGCTTTACAGTGAGCCAGGAAAACTTGTGTATGACTTCCAGGTTATGTTTTAAAGCTGAGCTTTTATAGGCTCATAGAGTATACCTTGCTGCTATGTCATTGTTTTCAAGTGCCTCTGTATGCTTCTTCTCAGGTAACATAAACCAGTCACTGATGACACTAAGAACATGTATAGAAGTCCTGAGGGAGAACCAGATGTATGGGACTAACAAGGTAGGAAGCCACCATTGCTACATGTGTGGAGTTGTGTTTGTGTTTCTGCCCTGTGTGCTTAGATCTTGAATATCTTTTAGATGGTTCCATATCGAGATTCAAAGTTAACCCATCTGTTCAAGAACTACTTCGATGGGGAAGGAAAAGTGCGAATGATTGTGTGTGTGAACCCAAAGGCTGAAGATTATGAAGAAAGCTTGGTAATTTTAATTTATTTGTCCTGTAAAGTTAACTTTCTCTAGGGAAAATGGTTAGAATCAGGTGCCAGTGGCTTATGTATATAATTCCTAGCTACTCAGGAAGCTGAGCTCTAAGGATTGAGGTTTGAAGCAAGCTTGGGCAGAAAAAATATTCAGAATTTCATCTCCAATTAACCAGAAAAAAAAAAAGCCAGCAATGGAGGCATGGCTCAAGTAGTACATTCCAAGCTGTGTGCAAAAAAGCTGGGAGAAAGCAACAAACCCTGAGTTCAAGCCCCACTATCAGCACAAAAAAATCAAAAAGCTGTTTGTTGTTTGGATATTAACAATGAAATGCTGATCATTTTATGAATTGATACAGAGCTGTTGGGTTGGATATGAAAGTGAACAGATAATTTATCAGTATCTCATTGCTTATTTAGTTCACATCAATAGAAGGATTTTGGATACTTTTTTTTTTTTGCAATTTTTTATTGTGATTAAATGATTACATAAATTTCAAAATTTCACAGTATTGTAGGATAGTGATACTTAAAGTCACAAACACATTCTAACCTTCATGAGGCAAATTGTCTTTATCATGGTCTGTAAAGTTTATGAGTTCAATGAGCTTTGACAATACAATTATTTCTTTCATATCTGGTGATATGTACATTTCTTTCCTTTGGCTCATTCCCTCCTTCCCATCACTGCCATTTAGTTGCTTAGTTCGTTTTGTTCAATGTCCAGTGCAGCTGATGGTCTTGCTGTTGTATGTTTTCCCGTTTCCCTCTGTTTCTGTGTCCTCCTCCTAGTTTTCCTCTGATGTGGACATATATACCATATATGTGGTCAGCAGCCTGGGGTCATTTAGTAATGATTCAACCAGATGAGTGGAGGTCCTTTGTTTCTCAAGTCTTGTTTACTTTGTCATATCTCCTTATGTTTTGGATTTAACATCCACTTATCAGGGAGACCATGTGCCCTTTGTCTCTTTGCTCTTGGCTTACCTCACTCAACATGGTTTCTTCTAGGATACAGTTATTTTTGACAAAAGTAATCTAATAAAGTAATAGTAAAAGAGAACAAAAAATAAGAATAATATAATCATTTGTATTTTAGCAAGTTATGAGATTTGCAGAAGTAACACAAGAAGTTGAAGTAGCGAGGCCGGTAGAGAAGGTGATCTGCGGCTTAACGCCTGGGAGGCGATACAGAAATCAGGCTCGAGGAGGCCCGATTGGAGACGGTAGGACTGGATGGCATCACTGCACACTTCTTGCTCTGTCTCTAAACACATCCATTTGTAGAAGAGAATTGTCCACATCTCCTTTAACATCAAATGCAAAATTTTGATTTTGCTCTTTGAATTGTATTTTAAGACAATATAAATGAGAAATGAGATTTCTTTTCTTTCTTCCTTTTTTTTTTTTTGCCAGTCCTGGGGCTTGAACTCAGGGCCTGGGGACTGTCCCTGAGCTGCTTCTGCTCAAGGCTGGCACTCTACCACGTGAGCCATAGCACCACTTCTGGCTTTTTCTGTTTATGTGGTTCTGAGGAATTGAACTGTGGGCTTCATGCATGCTAGGCAAGCACTCTACCACTAAGCCACATTCCCAGCCCCAAATGAAATTTCTTTAGTTGCAGACTATACCTCTAGCTTTTAAAGGAAGAAGGGTTATGACAGCAGAAATTCCATGGTTGATTATTTGCTGATATCAGAGCCTCAAACTTGTTTAAGCGGTTTGTCTCTTGTATAACTTGGCTTTTCTGTAATTCCATACAGAGCTATTGGTTGCCGACGTGGTTTTACAGAGCTTTCCACCTTTGCCATCGTGTGAGATTTTGGATATCAATGATGAGCAGACCCTCCCGAAGCTCATTGAAGCCTTAGAAAAGCGGCATGACCTTCGACAGATGATGATTGACGAGTTTAACAAGCAGTGTAAGGGAAAAACTTCTTTTTAGCTTCAGGAAATAATTTGTAGTGGATCTCCAAGAAGAGTTATTTTGTGTCTGTATTTTGTAGTACTCGGGTATTGTTGAGTTGAAATGGAAAATTGTCTTTTCCTTCAGTTCTTTTTTATTCTAGGAAAGTCAGGAGAAAATCAAAGTGGGTTCTCTGTACGTTTTGTTTTTTATTTTTAACAGTGATGGATGGAATAGGTCTCCTTTCTGTTTGTAGAATGGGGGTGTGATTGCTGAGAGTTAGGTGATGTTTGAGGCTCCTAGGCAACAGTGGACAGCCTGGCGGCATCTCGTGCCTGGCTCTGAGGTATTCCTGGGGTTTCAGATTGGCTCCAGTTGATCAAAGATCTGGTGCTTTCTGTTCTTGTATATTATAGTACTGAAGACTATAAGCATTGTTTTTATTTGTTGGTTTTGTTTTTCCATTATGAAACTTTGAATGTTCCTTATAGATTTGAGAATCAAACTCCTGATTTTCTTTTCTTTTTTTCCTTTTGTTGTCAGTCCTAGGGCGTGAACTAGGATCTGGTTGCTGTCTTTGAGCTTTTTTTGCTCAAGACTAGTGTTTTACCACTTGAACCACAGCTCCACTTCCAGCTTTCTACAGGCTAATTAGAGACAGATAATCATGCATCTTCCTCCCCAAGCTGGTTTTCCCTTTCTTGAGTGATCCTGGGGACCATATTCAAGGCCTTGTACTTACTAGGGAAGTACTCTACCCACTTAGCTAAATCCCCAACTCCAGACTCCTGAGTCCTTTTCAGACTTGTTTCTCCTCACCCACTGATTGTCACAGAGACTTGCTGAGTAGTTGTTCTCAGTGTCTGCTCATGAAAGTTGTTTTCATCTTTTTTTTCTTACAATGTAGTAATATGGCCTGCCTGTGTGCTTTTGTTTCAGCTAATACTTTTAAAGCTTTGTTACAAGAATTTGACAATGCTGTTGCAAATAAAGAAAACTACATCCAAGGAAAACTAAATGAAAAAGAAAAGCTGATCTCAGGACAGAAACTTGAAATAGAACGGCTGGAAAAGAAAAACAAAACTTTAGAATATAAGGTTCGTTTAGGTGTTCTTACATCTGTGGAATGTTAGCCGTTTCCTGTTTGTCTCAGATAGGTGTCTGCTCCTTGCACTTGTTATCACCTGGTTAGTTACTGTTTTTACCCCACCTGAGGAATGTCAGTGAAAAGCAATTGGAGAAAAGGGGACAGTAGTCTTTCATTTTATGAGTTAGAGCTTAACAGTTGAAGAGAGTGTTCTCTGGCCCCCAAAAGAGAGCTTGCATCTACTATATCCCCCTTCTCCTCCTGCCTTCTTTTTTGAGAGAGGGTCTTGGACTGGCAGTGAATTTAACATCTTCCTGTTTCAGTCTCCTGCATGGGAGTATTAAAAAGTTTGTGTAGCCAACCCTAGGTCATAAAGTGGGCTTTCTAGAAGACTTTTGAGTTTAGCTTTGGTGGTAAGGCCTGGTACCTGTAACTGGTATTGAGTCAGTGCTAATTAGATCCAATTTGAGCTTATAAATCATCTTATAAGATTACACACATAGCAGCTGGGTGGGGTGGTTCACACTTGCAATCCTAGCTATTCAAGAGGCTGAGATCCAAGGATAAAGGTTTGAAGCCAGCCTGGGCATGAAAGTCTGTGAGACTCTTAATTCCAATTAACCAGCAAAAAGCCAGCAGTAGAGGCAAGGCTACAACTTGGTAACTGTTCTCCTCCTGGGTGGATGAAGTATTGCTTTTGGGGAGCAGGACAGCACTGTTGTCTCATTTCAAGGCTGTCTGAGGCTGTGGGGGGAGTTGCAGTCACTAGAGAGAAGTGGAACCCAACCAGTACAGTCTTCTCCTTTCTGAAAAGGTCCTGATAATTAGTTTTAGGTTTTCAGTTTTAAGGGAAAGGAGTTTTCACACAAAATCATTCCTACTTTTGTATTTTAGAGGCTTATTTAATACATTTTTATTTTGGGGAAGCAAACAGGAATTTAGATGAAATCTTAAGAGGAAAAGTGCTTTCTATTGTCTTTCCACAAATGTACTTTCGTGAGCAAATTCAGGAAGGTTTCTTTACAGCTGTGGGAGGTGATTGCATGCCGGTTATTTATTACTCTTAAAAAAAATCCCTAATTGTACAAAGGAGCTTCAATTTGGCATGTTAGTTTATGAGTAAAATGCATCTCAATCTATTTCACCCCTTACATCATTCTTCCCCCTCTCTCCTGACCCCACCCACCCCCTCAAGTTGCCTTGTTCCATTTTAGCAAGTATACATTGGATCTTATGACTACATTTGCCTGCCCTTCCTCTTGCGTTTGTTTGCCCTCCCTCCTGCATACCAATTACTGAGCACACTGTTCTCCCTTTGCAGATTGAGATTCTGGAGAAAACAACCACAATCTATGAAGAAGACAAGCGCAATCTACAGCAGGAACTAGAAACCCAGAACCAGAAACTCCAGCGGCAGTTCTCGGACAAGCGCAGATTGGAAGCTCGTTTGCAAGGCATGGTGACAGAAACATCAATGAAGTGGCAGAAGGAGTGTGTGAGTGTCTTGTCTCCCCTGCTTCCCTCAGAGCTGTGACCAGCCTAGATAGGCTGAGCTCTGATACTGAATTGGTGGAAAAATGTTGTTTTAAGGAAACAAAGCTGAGTTTGGTGAATTGTTCTGTATGACTGAGTTGTTACTCTGCAGGAGCGTCGGGTGGCAGCCACCCAGCTGGAGATGCAGAATAAACTCTGGGTCAAAGATGAGAAACTGAAACAGCTAAAAGCGATCGTGACTGAACCCAAAACGGGAAAACCAGAGAGACCTTCCCGGGAGCGGGACCGAGAAAAAGTTACCCAAAGATCAGTATCTCCAGCACCTGTGCCAGTAAGTTATTGGTAGCAGCTCAGTACTAGGGAGAATCTGTGGAGATGAGGTGAATGTGTATTTTCTTGGGTAGTAAGGGGTTAGAACTTGGGGCCTTGCACTTTCTAGGCAAGCAATCTACCACCTGGGCTAAATCTCCAACCCTTTAGATGATCATTTCTGTGAAAATATGTTTTAAAAAATTATATATTTTAAACTTGTATTTAAAACTTTTTTTAAGCCAGCATAAACAAAAACTTTAATACAAAAACTTGGTAACTTAGTACAAATAATTATAATATAAAATCTTCATGTGCTAGAATTATAGAAAAGTAATGAATTGTTCTCTCAGTTTTCCAGTATTACTCATTATTAATTTTTCTCCAATTTTTTTAGCTTTCTAGTAACTATATTGCTCAGATTCCCAACGGCCAGCAGCTCATGAGCCAGCCACAGCTACATAGGCGCTCTAACTCTTGCAGCAGCATTTCCGTAGCTTCCTGCATTTCGGAATGGGAGCAGAAAGTTCCTTCATACAACACTCCTGGCAATGTGACATCTATTGCAAGGCGTAGGCAGCAGGAGCCAGGACAAAGTAAAAGTTGTATCGTGTCAGACAGAAGGCGAGGGATGTGCTGGACTGAAGGCAGGGAGGTGGTTCCTACCCTCAGAGATGAGCTAGACGTAGAAGAGGACCACTGCTGCAGGGTCGGTGCATTGTAGTAATAGATTTCTATCTGCTTTGCCTTCTGTAACTTGGTTCCAAAAATTCAATGGAAAGATGTGTGGGCTCCCATATGAACATGGCCTTCTTTTCCTGACAATGGGAAAGATTGAGTCACCCTGAAATTAAGGCCTAGTTCTTCATCGGAAACATGTAACCTTACCTGGTAACAGAAGGAACACATCCCTGAGCAGATTGCTTGGCAGCTATAGAGCCGCAATCTGAGCGGAGGGGCCCGGCTTTTCCTCCTTGGTGTAAGGGATAGAACCCTGGGCCTTTCACATGCTGAGTACATGTTCTGCCACATGCCTACACCCAAACCCAAATAGGACGGTCTGAGGTCACACCTTCTTTTTTTATCCCCCCCCCTTTTTTTTTTCTTCTTGGTTTCCCTTCCCCAGATTTAGTTTCAAATCTTTTTTTTCTTACTAATTTTGAAGAAAAAGTATTTTTTAAAAAGCTTTTCTCAGACTCTCAATTTGGAAAGTTTCAACCCCAAGCAAAGCTGAAAACTCTTACCTAGACTTACCCATTGGTACTTTTCCCTGAGTTTTTCTCCCCCTACAAGTAAGGATATTGTCCTACAGGACCACAATGTTGGTCATGTCCGAAGAAATTGTTAACTGAGCAAAGAGCCTCTGAGTTTCCCATCCGTCCCAACTATGGCTTTTCACCTTTCACCTTTTCAATCTGGGATACTATCAAGGGCAATGTGTTACATATGGTAATTATGACATTGACTGTTGTGAAGAGTCTAGGTCCCTCTTTTAAAACTACGGATGGTAATTCATGTCTGATAAATTGCTTTTAGTCTTGAGACCTTTATCTGAAACTACAAGGGCTTTACTTCATCCAGGGGAACTTAAATTTGCTTCCATATTTTTTTTCTTGAAGATTAAGCTTTCCATTGAATAAATCACCAAGTACCATCCAAAATTTTATCCTAGTAAAATCTTAACATAGCTCTTTTAGAATTGTTATTGTAAGCAGATGAATCTTATGGTAAATGTTTGCTGAAGATTCTCTTCTAGTTGAAGATGTAGTGTGGCCTGCATTCATCCCCGATTACTGAGGGATAGTGATGAATCCCTAGGTGTTCAAGTGGACGATGATGCTAAGGCTTACCTTCTTACTCTGCAGATTTGCCTTAAGCCTTTTAGGGAGCAAATCATGGTGATTGGTCTTTCTATCAACTCTAGTCAATCCCCTTATTCGGTGAAGGATTAGACTAAAAACAGTTCAAGTTCTGTTTATCCCTGGCCAGCAGTAATGACATACCTAAGTTGGCCTTGAGATATTTAAGAGGATTTACTAGAGGTACTTTAATTTCTCCCTTGAAATCAAAATCTCTTTAGAAGTGCAGCAGAAAAGTTACTGTAAGATCACTATTTGCATCCATGTGTGTCCCACAAGAATTGTCAGATAGACTAAATTTTAGAACTTCAGTGAAGAAAAAAAATGTTAAGTATTATGTCATGAATGCTAGTAGCTCTATGCAGACTGTCAGCTTTCAAAAGATGGATCCTAAGAACCAACCTTGTTCCACATCAGTGAGACTAAGACTAGAAGTTTTAAGCCTGCCTTGAAATGCTGAGTCTTTAATGCTAAATTATATTGAGAAAGTTTCTTAAAGATCTGAGCTATCACTAGTCCTTTATTTGTCCCTTGTAATTTTAGTGGGAAAGTGATTTAGCTCTCCAAATGTTGTATTGGGATCTTTATATAACCTGTGGCAATTTTTTTCATTTTTGCTCAGTTTTATCAATGACATGTTTACTAAGTTGATTCAAACTTCATCACAAGTATGCTTAGGCTGAATGTTAAAAGTTTAATTTTATATGCCATTTGACTGGAAACAACCAGTTCTTTTTATTGTATAATAGACGCTGGTTTGGCCCTATATTCTTTATATGATTCTTGGAACATTTTAAAAAATGTATGGGAAAAATAGTTGTCATATTTTAGCCATTTGTTATATTTGAACTTTTTATAAAATTGTTTTGAGATTTAAAAATCTTAAAGTGTTCAAAAGAACTTTATATTGTTTTAATCATATTATACATGGATATTCTTTAGTATTTTTGTACTGTATTGTTTTAACAGCTGTTAAGATTTATTTATTGTCTGTCTTTGAATAAGGAGTGGCTTTTTCTTTTTTCTTTTTTGTGTGTGCATATATTGGATGCCTAGGCATGTTTAGTGCTCTAGCAGAATTGTGATCTACAATTACCTCATAAAAGCAGGATTTATTGTTGACTTTAGTATAGATGATGAATGACTGGTCCACCCCTAAAGAGGGAGAATTGGCAGCAGGGCTAGAACCTTTGCTTCCTTCCTTTGTTAAAAGGAAGTTCCCAGGCAGGATATATGATATGTGAGCTGATGTTCAAAGATGTCTGTTCTGGCTCATTAGGAAGAGAACATTTATGTTACTTCAGTAGCATTTAGCTTTGTCTTGGTATTGTCAAGTGCTACCTTAGCCAAACCTGCTGCACTTCTAATAATTCTTAAATTAATTCTGGCTTGTTTCTTAATTCCTTCTCCAACCTGATCAGACCGCACCACCAATCCGTGTCCGACACAGACGATCCCGCTCTGCAGGGGACAGATGGGTAGATCATAAGCCTGCCTCTAACGTGCAGACTGAGACAGTCATGCAGCCACATGTCCCTCACGCCATCACAGTGTCTGTTGCCAATGAAAAGGCGCTGGCTAAGTGTGAGAAGTACATGCTTACTCACCAGGAACTAGCCTCCGATGGGGAGATTGAGACTAAGCTAATTAAGGTAAAAGCACATTTGCACAGGACAAAGAAGTATGTTAGAAATCAACTTGACAACAAACCATTGACCTAGAACATTTAAAAAAAAAAAATCACACTGGTCACTGGTGGCTCCTAGGTACTCAGGAGTCTAAGATCTGAGGATCACGGTTCAAAGCCAACCCGAGCAGAAAAGTAACTTTGAGATTCTTATCTCTAGTAAACTACTCAGAAAAGGCTGGAAGTGGTGCTGTGGCTCAAGTGGTAGAGTGCTGTCCTTAAGCACAAAGAGGCTCAGGGACAATGTCCAGGCCTTGAGTTCAAGCACCAGGACTGGCAAAAAAAAAAAAAAAAAAAAAAACCAAAAAACAAGAATCAGTTTTTTTCATATAGGGTCTTGCATTTTTTTGCCTAAGCCTGCCTAAGCCTTACTTTAGGCATCTTGAGTACCTTGGATGACAGGTGCATACCACCATGACCAGCTTTATTCTTTGAGATGGGTTCTCACTATCATTCTGCTTGCCAGGCCTTAAACCATGATCCCCTAGATCTCTGCTTTCCAAGTTGCTGTGATTATAGGCATATATCTCCATGGCTAGTCTTGTGTAACTTTTTTCTTTGTGAATCTGATAAATTGGGACTAACTCTGTTTTAATAGGCTTAATTCCCTTAAAGCTCACAATCCATAATGGACTTTAGTTCTGGTACATTCAGCTTCAACTTCTACTTTAAATCTAGCTGGGTGTTATGGCATATATGGTTTGTAATCCCAGCACTGGGGAGGCTGAAGTAGGAGGATCAAGATTATGAGGCTAGCCTGAACTACATAGATAGCTCAAGGCCAGCTTCAGTTACATAGTGAAGACTCAAAAACCATAGACAACTCTACCTATCTGTCTCCTAATTGTTTTGGCCTCACCTTTACAAAAACAAAAACCCCCAAAAAACAAAAGGAAGGAAACTAGGAAACTCTTCAGCATGGTGACTTATGCTTGTAATCCCAGTGCTTGGAAATCTAAGGCAGGAGGATCACCAATTTAAGGCTGGTCTTAGCTTCATAGCCAAACCCTATCTTAAGAAAAAGAGCATGTAGAAATTTCTAGTGGTTTTTTTTCCTTCTTTCTTTAAATCCACTGTACAATTTAGTGTTTAAATTGCAGCAGACCAAGAATGACCACATCTCCATTAGGACAGTTACTCATCCATTTGTATTTGGTTTAGTGAGAGACAGGGATGTGCTCACCTTTCCAGTGTTTTGATTAGTACAGACTCAGCAATCCAAGCACTGTTTGGTTTTGGGGTGGAAGTTTGCATGAAGGAGGCCAGTCTTGAGATGAATTCAAAATGTGTTTATCACTTGGATGCATCAGTGTGTAATGGTGACTTTTTCTCTTGGCTTTAGGGTGATGTTTTTAAAACAAGAGGTGGTGGACAATCAGTGCAGTTTACTGATATTGAGACTTTAAAACAAGAATTACCAAATGGGTGAGTGACCCTCTCGAACATCTCAAGGACTATTGCTTTTTTAGCTGCTTGCTTGAGGAAAAGAACATGCCGTGAAGTCGTCTTCGTTCCCAAAGGGTGTACATGGTCTCCCCACTCTAACGTTTTCATTGTTCATAGATGCAAAAGTAATCCTTGCATCGTGTTTCCCCTTTTGCAGTAGTCGAAAACGAAGATCGGCCACAGTAGCACCTGCTCAACCAGATGGTACAGAGTCTGAATGGACCGATGTAGAAACAAGGGTATGGGTTAAATTAAATAAATACTTGCTTGCTGGAAATTAGGTGTGTCATGCTTAAATGCCACAGCTGTAGCTCTTCCCGTTTTCAGAAGGTGCTAAGGAAGAATTCATATGGCCAGGGAAGCCTTGAGGCCTGTGTTCCTGTGGTCTGTGTACAGTGCTCAGTTTAGAGCCCATATTTTCCCTGTAGGGGGACAGGGCTCAAGAATGACAAGAATGCAAGTAGGTGGGAATCTTGGGGCAGCTCTCCAGTTGTTGCCTCCTGCCTATTATGCCTGAGGAGATTCTAGAGAAAGAAGAAGGGGTATAGGTAGAAGTTTTTCAAAAACTCCCCTTAACCTAAAAGGGAAGTTACCTGGATGACCCTCCAGTCCTGTGACCTATCCCAGAAATAAACCGAGTGTCTGACTGGTGTTTTTGCTGAACTAGAGAGCAATACTGGCTTTTTATTTTGGTTGGAGCCTGTCTGAAGTGTCTGTGGACTGTTGGAAAGCTGGCCATTCTCTCTCTTTCTTCTAGTGCTCTGTGGCTGTGGAGATGAGAGCAGGGTCACAGTTGGGACCCGGATACCAGCACCATGCACAGCCCAAGTGAGTACTGCAGCAGCTGCTGGCTATGTGCATGTGTGTGTCCCCTCCCCCACCTCCCTTCTCCAGTGTTTTGACGTGTACAAGCAGCCCAGCTGTTTTGAGGTCTGGTGAAAGCCACCAGAACTGCAGAAGCGAGGTGATGAGGCCTGGTGGCTGTTCTGAATTTGTATACTTGTGAAGCTTTCTGAGGCTGAGCTGAGGGCAGATGGTAGGGAAGGCTGAGGGTGCTAGCTGTCCTCAGTTGCTTGGTGTGGCTTATTTTTCCTGAGTGGTCTGTTTTGGGTCTTGGTGGTAAAGGAGTAAGCACTTACAAATAAAGTGGGAAATGGAGCTGTGGCTTAAGTGGTAGAGCACCAGGCTTGCGTGGAAAAAGTTAAAGAAAAGCCCCAAAACCGTTATCAAAATAAAACTGACACTGTAAATGGCAGGCTGAAGAGGACTAGAACACTATATAACCTCTATACAAATAAAGTGGATGCCAGAATGGAGACATACCTCTTCTCTTCTACTAAACCCATACTTGAATTTGACCTGTTCTTTTCCCACTTTTTAGTAAAGCCCCTTGGCTTGGATTGCTGAGGCCACCTGGAAAAATGGTTGCAATAGGATAAGGATGAGGTCCTTATGTTCGCTAACAGTTCTTTGCTTTCTCTGAAGACCATGCATTATGGCTGGGTCACTAGCTGCAGAATTGAACTTTACATGCTGCTTTTATGTTTTAGGCGCAAGAAGCCATGACCTGACAGTCCCTGTAGCAACAGAGCAGTTTTGTTGGCATTGGTGATTTCTGCAAAGCCACAGCAGAAGTGTCATCTTGTACAGCACCCACCTTGTGCAACATGACAGACCTCAGCCAAGTCACACACTGGCCTAGAACAAAGCTTCCTCCACAGCTCCAAAGATACCTAGGACTCGACCTTTGTGTATTATATGCATTGCCATATTTAATATTATCCCAGAGGAAGTCACTCCTCCTTTTTTTGCTCTCTGAATGTTTTTTATAATATTGATTTTTTTGTATATTTCTTGTATACTTATAAACTAACTCAACCAAGTGTCTGTCTTGGGTAATTAAGGAAGAATATACCTAGCTCACTTTTTTTTTTTTTATTGTGACTTTTCCAGGTCTGGTTTTATAAACAAAACAAATGCAGCTATTGATTAGCTGCAAGAATGCACTTTACACATATTTTCACAATGCAAAGTTTCAAAATAAAGAGGTCAGTGACCAATGATAAAATGTTTTAGAAAGTGTTTTTTAGAAATTTGTATGTATATATTCACTAATGACATTTAGCTATGCCAAAAAAAATAAAAATAAAAATCACTAAGACATAGTTTGTGTGGTGGCCCCTCCTATATACCCAGCATGGAGCACAGTGCAGTGTGACCAAGTTCACTATTTAAGGTATGAATGAAAAGAGAAATGGGAAGCAGTGTCATATTAAGTGGATAACATCTGCTTGTATTTTATTTAAATAAAATAGCCCAGCCTAGGCTGACCACTTTACTCTGCCGCAGCTTCCTGAGTGCTGGGATTACAGCTGTGGTTGTCACGGCCTTAGAGTACTTTTTTTTTTGGCGTTAACCAAAATGATAGTTTAATCTTTTTTTTGGGGGGGGGAGGAGAGGGGAAGGGATATTAGTTCTGGTATACAGCTGATTCAGACTAAGGAAATTGGCAAAATCTGGCACTCGTGGCTCACGCGTGTGATGCTAGCTCCTCAGGAGGCTGAGCGCTAAGGATCGCCGTTCCTAGTCAGTCCGTGGGACTCTTACCTGCAATTCACCACCAAAAGGCGGAGCTGTGGCTCAGGCGGTGGAGCGCCAGCCTCGGGCACAAAAGCTCAAGGCCTGGTTTTGAACGGCGACGCTCCGATCGCAGCCTCCTGAGTAGCCAGAATGTCGGGCAGGAGCTACCGGCTTCCGCCTGATTTTTTTTTAACTAAGCAGTGTACGAAGGGGTTTCAACTCTACACGGCAACCCAGGAATGCAGCGCCCGCCTCGCTTTCCATCCCGACACCCTCGAGCGCTCGGACACTAGCGCCCGGTGCTAACCCCAGACCGTACGAAAGCTCCGAGGTCGATTCCGAGTTCCCCAACTATTCCTTCCGGTGGACGGCGCCGGACGTGCAATGCAGTTCCGGGTTCAGTCAGACGTCACTAGACCCCTGACTCTCACATTTACCTGGGAGACCTTGGGGCCTCCCTTTAGGGGACCAGGCCGATGCCGGGTCCTGACCCGGTCATCGCCCGACGACTGTGCGGCGTCCGTCCCAAGAACCTCTGAGTATCCCCGCCGAACCGCGAAACCACTTCCCGGAAATACGTAATCATCCGGGCGTCCCGCACTCCAATCACTGGAGCCCGAGCCCCGAAGTGCTGGGAGACCCGCGCGCAGGGCGAGGAGCGCCAATGCGCAGGCGTCACTAGTCGTTCCTGGCTCCGCCTCTTCCGCCAGTAGCGGGCTCCGATTGGCTCGTGTGTTTGTATAAGAGGGTGCGCGCAGGCGCGTGTTTCCCTTTCCTCAGCTGCCGCCAAGGTGCTCGGTCCTTCCGAGGGAGCTAAGGCCGCGTTGGGGTGAGGCCCTCACTTCTTCCGGCGACTAGCACCGCGCCCGGCAGTCCGCGCTATGGCTTCCGTCTCCGAACTCGCCTGTATCTACTCCGCTCTCATCCTGCACGACGACGAAGTCACCGTCACGGTGAGTTGGGCGGGGAGGCCGGGCTGAGGCGGGGAGGCCGGGCGGGGAGGGCGCGTGCGGGCCCGGGAAGTGAGGAGGCTCGCGAGGTGTAAGGCCTGCCCGACCCAGGACTCCCGTTCCGTCTGGTACTTTTGGCCCTGGTCGGCTAGGGTCGGAGGGAGGCGCTCGAGCCCCGGGCGCCCCCTCCCTGCGCCCCTAACTTAAAATAGACACGCAGACAACTGAGCTGGCAGGCCGGGCCCACGGCCGAGTCCCGTGTGAGGCCTCGTGCCCAAGTACGTGTCCTGGGCCAGAACTTGGTTCAGGCCCGGAGCTGGCGGGCCGGGTCCCGCCCCACGTCCGTGTTCTGGGTGACTGCACCCTGTGGCCTGCTGTTGGAGAGCTAACCGTGGCGCTCTGCTGGGTTTACTGCAGGAGGATAAAATCAACGCCCTCATCAAAGCAGCCGGGGTGAATGTGGAGCCTTTCTGGCCGGGCCTGTTCGCAAAGGTAAGGTGATTGGGGGGCGACTGTAGTTTGGAATGGGGTGTGACTGCCGCCTGCGCCTCCTCTGTCGTAGTTAGGGGGTGCCACTGGTTGGTGCCTTATTTGGTTTTGGACATTGTCCCATTATTGTCTGCCCTCTCTTTAATGTAACAATAGGATTCAGATAATCGTGTCGGGTTGAGCACATCTCTTGATCATTTTCATCCCTCTTTCCATTCCTCCTAAACCAGACAATTTTAGGCATGTTATGTCAACCCCCTCCCATTGTGGCACTAATAGATTTTGGGGATTGAATTTAGTGGCCCTTTTGGCCGTTTTCTGAATGAAAAGCTAATACAGGCAAGTTTCTGCCCAAGAGTTCACACTGGCCATCTTGCCTTGGACAGGCTAGTTTGACAAGTGAAGCTAGTAACATCTAACTTCATGCTGGGTCCTGGGTCTTCCAGGAACCTTGTAGTTTCACCCCAACTAGTTATTGTGGGCTGTTTCTTCTCATTTGTCAAGGAAAAGTGGCTGTGAAGCTGTTCTCATTGGTTAAGCCTGACCATCAGCACAGGATGAAAGCCATCCTGGCAGGCACCCTACGAGGCATCTCCAGCACTGGCATGTTAGGAGTTGGTCCTTGCATTGGGAGAGGAAGAGGCACTTTGTGCTTGGGGGAGGCTCTATAAAGAACAACACCAGGATGGGCTGCATCTTCACCTATGGCCCATGTGTTACAGGCCTTGGCCAATGTCAACATCGGAAGCCTCATCTGCAATGTAGGGGCTGGGGGCCCTGCACCAGCTGCGGGTGCTGCTCCAGCCGGAGGTCCTGCCCCAGTCGCCGCCGCTGCCCCAGCCGAGGAGAAGAAAGTGGAGGCAAAGAAGGAAGAATCCGAGGAGTCTGACGATGACATGGGCTTCGGTCTTTTTGACTAAACCCTTTTGCAACTATTCAATAAAAGCTGGACTCTGCTGCTGTTCTGGCCATAGTTTGGGAGTGGTTTGCAATGCTGATAATACCCAGTGCTTATACAGTTTGTCAGAGCATGTGTGTTTAGTTGAAGGTCACTAGGGTGAAAGTTCCCCACAGGTCTGACCTAGTAAGTGCCTTCTGTGCATCACAAGTGGAGGTCAGAGCAGATGCTTCTTCCTCTGGGTCTGCTGTGTGCCTCTTTGGTTACAAGGTTTATCTGTACAGTGTAGTAGATCTCAGCTTCAGAAAGCTTGCTCTTGCAGGCTGGGTCTGCCAGCTAGCGCAGTGCAGCTGAAATTCAAACCCTGGGTTTGGGGAATTAGCAGTTTTAGAGTACCTCACAAGTAGGTTATTAGAAACATGAGCATTGTGTCTGGGGACATTGACAGTAGATAGGACAGCACCTAGAAGAACTAATTGTAAGTTGGTGCCAAGCAGTATGATCAGCTAGAACTTTTGCTGTAAGCAAGACTAATGCTGGCCTAGCTTTTTAAGGAAATGGCTAAAGTGTTGGACCTCCAGCAAGAAAGCTAGACATCTGTGACAAGCAGCAGCCTAGGGTGGTTTCCTCTACTGCAAGTTGAGGGTGAATGGTAACATTCATTGCAGTGCATCTGGCTCACACACCTTTTATCTAATCCATAGGGAATAGCAGCCTTTGGCCCAGCCATGTAGTTCTGAGTCACAGTATCAGAAGGCTGAGATTTGAGATCTCAGTTCAGAGCTAGCCTGCGTTGGAAAGTTGCTGAGACTAGATGGCATCCAAGCCCTGAGTTTGAGCCCCAGAGCTGGCACCAAAATGAAAAAGGGAGTGTAGCCATAGTTCTCAAAGTGGGTAATTTGGGATGATTGCCCCTTCTGGGGGGAAGGGGGAATCCTCTTCTGGGCTGATCTGTTGGCAGATCCTACAGGGTTTAGGGCAATGATTGGTAGTCATTGTTATGGCTACTCCAGAATGGGAAGCCAGTGAGGAAGATCTGTTTGAACCTTTTTATTCTGACCTTGCTGCTTGCACCCCTCCAAGAGGAAATCTTTTTAGGTGGCCCCTCAGACAACATACCTACAAGCACAGACTGATAAAGGAGGCAGAAGGTGGAAACAAGGCTGCTGTTGGCTTATACCTGCAATTCTGGTTTCTCAGTAAACAGGTCTGAAAGATCCTGGTTCAAGTCCAGGCCAGGTAGGAAAATTAGGCTTCCAGTTAGCAAAAATATGGAGGTGGAGCTGGGTTAAGGAAGATAGAATACCAGCCTTGAGTGGGAAATCCAGGCAAGAGTACAAGGCCCTGGGTTAAGTGGCACACACAGAACAGGTTGATATTTTGAAGGGAATTATGAGGCCTTAAAGAGGATTGTGGCTTGGTATTGTCCCACAGTGGCCAGCCTTGGGAATAATTACGAAGACCTGCCCAGCTGAGAAAGAACCCACAGGGAATTAGCCCAGCCCTCTAATGTGCATTGCACACTTGGCCTTCCACTCCCAAATTCTGGTCTAGATTGAAAGTGGGAGCTACTGTGGCTGCCCCCTGGGCTTTCCACACAAGGAAACAAGAAAAGCACTTGCATTTTAATCAGAATCCAGGGAGGTGCTGTTGCCCTGTGAATGAGTATATACTGAGACAGGACCCCTCCTTTCTGCTAACAATAGCTCTGTGACTTAGTTGCTTAGATTTTGTTTTTGTGGTACTAGAGGCTTGGACTCTTGTTTGGCCTTCAGCCTGAGGTTGCTGTCATTTCTGGACCTACCATCATAGGGCTTCCTTTTTCTTGTAGCCTTTGTTTTTGGTGATCATAGGAGATGAGCCCAGAGTCTTGTGGCCTGGGCCCCTCTTATTTCTGCTATTTTTTTAGTGGTCACCCCTCCGTCCCCCCCCCCCCAGGCTGGCTTTGGACTATGGTTCTACTTAGGTTTTCTATATAGATGGGCTGACAGGTTTGTCACCATGATTTTTATTGGCAGAGATGGAGTTTCTTGAACTTTTCCTGGTGTAGCCTAGAATCAGGATCATCCTGATATCAGCTTCCCTTGTAGTTAAGATTACAGGAAGGAACGACTATACACAGCTCTTCTAGCCTTTAAAAAAATGTCTTAAAACCTTAGAACATGAGATGCCCGCTGGGTCCTCTGTACCTTGTAGAGTCTCCCCAGAGGGGAGGGTGCTTCGAGGGAGGGTAGGTGGGCAGGCAGGGAAAATCCATGTTGAAAAGAAACTGCTTTCTGTTAAGAGCAAGCTGTGTGGCCTCAGACCTGCCCTGGCCCTCTAATCCCAGCTTCCTCGCCTGCCCTTGGCATTCAGGGTTCCCAAGATGGCACCAGGCCAGACCTGGCCTCCCTTTGGTCTGGTGGTGGAGTCACCTTCCCACCCCGGCTGCCAAAGCAGCTCCAGCTCTGTTTACTCTCAAGCAAAGCCTCCTTGTGTTTACTCAGCAAAGATTCTCCTAAGACAGGCTAAGCACACGGTTTACTCTGCTAACAAGCCGTGGCATTTACGAGAGACCCGTGTTGACATTCACTGAGAAATGTTAGCACAGACATGGAGCCAGCCTGGAGCGCAAGACAGGCCTGGCACAGGGCCGTCTAGATAGTACCTTTGTAGGGGTTTGGTTATCATCCCCTTGAGAGGTAAAAGCAATCACGTGTGCACCACAAGAAATCCCAATTGTCTGCATTTCACATTAGTATTTGATACCTGAGTGCTATTGCTACAGGACTTGAGTCTGTTGATTCCAGACCTGACCACATCCATGCCAGCCACACCACAAGCTGCCTTCCACACACAGGGCTGTGGGTTCAAGTACAGCAGGGTCTGATGTGGCTGTGTGATCTTGAATGGTTCTTCCACTGATTTTCAGTTCCTCAACCTTAGGGTGGGGGTGAGGGAATAGTTAATGTACTCAATCTCCCCAACTGGCCTGGGCCTCAGGCCTGAACCTATTCCCTACCAAACCCCAAGAAGTATCTGTACAGACTGGTGCTAGGGCTTACACCTGTAATCCTAGCTATTCAGGAGGCTGAGAGCTGGAGGATTTGGTGCAAAGCCAACTTGGATAGAAGACTCTACAAGGCTCTTTCGTCAAAAAAGCCAGAGTGGAGATGTGGACCAAATGGCTGAGCTAAAAAGCCAAGTGCAAGGCCCTGAGTTCAAACCTCACTTTTTTTTTTTTTTTTTTTAAAGCATTTGTTTCATCAGTGAGTATGCATGGCCTGACCTCCCCAATCACACTCTGACAGTGCTGTGTCGAGTCTGCAGTCATGGACAAGCATAGTCCCCAGGGGCTGGATCGGACCAGCACAGCAGCTGCACCTGCCTGGCCTGCCCTCCCCCACCCAGCAGGAGCTTGGGCAGGAAGCACCTTTTCTGCCAGGGCTTGTCTTGTGCATTCAGCTTGTCCTTGTTGCTGGGAAACTGTTGACATTTGAGGCATTCTGCTACTTTGTCAACAGTGCCAAGCCCTTCACCTTGGCGGGAGAATAGGAAGTGCTTGCTAGCCTGATAGGAAGTGCTTGCTAGCCTGCAGGTGTTTGCTTTCTTTACAGGAGTTGGATCTGCTTCAGACAGAAGTGGTGGCAGGGCCCAGGGACCCCCTCCCTGTGGGGATTCCTCCCTGCAGGAGGCTCTCCTGTCCCTGGGGCCCCCATCCTCCACCTTCTCCCACAGCCTCCTCACTGCCTGCCCTGTCCAGCCTCCTCTGGTCCCCCCAGGCCTAGGTCTGGCTCTGCTGCATCCCTGGGGTCAGCCTGTGACTCCCAGTCACTCCAGTCTACCTCCTGGTGTGCATTGGCCTGGCTTCCTCACCGAGGGCAGCGGCAGATCTTTCTAGAGAAGCAGAGATTGCTAGACCTAGAAGGGACCTCTCAGCATCCAGCGCTGTCATCTTTACACATGCAGAAGAGGCTCAGAGGGATGCGGGTGCAGAAGAGGTGGGTGTAGTGGCATTGGGAGTGGGCTGCGGGGGACGGTGGCCTGGCAGCAGGGAGGGAGAGGACAGCTTAGGTTTGTGCTTAATGTCTGTGGTGTGATGAATATTTAATTGGATGGACTCTCTGCACATTGTGTGCATTATTCACATCACACACCCCACAATAGTCACAACTGTCAATAAGGACAAAAATAGCCTGGGCAGTGGCTGCGGAAACCCAAGCTCTGAGACAGACCCGTGGATTCCTGGGAAGTTCTCCTCTTGGCCAGCAGGGGGCAGCAGATACCAATCCTTTGGAGCAGGACGGGGTTCTATCCGGGCAGCATTTCTTTGGCACCTGGGGGCCTGGGCCTGGGGACTTGAGACTTTGCTTCCTTCCCCTGATTTCACTCCAGTTAGAACAGCCTTGCCAGTAAAAGTGCCGCGTGGACCCGGCTGCCGATGGCATCCTGCAGCTGCAGCTCGGGCGAAGGAGCCAAGGCACTGACAGCATCTGCCTGGGTCCCATCCTGGCTCTTGCTTCAGCTGCTGGGGGCTGAGGTGGGCCCATCAAAGCCTGGCTTCCTCAGGTGGAATGGGGCTCTGCTAACTGATGGGCGCTGCCCTGCAGAGCTCTTAGGGTTCCTGGGAGGCCATGGGGTTATATAGAATGCTTAGTGCTGTGCCTGGCTGGGGGGCAGCCTGCTGTGTTTCGGCCCCTGTGACATTGGGGACAGCCACCTTGCCCACTCAGGCACATTGCCCAGGAGCAGCCAGTTCTACCTGCTACTGACTGCCGGACCTGTGACAAGCCAAAGTGTGGTCTTGTTCCTGTCTCCTCCAGGAAGTCTTCCAGGATGGACCCAGTAGCTTTCTCTCCCTGGCCTCACTGTTTTAAATGGCTGCAAGGTCCCTAGTTGTTCAAACATCTTCCTCTATGCCTCCCCACCCTGGGCAGACTATTTCCTAGTATCCGGGGTGTTGTCATCTACTTCATTGCTGGTACAGGTGTCGGGCTGCCCCAGCTGGAGCCTTGTCTATATTTTGCTTGCTGTGTGACTTGGTGTGAATTGCCTGGCTTCCTTGAGCCTCAGTTTCCCCATTGTACCTTATATCTTGCTGTAAGTGATTGAGGAGGGAATCTGAATGGAGGCCAGAGCCTGCCCTGAGTAAGCACCTTACAACCATCATCAGAAGAGGAAACTAGGGCTCGAGGAGAGGGGCTCATCTGATCCCCGAAAGCATGTGCTTGCACCTGCTACGTTGTAAGGCCCAGGCAATGGGGACAGCAGGGCAGAGGGGCAGCAGGTAGCTGTAGCCCAGTTCCCAAGTCCCCCTTCCCTTTTCTGAGGTGTCGGGTATTTGGGCCTCTTCTAGACCTAGAATGCCAGGCAGAAGCACATTTTTCTTTATATGGCTTGGGCCATATAAAGCTCAAGGGGGCTGGCTAGTGAGAACAGAACCTCCTCTTGCCTTCACCCTCCGTGGGACCTGCAGGAGAGGTGCATGGGCAGCAGGGGGCGCTGTTCCACCGGCAGAGACATGCTGTTCCTGGGAAAGCACTACTTGTGTAAGACCCATGAAGGCTCCTGGGCCAGAGGGCCTTCCGACAGTGGAGACCAGTGGTCCTCCCACAGTGGGGACAGTATGCACATGATGAGCATGGGCTTTGCAGTGTGTGGCCTGGGTGTGAACACCTGCTCAGATGTCCTTGCTGTGTGTCCCTGGGTCATTCACTTCATGGTTTGGAGCCCTGTGCCTAGGCTATCAGGAGGCCTTGCACTATGAGTATGGAGAGACCACTGTTATGTTATGGAGGGCCACACCTACAAGGTGACCCTGCTGTCTCTGCGTGCTGCTCTGGGCTCTCCATGGATGGAGACCATTGGCTGGAGGCCATCTGCCTGGTGGACCTGAGATGGTTTTCTGAGCATGGGCGACAGCATAGTGCTGTGGTCTGATATGAGCCTGAAGAACCTTGGAGAATGTGTACCCTTGATTCTCCTCCCAGGGAGGGGGATGAGGCCTGGGCTGTCCCAGGGTCACACTGCCACAGGCATCTGGTGGTGTGCTGGGCTCTAGACTAGGACCTCAAGCAGATGCACTGAGGGGGAAAGCAAGGAGGGGAGGGCTGCATGAGCCCCCTGGGATTCAGGATGCTCTGATCCGCCCCCTGTCCCCCGCCCCCATAGCATTTTCCCAGAGGCCTCTCTGCTTCTCTCTGACTCCTCCATCAACTCCATGGGACCTGGCACAGCGTCGCCCTGTGGGTTTGGATTCAGATCTGAAACAGACCGCTTTTCTCAGGGAGACAGGCACCCCGGAACCCACTAATCTCCTCCTCCAGAGGCATCGGGTTGCTATTTGTGGTCTTAATCTCTCCTGGCAGGCCACACTGGAAAAAGTGTCCAGGGGAAACTGGATCATTCCGAGCAAAGCTGGGGCTGTCCCCCTCCTCTCCCTCCCACTGCGGTGGGGTGTGCCAGGTCCAGGGAGGCCTCCTCCCCTGCCAGTCCCCAGGCAGGTGGTGCTGGGCTCCGAGGCCTTCAGGATGAAACCTACTCCCAGCCCTCTGCCTAGAGAGAAAGTGAGGGCTGGAGGCCTGGTATTGCAAATGCCTGACATGGAGCTCATAGGAAGCTGGCACGTGGCCATGTCTTCCAATGGCTCTGGCCTTGGTTACTGTTCAGGGGACATGGCTGTAACCCAGGCATGATAGCACCTGCAAGTCAGGACCCCACTCACTCGGAGGAGGTCAGGAGAGCAGCCTAGGAGCTGGCAGTCATCACTCCCCATGACCTTGACCATGGCACAGCCTCAGCCCTCTGTGCATCCATGCAAGAGTGACCTTGGGTGATGAGGAAGGATTCTTTTTTTTTTGTTGGGGGGAGGGGAGGGCAATACTGCACTTTGAACTCAGGACCTTGAACATATTAGGCAGGTGCTCTGCTCCTGAACCATGTCTCCAGCCCCATTTTTTCTGTAGTTACCTTTGAGATAAGGTCTTGATTTTTTTCACCCCAGCAAAACAGAGGATTTCTCCACAGTTTCAGAGCTGGTGGTTGAGGTGAGTGGGGACCAGGCACTCAGGGCCAAGTCACAGGAAATCAGAGCTTCTGGGGCTGGAGGAGAGAGAGGCCTGCAGATGTCTGATGGGCCTGAGGAATGCAAAGGCGCTCTGGCTCCTCAGCCGCCTCCCCACCAAAGGCCCTGCCTGGGTCAGCCCAATTGGCTGTGTTTGTGGTTAAACAAAGGTGGGGGTGCTGGGCCTCACAGGTCGAGCTTTGGACAGCTTGCAGGACTCAATGTCGTAAAAGAGAAAAGGCTCCGTTGATGGCCTGCAGAACAGAAGGGCTGTCCAGAACACTGCCTGGGCTGGCCTTGAGCCACAGTCCTCCCTACCTCCCATGTAACTAGGATGACAGGCATGAGCCACCAGTGCCTAGTGAAGAGATGGAGTCTTGATGAGTTGGATAAACTGGATATTTTGCAAAACATTGAATGCAATTCACTTAATTTTTATGAGTGTTTTTGTCTGACGAGGGAAGTTAAAAGAAAAAAGAAAAAAAAGACTTAAAAATGACACCCATGTGTGGACACACACTTGTCATCTGCCTTTGGAACTTGAAAGGTACTTTGGCAGGGAGTTGGGATTCCTAGGCTTTAGCGGCGTCTGGCTGGAGAGACACCCCAGGAGTTGATCTCTTGCAGGCCTGACATTCTGTGGTTCTCTTATCTGCAGAGAGAAAAAGCCATTTATAACTTTGCTAGTCTGGCCCCAACTGTGGGTGGCAGAGGTTCAGGAATGTGTTTGCTTGGAGCTGGTCGCCCTCGGAACAAGGCCTTGCTGTCTCCTCTTCGGACTCCCAGGAACCTGGGGCTGGGGGGGGCGGGGTAGGGAGGTGGAGTGTCTTCAGACCACAGGGGCCTGGCTTCCAGCAGCTGCAGTGGTCTGGGAACCCCGCCAGGACTCGGGGTCAAGAATGTGGATTTGTGCTTGCTGAGCCGGGGGATCTTGAGGTTGCTTTCCTGCTCTGTGCCTCCATTGTTGGTCTGCAAGCAGGGCTCTCCTGGGTCTAATGTGAGGGCGCTTCCAGCTCTGGTTGCACTGGCTGCACGCGTGACCTAGCTCGATGTGTGCATGCCTTCCCTCGTCCTTAAGGACGTGACCTGCCAGAGGGCTTCAAGGTTCATGGCTTCCTCCGGGTTATTAGATTTACACGAGCGACCACACTTAAGATCTGCATCAGGGCCAGGCCTAGTGCCTCACTCCTGTAATCTTAGCTGCTGAAGAGGCTGAGAGGCGAGAGATCAAAGTTCCAGGCTAGACTGGGCCAAAAAGTTCTTCAGGCACCATCTCAACCAATAGCTGGATGAGATGGTGTGTCTGCAGTCTCAGTGATGTGGAAAGGGCAGATAGGAAGATTTCTGTCCTAGCTGGCCCTGGGGAAAAAGTAAGTGAGACTTCATTAAAAATAAAAGCAGCTGGGTGCAGGTGGCATGCAGTTCATCCTAGGTACTCAGGAGGCTGAGATCTGAGGGTCATGGTTCAAAACCAGCCTGGGCAGGAAAGTCTGTGACAGTCTTTTCTCCAAATAACCACCAAAAGGCCACACACACACACACACACACACACACACACACACACACACACACACACACACACACACACACACACACACACACACACACACACACACACACACACACACACACACACACACACACACACACACACGTGTGCTATGAAACATTCTCATCCACAACCTCTTTTTTTTTTGTTGGCCATGGGTCTTGACCTCAGGTCCTGGGCACTGTCCCTGAGCTCTTTCAATCAAGGCTACCCCTCTGTCACTTTGAGCCACAACACCACTTCCAGTTCTCTGGTGGTTCATTGGACATAAAGAGTCTCATGGCCTTTTCTTCCTTGGGCTGGCTTTGAACCACGATCCTCAGAGCTTAGCCTCCTGAGTAGCTAGGATTACAGGTGTGAGCCACTGGTGCCCAGCTCCCACTTGTTTCTATTTAAGTCTATCTGTCACTTCCTCTTGTTCTTTCTTTGTCACACTTGTCAGAGCACTAATTATTTGTTTTTAGAGAACACTAAAAATTCTTTTGGTTTCCTTGTCTTTTATGTAATTAATTTATTCCCTGTTACTTCTAATTGTGAAATAAATCACACACACACACATACACACACGATTGCACTTAGAGTATATATGCATCAGGAATAATAATAATAATAATAATAATAATAATAAGCACCAAGTCTCCACAGCTGGGTTTAGAACCTTCAGAGCCAAGACATTGGAAGCTCTGAGCTCACCTCTCACCTCTCACCTTTCATCTCAGCCCAGAGTAATCCTCACTCCAACCTCTGTGGTAATCATAGATTTTTACCTGTGAGAATCTATATATCAATATACCACTATATCTATCTATCTCTATCTCTATCTATTTGTATATCAATATATTGTTTACCTTACCTTTTTTGGGGTGACAGTAATGGGCTTTGGGGTAGCAGTAATGGTCCACACATGCTAGGCAGACACTCTACCACTGAGCCATGCCAAAGTTCACAGCATAATGTTTTGCCATTTTCCTCTTGTTTTTTTGTGGTGTGTGTGTGTGTGTGTGTATGTGTGTGTGCGCGCGCGCGCGCGCGTGTGTGCATGCACAGTAGTACTGGGGTTTGAACTTCTGGCCTGGGCACTGTCCGTTAGCTTTTCACTCAAGGCTGGTGCTCTACCATCTGCACCACACCTCCACTTCTGGCTTCTTACCAGGTTATTGGATCTCAGCCTCCCGAGTAGCTGGGATTACAGGTGTGAGCCACTGGTGCTGGCTTTAATGCTATTGTAAAGGAAGGAAAGGAGCACAGGGAGGGAGTCAGAGCTGGGAAAAGCAACATGGTAGCTGGGTGCTCTGCTGCCTGGACCACCATGCAGCCAGGCCTGGTGGGACTTACTGGAAGTGGTCTTTCAAAAATCGGCTTGAGCACGAACATGCCAGAAAACCAAGTTGTTTTCCTAGGCTGACCAACAGCCAGAGTCACTTTCTGTCATTGGTGACCAGAAACTGGTACAGGATGCCATGACCCTTGTACTTCCCCAAGGAAAGGAGAAGAGGGAAGGGGAAGAGACGGGAAGAGAGTGGGGAGGAGGAGGAGAGAGAAGGGAAGGGTAGGGAAAGGAAGAGGAAGGAAGGAAAGGAGCTAGGAAGGTAGCTCAGTGGTAGAGCGCTTGCCTTGTGTGCATGAGGCCCTGGGTTTGATTCCTCAGCACCACATAAGCAGAAAAAGCTGGAAGTGGCCCTGTGGCTTAAGTGGTAGAATGCTATCCTTGAGTTGAAGAGCTGAGGGACAGCACCCAGGCCCAGAGTTCAAGCCCCACAGACCACAAAAAGGGGGGGGGGGAGAAAGAAGGGACAGGGACCGAAGGGAAGAGGAGAAGGGAAAAAGGGAAGGGAAGGGAGCATTCTTTAATCCCACGTGTTATAGGTGACATTTTCACCGCTGTGTCTGCGGCTCTGGTCAGCAAAGTCGCTATCATTTTTTGAGCAATAAACAAAAGACTGCTTTTAATTACTTCTGTGAAATTGCTGGGTCCCTGTGTGATTAAATATTCATTCTGTAGAATGAGGCATTTTCTTTGTATATAGATCCATATTAAATTTAGTTGGCAACCCGCTGACCGAACAGCATAAATACATTTCCTGTAATGAGCTGCAGTTTTTCCTGCCTGCTCTGTCTCATCTCGGCCTCTCTGTTCCATCCCTGTTGATGGCGCCTGCTATTTCTCTGTCACTTCTTGCTTTTAGGAAATTGAGCTGGAACTCACAGGGCCTACAATCAACCATCATTAACGCACAATCCGGTAGTGTTCGGAGTGTTCAAATTCTGCGTAACAGCCATCTCTCTGTAGTGTGAATACTTTCTCATAGCAGCGGAATCCAGCCTGTGATCTCACCCCAGCTCTCCCTGCCCCCCTTTCCTGGCACCTGGTGATCACGTTTTCTGTCCCTGTGGATTTGTGATTTCTGCACTTTTACAAGTGTCTGATTTCTTTGTGTGTGTGTGTGTGTGTGTGTGTGTGTCTGTGTGTGTGTGTGTGTGTGTGTGTGTGTGTGAGAGAGAGAGAGAGAGAGAGAGAGAGAGAGAGAGAGAGAGAAATGATGGATGAGTCTATGTGGTTATGGTGTGTATATGTGTGTATATGGTGTGTGTAGGGTGGGGTGTATTATTTGTGCTTGTCCTGGGGTTTGAACTCAGGGCCTGAACACTGCCCTGAAGGTTTTTGCTCAAGGCTAGCACTCTATCACTTGAGGCACAATTCTACTTGAAGCTTTTTGCTGGTACATTGGAGACAAGATTCTAACAGAGTTTTCAAAGCCCAGGCTGCCTTCAAACCATGATCTTCAGATCTCAGATTCCTGAGTAGCTAAGGTGACAGGCATGAGCCCCCAGCAGAGTGTCACTTACATAATGACCTCATTGTGCAGTGGTGGCCAGCTTTTGAGGCAGCTGAGCCATACGCCGAGACCCTTGGTGCTGTCCAGACCCTGGCGGTTCCATCTACTCGCTTTGGCCTGCTCAGCCTCCTTCAGATTTCCCTTATGCCCACAGACCTTGGGAGCCTACAGAAAAGGAGAGGAAAAGCCCATCTCCAAAATAGAGCCTGTCCTACAGTGCTCTTCTTCAGGTGCTGGTGGGTGTGAGCATGTGTACTTGAGTCTGTGGACACTGTGGGGAAGAAGGGGAACAGGGCACTGCAGGCCTAGGGTTCTGTGGGCTCCAGAAGACTGCAGGGGGCAGGGTATGGTGACCATGACCACACCTTGGGGCTGGCTAACTACCCCAAGGGTTTTGCCAGAAGCTAGTGCCTTTCCAGGCTTGAGGAGCCTGCTGGAAGGCATTGCAGGGATTGTGGGGGCAATTGCTAGTAAAATCGTGGTCCTTAGAGCTCCCAGACACTTTCCTCTGTGGCCCAGCAAGCACCTCTTCCTTGATCATTTAGGCTCTAAAGCTGAGATCACACAGTGGTAATCTAACCCTTACCTTGCACTTTGCAAGGGATGTATGTGTCACAGAGGGAAACTGAGTCACTGAGCACAGGTGACGTTTCCTATGGAAAAGAAATGATGTCATAGCCAAGGTTTTTTGTGTGAAGCCGGCAGATGCGTAGCCAGCTAAGCAAAGGAGAGGTGGGTGGGGGGGGGGGTCCCTGGCACCTCATAGAATGGCAGAAAGCTGGCCAGCTTCTTTGGACAAGTGGGGCCTGGCAGCCGGAGGCTGGGAGGAACGCTGTATGGTGCTTGCTGCCCCAGAGTACCAGTCTGAATGAGCTATGGTCCCTACTCTGCCAGGCTTTGTGTTGCTTGATCTAAAAGTCAGGTTCTCTGGAGAAGGTTCTTGAGACAGCTGGTACCACACACCGGGGGGATGAAGAGGAGTTATTCTGAGAGTTGTAGGGGAGCTCAGACACACCCATTCGGCTCACACGTGGCTGTGAGTCTCCTGATGTCCTACCAGGGCCTCATACAGCCCTGGGGATAGAGCTCCCTGGCCAGCTGGGAGCCCAGAGGTGCCATTTACATTTAATAAGGAATCCATGGCACCAAAGGCTTCGGGATCCCCCTGGACTGACTTTTCTCAAATGGCAGAAAGTCTGGGCCTGTAATGGATGGGGCAGGGGACCAGGGAACCCTGTTTCCCCTCTAAACCCACAGGTACCTTCAAGGGTCATGACCCCACAGAGGTGCCTGCAGCTGATGAGTTTCCCCTGTTCTCCTGTGCACCTCCTCCCCTATTCACCTCCTTCTCTGGGCCGCAGCTGCTCCCCACTGCCCTCCCCGAGGATTGGCTGCTGTGTTGTCAGGACGAGGCCTCCGCGTTTCTCCTCCATTCGTCCGTTTTAATTGGAAAGTTATTGTGATGGGAACTCTCTTCGGTATTATTTGCAGCTTGCCATTATTAGAACTCCACCACCTTGCATTCCCAGCAAATTAAAACTTGCTGTGGAGGCAATGAGATCACTGCTCGCAGGAAGTGAGGCGTGGGCTGCTGCTAAGCAGGGCTGGGTGCCACCTCCCGGGGTGCTGACAGTGGGGCTGGGGTGTCACCTCCCGGGGTGCTGACAGTGGGCCCTAGGGGGGCTCCCTTACTGACACTGGGCACTGGGGTGCCCCCCATGCTGACAGTGGGTGCTGGGGTGTCCTGCCCATATGCTGACAATAGGGAGATGTTTCTAGGCTGGGGATTTAGCTGCAGAGTTAAGCTTTTTGTGACACCATGTGTGGGAAGAAAGGGGAAAATGTGAAGCTCTCTTGGCATCTGCCCCCCCACCCATTCCCAGCATGCAAGTGGACAAGCACCTGCCCCTCCTCAGTTCCCAGCATGCAAATAGGCAAGTATCTGCCCCTCCCCAGTTCCCAGCATGCAAGTGGACAAGCACCTGCCCCTCCCCAGTTCCCAGCATGCAAATGGACAAGCACCTCCCCCTCCCCAGTTCCCAGCATGCAAGTGGACAAGCACCTTGCTGTTTCCTAATGGGGCCTTGTGGCCACTGGGAAAAAGAGTATCATCACTCTGCTGGAGTAGTACTGGTAACTGAGGCCCAGAGAAGTAACAGCTTTTGTTGGGTTTGCTTAGGAATGTTTAGTGGAACAGAGACTCCAAGCGGGTCCTGTGAGGCTAAAATCCTGCCACAGGAGGAAACTCTAACCCAGACAAGCTGATCCTGGAAGGATTCATTTGTGATTGACAGCATGGAAAACAGTTAATAAAACACTGGATTTCCTGTATCGCCCCAGGGGCTAACTCTCCCAGTCATCCAATTATTAGAAAAAAAATTTTTTTCTTCAGTAGTGAGGATTGAACCTAGGGACTAAAGCTAGTTAAACAAGAGCTCTAACAATTGAGCCACAGCTCTAACAATCGAGCCACAGCTAGCTTTTACAAAAATGAGTTTGTTTTATTGTGTATCTTTTCCCTGGCTGGCCTTGAACCCAAGACCCTCCTGCCTCTGCTTCCAGAGGAGGTGGTATTAGATGACCATTTGTACTTCAATTTAAGCCACTGGCTGGAGTCAGGAGTCTCTCAGATTTGTCTTCCCAGGCTGGCTTTGAACCTCAGATCTCATGAACCATTGGGACCCAGCATAGCAGGTATCCTGCTTTTTTTTTTCTTCTTAACCACCACAGCACTCAGTAGGTTGAGGCAGGAGGATTTCAAGTTCTAGGCCAGCCTGGGCTATGGAGAAAAATCGCATCTCAAATAACAATAATAATGCCACAAGCAGCGCCTAGGAGAGGAAAGCACCTTCCCTTTCCCCCATCCCAGAGGAAGATCCTACCAGAAAGCCCTGGGCAATCTTTCCCTTACATTTCATTGGCCAGCACAGAGTCACATGTTTTCCTCTAGACCAATCAGACAAAAAAAGAGCAGAATCTCATGACTAGCTTAAACCAATCACGAATCTTACTCTGGGCAATTTTCTGCAGAACAAAATTAGGTTTCTAGTAGCAGAGGAGAACCGCTGATGGGTTGAAATACAAGTTGGAAACTGAGGCACATAGGCAGTGCTGGGTAGGGACAGCTCAGAGGGAGAAGGGAAGGCAGGTGTCCAGTGTCCAGCCTGAGCCTGGGCCTGCCCACCCGCTGGACTGCCTTCCTCAGAGGGCGCCCCTGGGCTCGGTAGCTACGGGCTCATTACCAGCTCTACAAATTGAATGAAATAGCTGCTTGGTTACAAATTAATAACAGATTTGTTTGTCACGAAGCAGCATTGTTTAATAAAATTAGTTCGGCTGAGAATAATTATCTTCATATAAAATTCCCCCCCCTTTAAAAATTACTTTGATAAATCCAAACCAATTAAGGCGGGCAAGGGGTTTGGCTTGGAGTTTTGTTTGGGTCTCTGCTGTTGGTGCCCTGGTCAGGAGTTCAGTTCCCAAAGCTGTCGGGTCATCCTGAGTACACGAGAAGCCCAGTGGCTCACCCGAAACGCCCCTTCTCTGAGGCTCCGCTTCGAAAGCCAAGCACTGACCCTTTGGCTGAACTTGGAATTATATCTCTGCAACCAGGCCCTAGCCTCCCGGCTGCTTTCTAGCTCATTCTGTAGCCTCTGTGTTTCTAAGCTCCCTGCTTGAAGACTTCTAGGGAATGCTCTCCTTTTTTTTTTTCTTCTTCAGGACTGGGGTTTGAACTCAGGGCCTTGTGCTTGTTAGATGGAATCTCTACCATTTGAGCTACATCCTTAGCCCTTATTCCTTTAGTTATTTTTCAGTTATGGTCTCATACTTTTTGCCAAGGGCTTGGACTGTGATCCTCCTACATATACCTCTTACATAGCTGGGATGACAGGCATGCAGTGCCATGCCCAACTTCTTTGTTGAGATGAGGGTTTCACTAGCCTTTTTCTGGGTTGGCCTTGAACTGTGATCCTCCTGATCTCTGCCATCTGAGCACCTGGGATTATAGGTGTGTACCACTGTGCCCAGGTTCAAATCTTGATCTTATTGTTCCAAGATCCTTCAAAAGTGGCCTGTGGTAATTTGGCAAAGATGAGAATCATATTGTGGGGGGTGTCAGGAGGTTGAGGTGCTAGCCCCAGGGCATGCTGGGTATCCTTACACCTATTACTTCTCTAGACTTCCATTTATTCTGCGGTGAAACAGGAAGCAGTGCACTTCCTCTCTGAGGAACCAGGAAGTCACAGTGGGTGCTTGTGGCCCCAGGCCACTGCTTCTCACCATGATTATCTGGGCAAATAGAATCAGCTGCCTATCCCAGATAGAGACTCAAGGTCAGTGCTCCTTGTTCCTTATTTGCAGGTAGGGAAGCTGAGGCACAAGGCTGTTGGGTGGCAGCTCTGGGTCTTGCTCTTCCCTCGGGGCTGGAATGTCCTCCTGTGTTCCCTCAGTGGCCTGGCCAGCTTATTGGTCAGGACCAGGAGCCTGGTTTCAGCCCTAAGGACATGATGAAAGGAGGTGGTCCTTGGGACTAACTCATCTTCCCTGCACAATTTATAGGCACATGGTCCCCACATGGCCCTGCAAGAGGCCTGTCGGAGGGAGGATTGCTGTAGGAGGCCCATGGCAGGGAGGCTGCTGCAGGAGTCAGTGGGTGGGGAGACTGCTGAGCTGAGCTAAATGCAGTGGTGCCCACCTCCAGGGCACCGTGTGCAGGTAGATGACCTGGTCCCATTTCTGGGTGAGATTACTAGCATCCACTGGGGAGCTGAGAGCCTGGCTGGGGTCTTGCTTCCTCTTGCCTCAGTTTCCCCTGATTCCCAGGGCTCAGACTCCCGAAGGCCTGGCTATCCTCAGCCAGAGCAACACACCCACACTGGAAAGCTCTCGTTGCTCCAGGGCCCCGCCCCTCCGCGCCCCCTGCCTCCCTCCTGGGCCCCCTTTGAAGGGGGACCTCCGTGTGCTTTAATGAGCTGAGAGCTTTTACGGGAGCCCAGGCAAACCAATTAAGTTTGCTTAAAAATATTGTATTCATTAGCATGAAAATAAAGCCGAACTTTTTAGAGATAATTGCATCTTTTAAAAAACGTGGCCGTCTTTGTCTGGGCTTGTCTCATAAATATGGATGCTGCATAATCGTTTTTGGAACCCTGGTCGCAATCACAGCGTTGCACAAATGCATCCCGGGTGTTAATATTCTGACAAGGGCCCTGCTTCCCAGGCAGGCGCGGCCCCCAGACGCCCTGCAACCCCCAGCTGGGGGCCTTGGGTAGGATGGTGTGGCTATGGGGTACAGAGGAAGAACTCCGTTCACAGCTGGGGTAGGGATCACAGGGGTGAGAGAGAGGGGTGAAGCCTTCAATGATGGATGCTCAATTATTCCCAGATCACCAAGCAAGGATGGTATTTGGAGGCAGCCAGAAGGGCAGTTGCAGAATGAAGGCCACCAGGTTGGTTGGCATGGGTGGCTGGGGAAGGGCCAACATCTCTCACCTCCTACCAGTCCTGTCCAAATCAGCTTTATTTGTTTTCTGCAAGTAGTGGGGCTTGAACTTAGGTCCTAGACGCTGTTCTTTAGCTGTTTTATTTTTTTCTTTCTTAAAGCTAGCACTCTACAACTTGTGCCATAGCCCCACTTACAGCTTTTTTTTTTGGTGGTGGTTGGTTATTAAAGATAACAGTCTCACAATGTTGTTCTGGCTGGCTTTCAACCTCAGTCCTCACATCTCAGCCTCCTGACTAGCTGGGATTACAGGCGGGAGCACCAGCTCCAGTTCCTACTGGGCTTCTTTTATCCCCTGTCCTGTCCCAGCCTTCACCTATGTTCAGCAGCCAGTGTTCTAAGATGGATACTCTGTCCTTTGGTGGTTTTCGTTCCAGGAGAGGCAGGAGCACTCAGAAATTGCAAACATTATCTAAATCCTTCCTCTGTCCAGGCCCTGGCTAGGCGTGCTGGGCTCTTCTGGTGGTCAGGCAAGATGGAAGATAAAGCCATGCTGGGCCATCGGATCAAAGACCGCTCCAGCAGAACCCAGGAAGACCTAAAAACAACGCGTGTCCCCTTGTGGTCAAGTGTGGCCAGGGTCCTTGCATCATGAATGGGCCTCCCAGTGGCACAGTCCTGCAAGCAAGCCTCCCATGGGCCCTGTGGAGAGGATGCAGGTTCAGTGCTAAGGTCATTCATGTGTATCGTTTCCCCCTGCTCCCCATCCCAGGCTGCTTGTAGAGCTGGGCCTGTGCTGGGGCCGGCCGGCATCTCCAGGCCTGGGAGGAGAGCGAAGGCTGTTCTTGGCCAAGTTTCACTGCATTTTCCGTCAGTAGGTGTCAACTGTGAACGAGTCGGAGATGCTAAAATAACAGCTTAAAAACATGGGAACCGAAATGGAAGTGTAATTTTCGTGTGCCTTGCCAGGCCCTCCTAAGTCTGTTACTTACGGAGATGTAACACTTAGGGCTAAATCACTGGAGCTGCCGGCGACGGCAGTTTAGCAACGTGGGCTGTGAAAGGAGAAGGCGGGGAGTGGGGGCGAGGGGAGAATTCCAAAGGCAGAAAATGGGAAACAAAAGGAAATGGAGGAAAAAGGCACATCGCGTGTTCCTCCCTCTGCCTGCGGGGCCTCTTGCTGGCTAGGGAAGCTTTTGTCAGGTCAAAAAGGCCTTCCTGCAGGAAATGTAAGCTCAGACCTGGCCCCTTGGATGGGAAGTGGGGGGACCATTTGCAAATTGGGGGCCTTTGGTGACTCTGCACCCATTCAGACCAATGACTGGATGTCACAAGTATAGGAGAAGAAACAGCCTTGTGTGGCTGGGTTTGGTGCTTCATGCCTGTAATCTGAGCTTTTTGGGAGGCAGAGATGGGGGAGGATTGAGGTTCAAAGCTAGCTGGGAAAAAAGTTATGAAGATTCTCCCTCTATCTTGATAAGTAAGCCAGGCATGGTGGCAAAAGTCACCCATATAGATCACAACTCTATGGGAAGTTGAAATAGGAGGATTGAAGTTCGATGCTGGCCCAGGCCAAACATTGAGATCCAACTTGAAAAGCAAATAAAGGAAAAGAGAGCTGGTGTGGTTTAAAGAATAGAGTGCTAGCTTAGCAGGTATTGGGTCCTGAGGTCAAGCCCCATACCACTAGAAAAACAAAACCAGAAGGAAAGAAGAAAGGAGGAAGGATGGAAGGAAAGAGCAAGAAAGGAAGAAGGGAGGACCAGAGGAAGAAAGAAAGGAGGGAAGAAGAAAGAGAGGAAGGAGCTCTGTAGGATTGAAGCTCTCAGTGTTGCTGGGAGGGTGGGGTGCTGCTCTAGTCCGAGTGTGCTAAGGAAAGAGACATGGAGCAGGAGCATAGGGCCATTGCATCGTGACAAACTGTCCATGGAGCTGTCCAGGTTATACCCACCCACTAACCTAATCCACCAAGCAACACCTAGCCATCAACCCAATCAACCAATTGATACCCACTCACCAACCCAATCAGCCAATTAAAACCCACATACCTACACGTCAACTCTAATCAGCCAGCCAAACTACCAACCCAATCAACCAATCAAAACCCACCCATCAAGCTCTCACAGTGGCTGCTGGGAGAAGGCAGGGAACCCAGATGTACATATCAGTGGCTTGGCTCACTTGTCTGCTGTTGAGTGGCTCTGGGGGGTAGTTGGGGTGGGGGGACTAGAGTTGCATGATAGAAAACCAGACCACCTTGTCATCTGCAGCAGTGGATACAGTTAATGCTATAACCCTGTTGGAGTCCAAAGAATTGAGTTTGGAAGAACCAAAGATGACCTGAGAGGAGTGGAGGGAAAAGAAAGAGCTAGAAGAACAGCAAAAAACTGGGCAATGCTCCTGCAGAAGTGGATGAAAGAGATCAAGGAGATCAACTGGCAAGTCCCTCAGTATATTTCTTGGATTCCGTGGTACATTGATCCATTGCAAAGACCCACCTTAAAGCATCAGAGGCCATAACCAGAGAAGCAAGAGCAGTTCAGTTCATCTGAAAAAGGGCACAAGAAGGGTGTCAAAGACAATTCCGTAGACACCAAGTACTGCAAAAGCATCTGCCAGAACTATGACTGCTTTGAGAGACCCAGGCAAGTTGGTGTCAAGTTTCCCAGTATTAACATAACCCAAGATGCTCATGTCCTGCCTCCGCTGATGTTTGACTACGACGGGAAGAAAGATCACTGGAATGGCTGCAATCCAGAGGGACACATGAAAATTGAGGAAGCATATGACAAAATGAATGCCCAGAGCCCAGAAACTATGAGAAGAATTAGCCTCAAGAAAATTAGTGGGACAAGTGAATTTTCCCAAACACCAATGGGGAGATGGGGAACCAAATTCTCAGATGGAAAAAGATCACCCAACAGCAAAGATGAGGAGGAAGGTAAACATGCAGACAGTATCGATATGACTGGGCAGAATTTTGACTCTAAGAGACGAATTACATTCTGGAATCTGAGGATTTGAGAAGATATTGCAAAATATTTGAGAAATTTAGATCCAAATTCTGCCTACTATGATCCAAAAACTAGAGCAACGAGGGAAAATCCTCATGCCACTGTGGGGAAGCATCCAGATGAAGAGAGTAAAGCGGGAGATCACGTCGTTGGAGACGCAGGAGATACCACTGCGATGGCTCACACACAGCTGCTTCCCGGGAGGCCTCTGACAAGGGCTCAGACGCCCATCTGCAGGCAGATCCTACAACACTAGAACGGTTGTATAAATCCTTCAAAGTTGAAAAAAAAGAAGACTCCAAAGAACAGCAGAAAGAAAGCATCCTGGGAAAGTATGGCAGCCAAGAGCCCCTGGAGGCTCCTCCAGCTGAGTCGAAGTCCAGATGGAATGCTACGTGGAGTACTCGAGGCACAGGGAGGTCATCAAGGGGCGGGAGTGGGCTGTGGCCTGCTCCACGTATGAAGGGGACATGCAGATCCACAGCCTCACGCACACCTGGGATCTGACTGGACAGAAGGATGGGGAAGCAAATGCTGTCACTCTTCCCCTTCCCCCCAAGCCCCCCAAGTATTTCTATTGTGCTGCAGAAGCTGGGAAGGAGACTGCTAACTCTGAGCAGTGTCTGATAAATGATGAGGCTGGAGGAGAGTCAGTGAAGAAACCACAGACACTCGTGGAGATGCATCCAGAAAAACCAAAGGAAGAGAAGGAAGAAGAGAGGGAGGAAGGAGGATGAGGAGGAGGAAGAGAAGGAAGAAAGAGGAGGAGGAAGAAAGAAGAGGCGGAAGAAAGAGGAGGAGGAGGAGGAGGACCATAAGAGCAGTTCTGGCAGTGATAATGAAGAGAAGACACATGACAAATTGAAAAGGACACTGAATGCTGCAGAGGCCCGCCTGCTCCGTGTCAAGATCATGCAGACGGGTGGAAGAAAGCAGCTGTACAGCAGCATCGATGAAACTTGGGAGCCCACGGAGGAGGAAGTGGAGGCCTGCAGGATGAGGCACCAGAGGCTGGGTGACCCATGGCCTCTTTCCTTGGTCAGCAGTAACTAATAACAGAAGGTCATCTAGGATGCAGTCCAGCATACTCCCGTGGCTTCCCACTGATCATCAGAGATAGAAAAACCCTCTGTCTCTCCTTGCTGCCTGACTTCTTGCTTTCAGAAATCTCAAAGTAATTTCATTCCTTTCCACAGTAAGGAGCAAAGGGAAGGGGTTGGAAATGGGGGTGTGGAAAGAAGCTTTGGTGCTCTCTCTCTCTCTCTCGAGTGTTTTCTTCAGGCTGAGTGTGGTGATTCTTGCTTGTAATCCTGGTAAGGTAGGAAGATTTGAAAGTTCAAGGCCAGCATGGGCTACACAGGGAGACCCTATCTTACAAAAGCAAATACAAAATGAAAAAACAAAGTTGTGAACTCAACAGTCTAATCTCAAACTTTATTTCTAGCTTAAAAAAATCTAACATTAACATATATTTTAAAGGCAGATTATGCTCTCTTAAAAACCAGGGCTTCAAGGTTTGTTTTTTTTTTTTTTAAAGTAATTTAATAATTGACTAGAATTACTGTTATTTCATAGTATTCTTAGTCTTTGGTTCACCAAAAGGAAATCAATGGAATGTGTAAATAACTTTGATCTCCCAAATCTGTGAAATCATAAACCTGGTTTTCATTTGATTGGCAAGTTTGGTTCCTCAAAGCATTTCCTTTTATCTTAAATCCAGAACTACATTAGCCTTGAGTGGATAATTGGCTGTCTTTGCATCCTTGAGTCAGGACAGACTGACTGGTGGGCACTATGTCCCCTGCGCCTGTGGACAGAAACCAAAGGATTTCTACAACATTACAGAGGGTGTTGTTTTCTGTTGGGGATATTTGGGGGACGTGTGGGCTTGAACTCGGTGCTCGTGCTGAGCCTTGCCTCCAACACAACAGGAGATTCCCCTCATTTTGAATTAGCATCAATTAGTTGTACAAGGAGATTTCAATATGACGTGTCCTTCTATGCATTCAATGTATGCTGATCACTCTGCATCATTTTTCCTCCTCCCCGACAAAAGGACAGTGTTTAACATACTGTTTATTGGTCTAGCAGTGATGGCTTTTATGTAACTCTCATGCTACAAGACTGTATTTTACAATATCATACATTAGCCAGTGCACCTAATCTCCGTAGCCAGCACGTGTCACTTTGTAAAATTTACAGAGAGCAAAGCCCCACAACCAACAAAACAAACAAAAAATCCACCCATCTACCCATTAACCATTCATTCCATTGACCAACCCACACACCAACCCAATCAGCCAACCAAACCACCAACCAAACAACCCTCCCATCCACCAAAAACAAGAAGAACAAACAACAAAATCAGCTACCCAAAGGGGGCCTCAACAAAATCCAAAGTTTAGTAGGCTGGGTCCCACAGACCCTGGTTGTAGGGGCCCAGAAAGGCCTGCTCTCCCCATTCCCTGGGTGGCACATGTACCCTGCTCCCTCATGTCCCCTCTCATGGACTTTGCAAAAGTCAAGCATGGTGAAAGGGTGTGTGACTCAGAGCTGGCATGATCCAGGCCAGTGTGGGAGTGACTGGGAGCTGGGTTGACCTCAGGGGGCAGTACTGACCGTGGGGACTGGCCAGAGGCCTCTGCCACCAATCAAACTGGCAGCCATCCTCTCCTACATCAAGTCCCAGACTTAGAACAGAAGCACATATCTCCCTCCTCCTCTGCCACTCCTCCCTCCTCTCCCTCAAAAAAAAAAAAAAAAAACCCACGTCTGTGAGGACAGATGGCCCCGTGTCACGTCCCGTGTGATGTTGATTGAGCGGCGGGGAGAGGCGCTGAGTCTCGTGGCTGTAAAAATAGACGCGCATTAGAAATGCACGAAGTCAGACCCCTCCTCCGGCCACGCCAGACGTGATGCTAAACCCAGCTCCACGCGTTTGGTGTCTAACCACCCGCGAGGCAGTGGTCTGGAACTTGACATTTAAAGGCTCTGGAGGAAATAGAAGGCAGCTCAGAGAGTTCTTTTTTAAGTCAGTCTGGCTATTTCTGAACGGGACAAGCCAACGCAGCAGGAGATCAGATTGGCCGCAGTTTTGAAGCAGAGCGTCTGAGAGACGTTTGGGGCTATGGGAGCCATTGGTTCCACTCTCCTGCCACCGGGCCTCTAGAATACTTGTCCAGTTTCTGCTTGGCTACCTTGAATGACAGGATGCTCTCTACCTTGCTTTTCTGGTGGTGTTTCCTTGCTGTGTGACGATGGGTACCCATCTCTCCTCGATGCTCCTCCACCTTGCTGTTTCTGGCCATTATATGTTCTTGCGATTTCTAGATCGCACTTAGCTATTCCTTTGATTCCCACTAAGTGCTTGGCCCCGCACAACACTCTGCAGAGCCTTAAAATAGAAGATGGAGTTTGTAAAAGTCAGAGAGCACACACGCAGCCTGGGGATTCTCATGAACAGTGTTCATCCAGGAGGTGATTGAACTTGACATTGTAGGATAGTGTCTGCTGCCTTCCCAGTCCAAAGCAGTGATTTGTGTGTGTGTGCGTGTGCCAGTTCTGGGTCTTGAACTCAGGGCCTAGGCTCTGTCCCTTAGCTTTTTTTTTTTTTTTTTCAAGGCTGGCACTTTTCCACTTGAGTCACAGCTCCACTTCTGGTTTTTTGGTGGTTCATTGGAGATAAGAGTCTCATGGACTTTCCTGCCCAGAACTGTAATCCTCAGATCTCAGCCTCCTGAGTAGTTAGGATGACAGGTGCCAGCCATTGGCGCCTGGACAGCAGAGGTGAATTTCGTTCCCTCTGTTGGTTAAGGACAGCTGCACATTAGCCGTCTCTGTGGCTTGGGGACTGAGGATGACCCTGACTTGTCCTTGCCTCCCTCTTCCCCTGTCCCTTGCCCCGTTCTGTGAGGCGCTGTTCCCACGGGACTCCTGTCCTCTATCACACCGCACTGCTCATGCCATAATCACTGTCCTCAGCGTGGGACTTGGGGTGTAACTTTGTGGCTTGGTGCAAGCTTACACCCTCCTGGCTTTGCTGCTAGTTGCTCCCAGTGCCCATGGGGCTTGGCCCTCGGCTCCAGGCTTCCTCCATGTTTCTCTCTCCTGCTTCTCTCCCCCATTGCTTTTCCAAGGCCCTGGGCTTCTCTGTCCTCTCGGAATCAACAAGTTGCTGATTTCCTGATTCTCGCAGTTTTCTCCCCACCTGAGTAAAGGTTTTGCTTCTCCTAAAACTGCTCTTTGAAGACAGACTCCATGAGTGCTGGGAGCTGGGGGGGTTGGCCGGGGGAGATGTGTGTGTGTGTGTGTGTGTGTGTGTGTGTGTGTGTGTGTGTGTGTGTGTGTGTGTGTGTGTGTGACTATTTGAAAGATTCCTAGGGGGTGATGTACAGTGGCGCACACCTGTAATTCTCTGCTGGTCAGGAGGTGGAGATTGGGTCATTTTCAAAGTCAGCCTGAGCAAAAAAATGCTGGGAACATCTCCATCTCAATAAAATGCTGGGTGTATTGGCATGCACCTATAATCCCAGCTACATCAATAGGAGGATTGAGGTCTGGACTGGCCTGGGCATAAGCATGAGACCCTATTAGAAAAATAACTAAAAGGGCTGGGAAGGTGGCTCAGTGGTAGAGCACTTGCCTTGCATGCCTGAGGCCCTGGGTTCTATTCCTCAGCACCACATAAGCAAAAGAAAAAAGCCAGAAGTGGTGCTGTGGCTCAAGTGGTAGAGTGCTAGCCTTGAGCTGAAGAGCTGAGGGACAGCGCCCAGGCCCAGAGTTCAGGCTCCACGACTGGACCAAAAAAGAAAAAAAGAAAACTAACTAAAACAAGAAAAAGACTAGAGTTGTGGCTCATTGGGTAGAGCCACCTGCCTAGCACATTGGAGCTCCTGAGTTCAAACCTCAGGATCACCAGAAATGCATAATACATAAATTCTTAAAAAAAAAAAAAGATTCCTGAGGACTAGGAATGAAGAATCCACACTGCCTGCCCTTCCTTCTTTTCTTCTTCAGTTTGTTGTAAGAACACGGCTGTATATTGGTAGTTATTCCTCTGTCTGTGGCCAACCCCACCCTCCCTGGACTCCTGCTTGGGGCTAAGCACTGTCAGGAGGAGGCCATGGGAATGGGGAGCTCTCGGGGGACTGGGAAGGGATGGCGGTACCCTTGTAGTGGTCAGAAGGCAGTGAGGTGAGGGGTAGAGAGTGATGTTTGCAGGTGTGGACTGTATTTCACATAAGAAGAGCTATAATTTGGACTTAGCACACTCTGGTTATCTTCTAGCTTCCTGGGGCCTCTGAAATCATTGTACCCTTGGTGTGGCCCAGGGAGGAATGGGTGTCAGGAGCTGCAGAGCAGACACTAGAGAGGAGGCCTGGGGTGGGACTGTGTGGGTGACGCAACAGCACAGGGCACTGGATAATATCCAGATGGTGACCAGGCTCCATGCCCAAGGTGGCCTCTGGAGGTTTTCAGCTCCACACATTTTACTGAGTGAGACATTCACTGACTGATCATTTCTCCTCTCTAGAGAAGAGAAATAAGAACACAGGACTTCCTCTTTCCTTCCAGCACCTGCTACTGCGCAGAATCACCTCCTACAGTCCATTCTTGACAGCCAACTAAGGCCAGGTGGTTTATGTAAATAAGGTTTTATTGACACACACTACACTTGTGTTCTATCTTTTGTGTCTGGCTGCTCTTGTGCTTACAAGGTCAGAGTTGGGTTATTGCAACAGAAATGGCATGATGCCAGAAGTATTTACTCCCTGGCAGGAAAAGCTTGTTGACTCCTGATTGGAATATGCTGGTAGAGGACCGGGATTGGCTGGTGTTCATTCTTCAACTTGACTGACTCTTCTTCACGCTTCAATTTGATTGGCTTTTCTTCCTACTTTAATATGATTGGCTCTACTTCATACTTCAATTTGATAGGCTCTACTTCACATTTCAGTTTGATTGGCTCCTATTCATACTTCAGTTTGATTGGCTCTTCATACTTGAATTTGATTTGTTCTTCATACTTCGGTTTGATTGACTCTCCTTCATACTTCAGTCTGATTGGCTCTTATTTGTACTTCAGCCCCTGGGGTACAGTCCTGTATGGAAGATGGGCTTCTATAAATGCTTAATTAGGGAAGGAACTGTCCAGGCCTAAGAGAACGAGAGGTATCCAGGGGGAAACAGCTAAATTAGTTAAGAGCTGGAACTGATTTCAAGGACTTTAAAAGCAGTCATTTACATATGCAGAGTTGATAAGCTAATTACACAACAATCTTGTCCTAACCAGGAGAGCAGACCCCTAAGGCCTTGTTAGATAACACCTTGTTAACCTACTGCTTAGAAACCGGCTGTTTTTGTTTTGTTTTGTGTTAGCCCTGAGGCTTGAATGTGGGAACTGGGTACAGTAACTAAACTATTGTGCTTATGGCTAGGACTCTACCACCTGGGCCATAGCTCTACTTCTGGCTTTTTGGTGGTTAATTGGAAATAGGAGTCTCACGGTTCCAGGGCTGGTTTTGAATGGAAATACTCAGATCTCAGCCTCTTGTGTAGATAGGATTACAGGCGTGGGCCACCCGTGCCTGGCTCCATTTTGTTGTTGTTGTTGTTGTTTTTAATAATAAAGGTTCAAGTATTGTACTCCACACTTGACTCTCTCTGCTACTCCAATCTCTCTTCAGTCAGAATCAGACTTGAAACTGACATTTCTGCTGAATTGGAAACAACTGCTGATCATCCGTAGGGCTCTATGAGCAAGGGTTTTCTTCTCAAGTTGTGGAGCCGGTAGAGATCAGCCCGGCCCTGCCGCCCTGCCTCTGGCACCCACAGCTACTACTAGGGTCCTGGGAAATGAATGAGTCGTGGAAATTCCAAATACCAAAAAGTTAATCCCTAAACCCCATGTTCTTTGCAGCTGACCAGAACCAATATGGTGAAGTCAGAGGCTCCTAGCAGAGTCCAGATCTTAAGCCTGGGCAGTATGTGCTGGCCATGGACAGCATTCCCACCTCTCATGAGCTAAGCCTGAGTGTGCTCAGCACAGACTGCATCTGGAACTTCCTGACAAGGAGATGAGGCCCAAGGAGGGGAGGCTCCAGGAGAGGAGGCCCGAGGAAGGTCAGGCAGAGCTTCTGGCTGAGCAAAGCCCCTGGGTCTCTTGGCTCTGATTCTGGGATTCTTTCTACTCTGCCAGCTTTTGTCCATGAATAGCTCAGGGCTCAGACAAGTGACCTCTGGATTTTGTTCTCTCCAGTACAGAACTCAGGTTCTCGCTTCCTGGCATGAGATTTGCACCCACAAACTACCCATGCAAAGCAGCTGCCTCTACGAAAAGAAAAGAAAAGAAAAGAAAAGGGGGAAAAAAAACCAACCAACAACCCCAAACTGAAGGTCCCAGTTGGATTTATGAAGAATGAAATCAGTCCCCAGCCCCCATCTCTCTGAAAAGATGTTATTAAATTCTGAGCCTGGTCCTGACCTGGATTTAAAGATTTGCAAGAAGACAAATTCCAAACAGATGCCCATTAGAGCCCTGACAGCAGCAGCTTAAAAATAACATTTACATTCTAGCGGGGTCTGCGTCTCTGTTCCCCACCCGGACCCTCGCCTGCATCCGTGGGGATCCATACCTCGGCTGAGGTTATGTGGAGGGGGCCACATTCTTCTAAGCTGTTTGCTCAGTGCTTGGTTTGCTCTGCTAACAGCCTGGCCACTTCTTCCAACAGGCCTGTTTGCCCAGCATTAGGCCTGTTTGCCCAAACACCTAGCCCAATCCGAGGGGGCTCAGCTTTCTAAACAGTTGGTCCCCGAGTCTGTCAATCAATAACGCCAATTGGGTTCCTGATATGGATGGCGAGTGTGGCCAAATCTAATATTTGCCTAAACTCTGTCTCCTTCCCCCACCCCGCCTGCACCTGACTGTCCCTAGCTGGACAAAGGGGACATTCGCTAGGCACACAGGCTTCTGGGGAGACAGGGCGTAGGCAAGCAGGGAGTGAATTCTGGGAAGAAAGCCACAGAGGCTAACACGATGCCCCCATTGTGAGAAGTAATTTGCTGAGATGCCTGGCTGTTGCCTGCTCATCTGCCCGGTGTGATTAAAACCGGCAGGTGCAGGCTCAGAGCCGGGGCTGGAACTTGGCTCCAGGGGTTGGCCCAGTGTCATAGGTAACCAGAGGGGTTATTAGGATGCTAACAAGCCCAGTAAGATCCATGGAGAGCTGGAGAGAGCTTCTCTCAAAAGAAGGTGATGGTTAGCAGCAGTCTTTTGTTTTGGAGTGATGAGCATGTTTTGGAACTTGATGGAGGTGTCAGTTGCACACTGAGCTGTTCACTTTAAAATGGTTTGTTTACATTGTGTAAATTTCACCTTAAATAAAGGAAGCCAGATGCTGGTGGCTCAAGCCTTGTCATCCTAGCTGCTCAGGAGGCTGAGATTGGAGGATCATGGTTTGATGCTAGCCCAGGCAGAAAAGTCCATGAATCTCTTACCTCTAATCACCAAAAAACTGAAGTGAAACTGTGGCTCAAGTGGTAGAGCAAACACAAAAGCTCAGAGATAGCACTCCAGCCCTGAGTTCAAGCCCCAGGACTAGCATCAAAAAGGAAGAAAAAAAGGTGAATTCAGTGAACTGAGGAGTTATGCCTGAGAGGCTCTCATGTCTAAGTCAGGGCTTGGCCCAGAGTCCGAGCCTAATAACTGTTTATTGAAAGAACAAGCTAACATTTGCACAGCCAACAAAGCCCTTTGTTATACATTAGCTCATTTCATCCTTAAAGGACTCTTGGCGGTGGTCGGTTGTTGGAGTGAGCCTTGCCTTCCTCACCCCATGAAGGAGAAACAAGGCTTCTAGCCCCAGCCGGCAGAAGGCCCCACAGCAGCCAGGGGATGGATTCCAGTCCCAGAGCACCAGACTCTACACGGGCTGTATGTGTGCCACCAAAGTCTGCCTCCCTCTGGTGTCCAGGATGAGAAGTGGGGTCTCATGCATTCTCTTGCCCCTTCTTTTAGGGACAGGGACTATTTGAAAACAGGACTCCTCCCCACGCCCCTCCCATCCCCAGCTCTATGCTTGCTAACTCTGGCTGACTGGTTCATTGGTATTTCAGGGACTTTAGGTGGATCACCCAATGTACTCTGTCGGCACCCCCGGAAAGGGCTCACCCTGTCTCCACTGTCCCTCAGAGAAGGTAAGTGGCATGCTCATGTTCATGTGGCTTGTAAGATGTGAGCCCAGAGCTGGTACCTGTGGCTCACCCCCGTCATCCTAAACTACTCAGGAAGCTGCGATCTGAGGGTTGAGGCTTGAAGCCAGCCCAGACAGGAAATTCCTGGACTCTTATATTCAATGAGCCACCCAAAAGCCAGAAGTGGAGGCATGGCTCAAGTGGTGGAGCACCAGTTTTGAGTGAAAAACTAAGGAACAGCACCCAGGTGCTGAGTTCAAGCCCTGGTTCCAGTGTGCACACCCACACAGAGATGAAAGGCAGGTCTGCTTGGGCCCCAGCTTCTAAGTCTGGGCTCTCAGAGAACCTCCACGCCCATGACGACCACCTTACAATAGGCTTGTAAAGAGGAAAGAACATGAAATCATGTCTGGAGTTAACTCACTGACATGTCCTCTGTGCACAGATCACTGTGTGGAGATGGGGTCAGCGCAGCGTTGGAGGTGCCCAGGAGCCCCCAGGGGTGGGAGCTACTGACTGGACACGGGGCGGGCATGAAAGTGTGGCAGGCAGGGGCTCAGCCAGAGGACGCTTGGTGTCTGTGTTCGGAAACGGCCCTTTCCACTCTATTCACAGATGAAGTAGCCTTGAGTTGTTCCTGCTGCTTGTTTATGAACGGGAGCTCCCCACGGGCCCATGGTGCAACACTTTATTAAGGCCAATAATGGACTCATATATTTTAAAGTAATAAAAGGACATTATTTTGAAATTATTTTTTAATGTGGACTTTGTTGCCCCTGACTGCCCTCTCTGATAGGTCTGAATTAGTGAGTTTTAATTGTGTGTAAAAGGCAATAAAATCACCATTACTGGGAAGACGGGGCGTCTCGCTCCCTTGCTTGCTCACTCACTCAGGCTCATGGTGGGCAGCGAGAGCTCATGGCTTACCACGGGGACACCTGGGGTCCTGGCTTCTCTCTACCCAGGCTGGATCCAGCCAGTCCAGATTCCCAGGCCAGGAAATAGCATGGAGACTGATTTCAAAGGCAGGACTTTTTTTTTTTTGGTTGGTTGTGGGGCTTGACCTCTGGACCTGGGCGCTGTCCCTCAGCTTTTCAGCTCAAGGCTCGTGCTCTACCACTTGAGCCACAGCTCCACTTCTGGTTTTCTGAGTGGTTTATTGGAGATAATTTTCCTGCCTGGCCTGGCTTTGAACCATGATCCTCAGATCTCAGCCTCCTGAGTGGCTAGGATGACAGGCATGAGCCATCGGTGCCCCGCCAGAGTTAGGACTTTTTTTCCTCTGCACAGTGCTGATGTGTGTATTGGGGTCTGTCAGTGTTGGCATGGAGACCCCAGTACCCCACAATGCCCTGTCCTGAGACAGTCTCTGGAGGGTCTCTGGCAGGTTCCGGCTTCTGGGTGGGGTCTGGGAGGGATGGGGCCCTTTGTGTTGTGGGGGGCAGTTTAGTGATCTACTCAGTGCCTTCAGACTCCTGACGTCTGTCCCTTGGGGGGCTGCTTCCTCACCCTGGGGAGCAGAGCAGCAGGCACCTATGATGGGCGCCAAGTCCCTCGGGGGTTGGTGCCGCCATGCATTCCTCCAGTGTGTTCTGATCAGGACGCTGAGCTTCTAGGGCCCTGCCCTTCTTGGCGTCTCCAGATCGTTTGGGAGAGGGAGGTGAGGGCACTAGGAACGGGGCACCCCTGGCATGGGTGGGCTCCGAGGCTTCTCCCTCAGCCACAGGACCATGGTCTGCCCGTGGCACAGGAATGCCAAACAGCAGAGGGCACCAGAGGTCTGTCTCGGGCCCCTGTCTTGCTGGCATCTGGAGGGTGCTGATGTGGGTGGTGCCAGGCTGTGGTGGCCCTCATCCTAAGCAAGGAGCTCTGGGCACCTCTCTGTGGCCCCATACATGCAGACAAGTGATTGCGGGAGGAGAGTCAGCCCCGGATTCTGGGAGAACATGGGGGAGCATCCCTCTAGGCTGAGGGGGGCTGGAGTGCAGGACCCACCTGCTTCTTTCCTGGAGTGTTGGTGTGTGGCTCAGGTTGATGTTTTTCCCATCAAGGTCAGACCAAGGTCAGGTTAAGTCTAACCCCTGTCCCTACTTGGGCCCAAGTCGACAGGAGGGGTTGCAAATGGCCTGGGCCTCCACCTCACGGTCTCTGCCAGAAATCATGTGCACACAGAGGCCTTGGTGGGCTGTCGGCCTTCCCCTCTGTCTGCAGTTCCCCAGCCCAAGGTGCCAGGGTCACCCGAAGGCCAGGCCTGGCCTGGGTCCCCTACCTGGCAGTGGGCAGCTGTGGACTCTGAGACCTCCGGCAGGGCTGGGTTTCTGAGCCTGACCCAGGCTCTCCTTACAGCTCATGGCATCCATGAGCCCCAGAGCGGGGGCTGTGGAGAGGTGCAGCCTTCCCTTACCCCGGCCTGGCCTTGTCAATATTTCATGGGGTCTCAGAGCAAGGCTCACTTTACAGCAGAGGCTTTGAAAGATGAGATGCCCCAGCAGGGTCAGGTGAGGTTGGGCTTAGCTCCCTGGCCTAGTCAGCCTCCCACAGAGCTGTCCCCACCCAAATCCACCTCCCCCCACCTGGTCTGGACCCCATATCCCCCATCCCCCAGCCTTCAGGTCCAGCCCTAGCTCCTGACACACCACCCTGACCTGAATTCCCTGTGCTTTGTGCTCATACCTTTCCTGGGCAGAGATTGCTGCTCCTTCCTGGAGTCCATGATCCATCTCCATCCCCCCACCGCCCTACAGGACCATACATCACACCGTCCCTGGCAGCTACGAGGTTGCTGGTAGGGAGAGATGGAAAAGGAATTGATTGATTTATGTCTTCTTTTTTCTGTTAGGATTTGGCTCTTTGTACCCCTCACATCTCTGGCTTGGAGCACAGATGGAATGGCTGAGCACCAGCACCAATTTAGGGCCTGCGGGCTCAGGGCAGGCCCCTGAGGGCCATGGGCGCCACCATTCCCTCCCTAGGCTGGAGGCCTTCACTTGAGTCCATCACAGAAGTCAGATTCCTGTACCGTTGGCGAAACCCATGCATGATCCGCAGTGCTTTCCTGTAGCTCTTCTCTGTCTGTGATGAATGGATGCACAGCGGTGTGATATATCGGTCTCTGGACTGTATACTCGTGGAAGGCAGGGACCTCATCTGCCTGGTTCATGCCTGCCGCCCACACGTGCTCCCACGGGTCTCGCATTGCATTCTCTGTTTCGCCTCTTTTGAGGTTGAAAAGCTTGCCTCCATCTGGATGTGGCCTCTCAGGGTGTGGGTGTAACACTCACAGTCCAGACCTAGATCTCAGAAGGAGGGGTCTGCTCAGCCAGTGGGGGACCCCCAACCCCGGTTCACTGCCTACGGGTTCCAGCCATCTCTCCCTCACTCTAACCATACTCGCGGTTGCCAGCTTATAAAGAGAAAAGCTTGCCTCAGTTATGGAGTTTCAGCCCAGGACGGCTTGGCCCTGCTGCTTCGGCCTGCTTCGGTGTGGAGGCAAAGCCAGACCACCACAGACAGGAGGAGGGGGGAGCAGGTGTCCCAACTTTCCTTCAAGGACCCCAGTAACCTAAGCACCCCCTTCTGGGCTCTTTGTCTCCACAACCCCCAACACCTACCCATGCTAGGGAGCAGGCCTTTACGTTTGGCCTTTAAGGAGATATTTAAACCCCAAACTACAGCAGCACCTCTGTTTCCCATGAGTGGGAGGGGGTCCTCAGAGAAGGTTTCCCAAGGGAAAATGGACAGCTTCATGGTTGGATGAACCACATGTTTTAAAAAATGCCTACCATGTAGTGTATGTGTAAGTGTGTGTGTGTGTGTGTGAGCACATTTGTATGTGCGTGTGCTGGTCCTGGGGCTTGAACTCAGGGCTAGCACTCTATCACTTTGAGCCACAGCCACACTTCCAGCTTTTTGGTGGTTAATTGGAGATAAGAGTCTCACAGTCCTTCCTACTCAGGTTGGCTTGGAACTGTGACCCTCAGCTCTCGGCCTCCTGTGTTGCTAAGATGACAGGTGTGAGCCACCAGTGCTTGGATCTACCACGAGTTCTTAAGGCCAAAGTGCTTGTGAGGCCCAGAGTCCAGGTTGTCACATAATGCCGATCCCCTTCACTTCCCGAGTCTTTAGAGAGAGCCATTAGTAGGAAATGTTAATGCCCAATTTTAGCAAACGACCGTTTTGGCACTCCCAGGCCAGCAGAGCTGGCTACAGCTAATTTTTCAAATGCTCCTTTGATGATTCTGGCAACTTCTTTTTCATGTTGACCTAGAGATGCCATGGGCCAGGATCCGATCGGGCAGCCAGGCTGTCCAGGCTTTCCCGTGGTCAGGGAAAGTGGTCACTGCTGGTCTGGACACAGTGGCCTGCTATACATGGCTGGGCGGTGGGGGGTGGAGGAGTGGCTGCTAGAGGGTCTTGGTTGGAACTTTCTGGACCTCGATCTGGCTCTACAGCTGGTTTCTGCACTCCTGGGCTCTCACTCTGGCCTGTGAGCTCTGGGACACAGGAGTTGCGCTGCTGGGGGCAAGGCTGTGTTTCCCCCTTCCCCCCTGTCCTGCCTCTGGGTGGCCCTCAGGAAGTCCCTGACATGCATCCTCACCACCTAGAAGTGGGTGGAAGTCATGGGGGCCTGCCGGGTCTCGCTTAGCGGCACACTCAGCATTCAGACTGTGGCCCAGCCAGTGTGGAGTGTGGAGAGTGGGCTGTGCCTCCACCCAGCAGCCTCTCACCCTGGGGGAAGGGGGTGTTTCTAGGATCTTCATCACTGAGTTCAGTGATGGAGCTCCTCAAGGAAATTGCAACACTGCCAGCCCGCCCACACCCCATCCTGCCAGGCTGCTCGTGTAGATTGAGGTCCCAGGGGATTCAAGGTACAAGGAAGGCCTGGCCTGATCAACCCCAGGCCATGGGTGACCCCTCATTTCCACTGGCTCTACTCCCAGGGTCACCCCAGCCTCCTTGGGGTGTTGACTTCGCTGGAGCCCTCGCTCCTCTGGCTCTGAGTGTGTTTGCTCAGCAAGGAGAGCGGGGGCCACAGCCGGGAGTACTTGGTCCATCTGTCCTTACAGGAGTATCCCACAGATGGGGTGCGGGGTGCGGGGTGCGGGGAGCAGCTTCCTGCTCTACTGCGTTGCCACAGGCTGTTGTAACGCTGCTCAAACAATATTGAGAATAACCCTGGCCCCAGCACAGTGTTAGGCTGTGCAGCGTCAATATTGGCTGAGCAAACAGAGAAGAAGGAGTTGCTATTTGTGTAGCTATGAGTGCTTGTGTGCAGGAGGCTCAGCAGGGCCCTGGAAGGGCAGACAGGAGGTGGGGGTCTGAGGAGAGGTCCTTCAGTCCCCCTCATGTCCCCAGTGATCGGATCCCTCTTTGTAGCATCTGTGTGTGTGTGTGCGCACACGTGTGTGAGTGTGCACATATGTACATGCCTGTCACTGTGTGTCTGTGCATACATGTGTATTGTGTGTATGCATGTCTTTTGGTGTATATATGTGTGTGGGAATGCATGCATCATTTGTGTGCATGTGTACGTGTCTTCGGAATAGGGGGCAGACACATGGTAGGACTGACGCCTGTCTACTCACCTGGAAAGGCTGGCAGCTCTGACTGGGCCAGGGTAGTGAATGATGGTTCTCATCATGGGCTCTTCGCTCACCCCAGTCTTCCTCGTGGAAGCTTCTGTCTGCCATGGCCTGAAATTCAGGCTGTCTGTCCACCTTGTTACCATGTTCTAGATCTTAGCTCCTGACTACAAGCTCCCCAAGCCTCATCTGTAGAACCTCCATCTGGAGGTCTCTGAATCCTCATGGTTGTTCATTGGGGCTCTGCCATTAGCTCATAAACACTGTGGCCCCCCCACCCCTGAAAGTGATGTATCCACATTTAGTGTGGGGCCTTAGTGTCTTCCAGAAGGAAGCAGATGAGATCTTTCTGAGCCCTCCCCCTCACCAACCTCCGTAACTCACCGCCTCCCTGCAGTTTTTCTGTGGTGGCTGCCATCTTCAGTGTGGGGACACTGGGGCTGGGAGACACTGGGGCTCGGGGGTCTGGTGCTGGGGTCACCACACTGGGTCAGGAGTGGCGCCAGTGCGTGGATGTAGGAGTATTGTCATCAGACACATGACAGACATTTGAACGTGGAGCCCACTCTCCACCGTGCCTTCCATTCCCTGTTGAGGCCTGGTTCCTGTACTGTATATTTAGATACTTCAAGAGCCACCATTCTCCCCGATCTTTCCCCAGCTCTGGGTGACGTGCTTGGTCTGCATCCCCAGTGAAATGTAGCACCCAGGCCTGGCATCTTTCCAAAGGAAGCCTGAGCCCTATGCCTATCACCTGCGGTGCCCTGAACATTATACCTGTGGCTCTGACCCCAGCATCACGTTCACTCCTGATACAGCTGCGGCCCTATGGGGCCCCCTATGGAGCTCTGGAGCTCTGGGGTCACCTAAAACTGCCGGGTCATTTTCACATGGACTATTGCCAACTCAGGATGCTCCTGGGGCAATGAGTGATTTCCACCGCAGACGCAGGCCCTGACGTATCACCTGCCAGGCCTGTGCCTTCTGTTGCTTTCATGGTGTGGGCTGGCATTCTAGTACTGACTTCTCTTTATGGTCATGTCCTGATGATTCTGGGCTTTTCCCAAATCAATGGTGCATTCTTTGGTGGGGGGGGGGGCAGGAACATGCTGTTTCTCTTTTGCTTTGAGCAGAGAGCCTGGCACAAAGGTTTGCAAACCATAGCTGCTCTGCAAAGACTTAAATTGCCTAACTGTGAAATGAGGGTTTCCACTCTGAGGTCCTGGGCAACCCCAGCAGCGAGCTGACTCTGGGCTCTAAGCCCCCTATTTGAACCACAACAGTCACATGGCTTCTTCTGGTAGCAATGGTGGGCAGCAGGGTGGTGCCCAGGAAAGAGCACTTGCTCTGGAGCTGAGACATTTGGTCTGAATCCAGGCTCCAAGACATGGCTGTGTTATGAATGGATGGATGGATGGATGGATGGATAGATGGATAAAGGAGTGAATGGACAGATGGATGGACACATGAGTGAATGAAGAAAGGAATGAATGGATAACTGAGTGATTGACTGGATGGATGAATGTATGGATGAAGGAATGGATGGATGAATAAAAAATGGATGAATGAATGATGAATGGGGGATATACTCGTCCATTATTTATTGACTCATCCATTCACCTATTAATTTATGAGAAAAGACTACATGAATGACTAATTGAATAAATAGATGAATGACTGGATGGATTGATTGATAGATGAATGAAGGAATAAATGGATAGATGGATTGATGAGGAGATGGGTGAATGAATGAGTAGATAGATAAAGAATAGGTGGATGAATGCAAGAGTGAATGGGTGGATGAATGGATGGATGAGTGGATAGACAGAGGATAGATGGATGAATGAATGAGCAGATAGACAGGATTGATGGATGAATGAATGGATGAGTGGATGGATGAATGAATGGTGGATGGATGAATGGATAGATGGACAGATGTATGAATGGATAGATGATGGATGAATGGATGGACAGATGGATGAGTGGATGGATGAGTGGATGGATGAATGGATGAGTGGATGGACGAGTGGATGGATGGATGGACAGGTGATAGAATGCCAGCCCCCAAACATCTGTTTTTCAGCTCCCACTCTGCCTGTCTCGTGCTACATTGCTGGAATTCTCTCCATCTTGGAGACCGTCAGTCTTTCAATGGCAAGGAAGATGGACACCTTCCCCTCCACCTTGGGCCTCATATGCTAGGTCCTTGAGCCCCCATCGACTCCAAGCCCAGTGCCCCTGTGCATCTCCAATGTCCTCACACATTCCCAGGGGCCTGCATGGGTCCCCTGACTCCCCTTAGCCACTCACCCTGCACGATGACTCTCTGCAGGAGCCTTAGCCCAGCCTCCTGCAGCCCTCCAAACCAGGAGCTCAAAGGTTCCACACTTCCTCCCTTCTGGAATCTTCCCTGACTGTTCCTGGGGCATCTCCATACCAGCTGTATGCTGGTAGGCACTGTTTGCTTTTCCAGTCTCAAGTTTTTTTTGTTTTTTTTTTTTATCATTTTCTCCAGGAAAATATTTGTCTTCCCATTACTTTAATCATGCCTCTCGGGTCGGTGGGGGAGGTCTTGGAGGAGAATTAGTTCTGTTTCTTATTTGCTGTGCTAGGAGAACAAACAGGCTTGTTTGATTTACCTGTGTTTTCCCAGTAGGTGGACCCCGTGCAGCAAGCTCTGAGCAGACCTCCTGCCCTTTCACCCGGAGTCCCCAGCAGACCATGGAAAAGAGCTTGAACCGCAGCCAGGCTGGGGTGGGAGCAGACCGGCCTGCAGCAGGTGCTACACCCCAGGCGGCTGCACTGGAGCTGAGCTTCTGTTTTGTGAAATCTATGATGCATCCAGATTTCCCGTGTCAGGGTGCAAAGGGCTGTGGCTTTGGAGCCAAACAGCCATTCAAGTTCCTTTGTGTTGTCAGAGCTGGAACGGTTTCTTCAGTGTATTTCTACAGCGCAGGGGGAGCCCTCCTCCCCCAACTCTGTTGTAAACTATCATAGTGGGGGTGTTAGGGTACATCCGTGGGCCAGAGATGCTCTCATATCTGCTCTTTGGGGTTTATAATCCAAGCCAGTGACTCAGGAGGCACTTGAGGAAGGGGTGGGAATGGCAGACTGGGGTAGCTGAGCAGGGATGTGCAGAGGGTGGGTACTGGGTAGTGTGCTGCAGATGGGGGTCATGGCGGACCCCATAAAGCTGACGCCTCAGAGGAGGGAGGGGACTTAATTCTAGGCCCACCCGATCCCACACAGGCTTGCTATACCCCTCTCCCCACTGAATGAGACCAAACTGGCCACATGATCATGTTCAACAATGACTCTTCTCCTCTCCCTTCTCCTGGGCATTCATCAGCCAGAGATGCAGTCAGGGTGTGGGGCTTGTGGGGGGGCCTCATTTCTCCATGATCCCCCAAACACACCCCAGGGAGGCCTGCGGGGGGGGGGGCAAGGACCACGGCCTTTGGATTCCTGTTTAGCACAGAAGGAAGTGGAACTCTAGAGACAGAGCCCTCATGCGTGGTGGGGGCGGGGGGAGGGAGGGCATCTGTGGGATGCTTTTTTTTTTCCCCGGGACTCGAAACAGTGCTCCTTTGGGGGTTGGTGCTTCTGCCCCCACACCGGGGGCCCATTCTGAGACAGATGGTCCCCGTGGGGCTGTTCTCACACAGGAGCAAGAAGAATCAGTTTGGAGCGTTCTGGATCGGGTGCCAGGGGAAGCAGATTGCCAGCCCTTATTCTGGGGCTGTGGGTGGATGGGTGGTTTGGGAGCGGAGCTCTTCCAAGAATGTGTTTTCCCTTCCATGTTCGGAGCCGCTGCACTCTCCTCTCTGCTCTTTTGGGGCTGGCAGGAAGAAGTGTGAGAGTTGCTTTGCCTCTGCCTAGCTGCTCAGGCCAAGCAGGGGGGTGGGTGGGGATGGGGGAGTTGCATTTGGTGAGGGCCTGGGTGTCCTTCCTACCCAAAGGGTAAAACCATGGCCTGCTTGCTCCCCGTGCCTAGTTCATAGGCCAGCTTGGTGATCGGCCCCATTCTTGCCCTGCAAGGCTGCAGGATCGAGTCCCAAGCTTGGGTGGCACGCTCAAGATCCCTTCAGAGTGCCCTCGACTGACTCCTAACCACCCTCCTGGACCTCCAGTGCCGCCCGCACAGGGCACAGCTCCATGGCTGTGCCCACGTGGTGGGCTCCTGGTTAGAACCCTCCCCTCCTCCCCGCCTGGGCAGGCCTCCCTCCCTCCTGGGAGGCTTCCTCTATCCCTTCACCTCTGGCCCCCTGTGGCCACCCCCTGTGTCCTCCTGTAGGAGGACTGCCCCTTGGTGGTGGGAGGAAGCAGGAAGCCAGCACATTGCATAGTGAGCCAGGCCTGAGGAAACCGAGCTGTCTCCTGTCCCCCAGGCCTAGCAAAACCTGAGGAGAAAGTCATAGAGAAGGCCCTGCGTGGATAGAGACGCAGTCTGTTTGGGGAGAACATTCTGGAAGGGAGTCAAAGGCACTCCCAGCTTCTTCCTCCCCTCTTTTGCTTGTCCTTGCTGTTGGCTGAGAGCACTCAGAAGGAGTCAGGGGACACTCTATGCAGATCTGAGGTCCCACTGGGGCAGAGGGAGGGCTGGGGGAAGGGTCAGGTCTGAACCCTGAAGGGAGGTAGAGTTACAGACAGCTCACTAGATTGGTTCTTTGGGACAGGCTACTCAGTCACACAGCAGGAATCTAAGCTCTGGTGTTCCTGCTGTGGCACTGGCCATGCTTGCTCATTGGGGAGCAGTCTAGAGTGGTCACCTGGCTTACCTGGCCTCCTGGGAGGCCATCTTGCCGGGAGAAGTAGGAGGCACTGTGCATACATGTGCATGTGTGCACATGCACACATGCATGCATGTGCTCATGTGTGTGTGGCGCGTGTGTGTACGCTCATGAGTGTGCATGTGTGTGGTATTTAAGGGCAGAGACCTAGGAGAGATGGAAGAGCTGTGGGCCCTGGGTCAGGGAACACCCACACAGACCTTGCTTTACACCCAAACCTACCTCAGTTCCTTCTCTCTTTTCTGGAAAATTCAGGCGCTCATTTTGTGTTCTATAATTTCAAATGTCCCCGTGTGTCACGGTTTCTATCTTGGAGCCAGGCTGTGGAAGAGCCAGGGGAAGATGTCTCCTGGCTGCTGTCACAGTCATGGAATCTCAGCGAGGTCCCGCCAGTAGAGACCGGAGTGGCCCAAGGTGGACCTGATGTGGAAGTCTCTCCCCCTCCCCCCCAGCCCCGTGAATCTGACTGCCCTGCACGCCTCAAGATCTCCCCACAAACCTTCCCTTCCCAGGCCTTTGCCTTTTCTCTTTCCCATCCGCCCTCCTCGGCCCCCATCTCCATCCTTGCCAGTCTTTATCTCCATTTCCCCACCCTGCTTGGAAAAGCAGCAGCTTCTGTTTTGTTAAAGCATTCGCGGAAACCCTGTTCCAGGAGATTCTCACTTACTCCTTCTGTTTTGTTTTGTTTTTTTTGTCTTGTTTTGAGACAAGCTCTTGCTGCAGAGCTGGAGCTCGGCTCACACTTGAGATCTTTCCACCTCAGCCTCCCAAAGGCTGGAATTACAGGTGTGCACCTGGCTCTCCGAAGGCCTACGGAGAACGATTAGAAGTCAGCTTTGCTGGAGAGTCTAACTGAGCCACTTTCTGCTTCTAGCATCAACCAAATTGGTGATCACTGGCAGCACAGAAAAATCACCAGCACAAGTCCTCGAGCGATCTTTCCTTGAACCCGTTTGGTTCTGACATCTGCTTACTGTTTATCTTCTGACTGAGGAAATGGAAAAGTTGACAAATAGTTTAACCCAGCAAGTGTAAGATTTCTTTATCCCCACCCCACTGCGAACGTGTTTACAGAACACCAATCTGCCAACATCCCCCCCCCTCCGCCCCTCCCACCTCATCTCTCCAGGACACTAGCACAAAAGATAGACAAATATTTATATTCCACCAACTCAAGATGGTTTTCATAGCTTCCCCCCCCCCCAATGTTTAACTGACTTCAAGTGAATGACAATGGCCCTTCAGTGTGGTTACGAGAGTTTGCCATTAATTTTCACTTGAAATTAGATCCAGCTGGTAGAAATGCCTGCACTGAATTCTCAGTCCTAATGATTTGCTTTACCCCAAACTCGGGCCGCGTTCTGTCAGCCGGCTGCACACACCAGAGCCCTAGGAGCATTTATCTCTATTATGTGTGAACGAGCACTAGATCCAGGGTGTAGCATCTGAGGCTGGGGAGCTGGGTAGAGGCCACCAGAGAAGGCAGGCTTGGCACACCAGCCATTTTTTTTTTTTTTTGGTGATAGAGATACTGACCCAACTCCAAGAAGGAACAGGAGGACTGCTGTCCACTGAGCACAGATTGATTTTCCAGTATTGATTAGCAATGTCTGCCTTGGTCTCTAGGAAGGATGGGAGGGGATGGTCACAAGAGGCCAAGTATTTGCTATGCTTGGGTTGGATGAGCCTCAGAGAAGGCCTTTTATTTTGTTTTTGGCTAGGCAGGTGCTCTACCACTTAAGCCATGCCCCAAGCTCTGTTTTGCTTCAGTTATTTTTCAGAGAAGGTCCTGTGCATTTTCTGACCAGGACCAGCTTCTGATGGCAATCCTTCTACTTAGGCCTCCTGTGTAGCAGGGATTACAGGTATGTACCAAGACACCAGGCTTGTTAAAACAAGCTCCCCTAGCTTTGTTTGTTTGTTTGAATGTTTTCCTTTGCCCAGACTGACCTTGAACCATGATCCTCTCTGTCTTTCCCTCCTGTTGCTAGGATTACAGGCATGAACCACCGTGCCTGGCTCTTAAGATTAGTTTTGTAATAAAGAAAAGTTGGGACATGATGACGCTAGCTTCACTGGAAGCCGGGGCGGCTGGAGGCAGTGCCTCTGTGCAGCCGAGTCTTATCACTTGGTAGGTTCTGAACCCAAGCCACGGCGGCTCTCAGGTGAGCGGATGCAGCCCGTCCACAGGCAACCCCGGGCTGGCATCCCTGAGCTGCAGCACAAGATGCCTCACAGGTGACTTAATTTCTTTTTCTATTTATCTAATGTTGGTGGATGCAACTCCCCCCCTCCCCCCCACATCCTAGTGCTCTGTGCTTTTCTTCTAAGTGTGATGCACAGGTGTTGGGGCCTAGCCTGGCACAAGGCCCATCTATGGTGTCACATCCAAGCTTTCTTGTGCCCCATGGCACAGGAGCGCCTACTTCAAGCATAACCAGAGAGGTTGAGAGAGTTATGGCACATTGACGCAATACGACAGCATGAGCCAGGCTGAGGGCTTGAACTGGTGCTACTGCCCATATCCTCCCAACACATGGAAGGCTGTGCTCTGCCTGCAGACTGGAAATAAATAAGCCTGGTCAGCCTCAGACCTTGATCCTTAGATCTCAGCCTCCCGAATAGCTGAGATTATAGGCATGAGCCACTGGTGCCTGGCTACCTTTTAACTTTTTAAAAAAAATTTTTTGGTCGGCTATGGGGCTTGAACTCTGGGCCTGAACGCTGTCTCTCATCTTTTCAGCTCAAGGCGAGTACTCTACCACTTGAGCCACTGCGCCACTTTTGGTTTTCTGAGTGGTTTACGGAGATGAGAGTCTCACAGACTTTCTCGCCCAGGCTGGCTTCCAACTGCGATCCTCAGATCTCAGCCTCCTGAGTAGCTAGGACTATAGGCGTGAGCCAGCGGCACCTGGCTCAGCCTAAATATTTTAAGGTTCTATTCAGGAGCTGTGTGCCTTCAGCGGAGGGAGCCACGGCCAACCACACCGACAGCTCAGCCTTTCCTGATGCCTGAGTGGGGGCATCCACGTTTCTGTGGTTCTCCAGGCCTCTAAGGTCACAGTGCTGTCCAGCAGGTGCCACAAGAGTAGCTGTGGCTGCCTGGCAGCCAGTGCTTCAGGCACACCATGCTCTGTTCAAATGGCATCTGCTGCGGAATCTGTATTAGAAACATATTTTTTTCCCCAAATAGAGAAAATGTGAATTATGCAGGGAGAAAACTGACAAGTACTCGTACACTGTGATATGTGTCTGCTCATGTGCTGTGAAACAGTTCCTCATGTTCACTCCATCAAGAAGGCATCAGGAGGTAGTACTGTGTGTATGTGTTGTGTGTGCATGTGTGTGTGTGTGTGTGGTATATGTGCATGTGTGTACCGTTGAACCCAGGGCCTGGGTACTGTTCACGTTGGTGGTTAGTTAGAAGGAAGAGTCTCATGGACTACCCTGCCTGGGCTGACTTCGAACCATGATCCTCAGATCCTAGCCTCCTGAGTAGTTAGGATTACAGGTCTAGTCACTGGTGCCTGGCTGCTTTAATAATAAAACCATGATAGTGGTATTGGCTGCCAGGAGCTCTGATCTGAAGGCAAAGATGCTTGATACTCAGTCCTGACAGCTTGTTCTATGCTTGACCTGTGGCTCTTGATCAGCCAGATCCAGCAATGGCCTGAGGGTGGCCCAGAGGTGGCCAGAGGCCTGCAGACATGTCCTGAGGCGGTGCCTGGCTAGCCATTAAGCTCTTTGATAGCTAGGGTCATGTCACCACTCATCCCCCTATTTGCCAAAGTCCCATTGGGCAGAATCTGTGGCTTTGGCTCTGTGACTCTTCACCTTTAATGAGCTCCTGAAGACTTCCAAAGGCATGCTAATGGACAATCACTGCTTCCTAGGAGTTCTTGCATTATATTTCCTATGATTAAAATGATTTAATTCTAAGGATTATATGGCATTTCAGGTCTTCCCTGCTCCTTGAGACCCATGTCAAATTGGCTCAGACCCCCAATTCCTCCCCTGTGGAGATCCAGGCACCCCACATGACCTGTGACCCTCTAGGCCCCACAAAGCCTTGGGCTCTGGCTTTTGCACATACTCTTCTTCCCCACACGGAGGCATGTGGCTCTGGACATTTGGGATTCTTTGTGGCTCGTGAGTGAGGCCGGCTGACTTAAAGATTCAAGGTGGGCAGAACCGGAAAAGAAAGGAGTTACATAACTGCTGTGGAAGCAACTTTAGGCTGGCATTTTATTTTGTGTGCTAGTCCTGGGGATGGAACTCAGGGCCTGGGTGCTGTCCTTGAGCCTTTGTGCTCAGGGAGAACTTTCTACCACTTGAGCTATAGTACCAGTTCCAACTTTTTTGGTGGTTCATTGAAGATCAGGCTTTCCTTCCTGGGCCGGGCTTTGGACATTGATCCTCAGATCTCAGATTCCTGAGTAGCTGGGGTTATAGGGGTGAGTCACTGGCTCTCAGTGGGGTTCCTATTCTTCACACATTCTCCAGCCACGCCACCATCAAACATGTCTGTCTTGCCTTTCCCTCCAGGCACCTACAGCTTGGCACCATCTTGCTGCTCCTTCATTCCCTCCTTCCCTGAGTCTCTCTCCTCCCTCTTCCTCCTCTTCCTCCTCCTTCTTTTGGTTGGTCATGGGGCTTGAACTGTAGGCCTGGGAACTGTCCCTGAGCTCTTCAGCTCACGGCAAGTGCTCTACCACTTGAGCCACAGCTCCACTTCTGTCTTTCTGATGGTTAGTTGGAGATAAGAGTCGCATGGACTTTCTTGCTCAGGCAGGCTTTGAACTGGGACCCTCAGATCTCAGCCACCTGTGTAGCTAGGATTACAGGTGTGAGCCACCAGCGCCCAGCCTCCCTCTTCCTTTTTAAACAATCTTTCACTCCTTTCCCTGTGGAGCGGGTTGGCCTAGGCCCTCTGCCTTGGCCACAGCTCTCTGATTCCTCCAGACCTCAGCACCTTGAGTCTCTCAGTGGAGATGCCACGTCTTCTTTCCAGGAGGCTGTGTAGGAGTCAGATTGCTGTCAAGATCCCTGGTCAAAGGTCTCTGCAGGTGGAGTATGGCATGGAAGGCGGGATGGAGACCCCAGGTCTCACCAAAACAAGGCTAGCAGGTGAGACTGCTTTCACCACAACTTTTCTTTCTGGATCTTATTTACCCACTTGTACAAAAAAGGTCTGATTTTTAGACAGCCTTAGCACTTGAAGTGTCTCAGGCCTTGCACGGTAGAATGGATGACTCCACGCATGGCTGGGCTAGGGGGAAATCGGGGCTCTTCACCCCACTTCCTGGAGGTTGCTCTGCATGTCTGTTTTGTGAGGGCTGTTTTGGGGACTGAGTCCTGCTATGTGTGAATTAGGTGTGAGTTTTCCTTTCCTTTGCCCAGCACTGTCTTTCAGAACCGCCTGTGGGAGGGTGTTTCAGCAGGTGTTAAAGTTCCACAGGGCCACACGGTGTCGGGGGTATGGGACAGCCCCAGAACTGGGCTCAGGGCAGGCATGGGGCACCCACTCTTTCCGCCCTGGGCGGCACATCCAGCCCACCGACTTCTGATTGGTCAGTTTCCTGCTAAACCCATGTGCTCCGCATCCCCCAAGCCCAGGTTCAGAGAGGGCTGACACCAGGGTTGGTGCAGGCGCAGTAGGTACTGGGAATGACACCTGGTCCCCACTCACAGACACAAGCTGGCCCACCATGGGCTTTCCCAGGTCACATGCCAAGGTTCAAGGGCACCATCGGGTCTGGGCAGACTGCAGAATCTGCCATGATCTCTCTGATAAAAATGGAGACTTTTCTTCTAGCCCCATACGATCGAGTGTGAGGAGTCACCACAAACCACAGCACCATCTACCTCTGGATGATTCATTCCCGAGAACCGTGTGGGGCTTGTGTGCGGAAACCCACAAAACTTAAAAGATTTGAATCCATGTTGAAGATAGGAGTCTGCCCTTACCTGGGCCAATGGAGCAGCTAGTGGTATTAGGTTTTCCCAAATCGATGCACAAACCTAGAGAGAAAAAAAAATTCTAATTAGCATCTCAGTGGAAACCGATGGTTACTTGACAAAACAACTCCACCATGTATCTGGAAGAACAACAAGTTAAAAATAGCTAAGAAATTTCTGAAACAACATGACAGGATTTCCTTTAACAAATCTTACGGTGTGTGTTTTAAAGACACAGCATTTTTACCACGAAGTTCAGTGAGCGCCAGCAGCCGCTGGCTGACTGCTTGGTTATTCTTTTTTTCTTTCTTTTTTGGTCTGAGATGGGGACTTGAACTCAGTACCTGAAACTTTAGACTGCTTGGTTTTCAACCAAGCTTGCTGTGCTGATCAAAGCAACTCAAGATGGAAAGAAGGCTGTAGACCAATGGGAAAAGCTTCCATTAGCAAAAGACATTGAGGAAATGACTGTGGAAAGAATCACTTTAGATCCTTACCTCCTTCTCAAGTAAATCCTGGGTAAATTATAGCATTTATAAATCACATAGGAGACACAAAAGCAGCTAAATATGTAAATGATTTCAGAGTGAATAATGCCTACCTAAACTTAACAGCAAAAGAAATGGTCAAGATTACCCACACAGAACACACATATATAAATTAAAAGGTAAGTGACAATTTGAGGAAACCATTTGCAGCTAGAAGTAACAGAAGGAAAATAGCCTTAACCCATGAGGAGCTTTTGGAGAGTTTAAAGATAAAGACTATGTTCCCAGCAGAAACGCTGGCCAAGGTCATCTGCAAGAGAAGATGGAGGATAGTGAACATATGACAAAATGTTCGATTATACCATGAGTCAGAGATGCAGAATAACTCAATAATAGTATCTCGGTTCATAGATAGAAGGAGGAAGAGAAAGAGGAGGAAGGGGAGGACCAAGAGGAAGAGAAGGAAAAAGAGCAGGAGAAAGAGGAGAGAGGAGGAGGAGGAAGAGGAAGATGAGGAGGCGGGAGAGAAGATGACAGTGGAGACAGTGTTCCCTTTAAAAGGTAATCTCACATGAATCTCACAGGTCACAGCCTTTTCCCAGTCTTCCTGCTCAGGGCGGGGCTCGTGGATGGATGAAAGGATGAAGGACCACAGCAGTTTATTCATTCTGTTGGCTTCTGAATCCCGAGTGTCCACACCAGGGCCCCGCCTCTGGGGAGGGCTCCACACCTATGGACTGAACAATGAATGAACGGCATGGTGGGTTGGTGGTCAGACCATGTCACAGGTGCTGCGGCTGGCCGGCTCTGCACTGGCCCTGGGCTGACTGAGGGAAAAGACAGGCAAGGGATAGATGGAGCAGAAGACAGAGGCCACAGCCTCCTTGCCTCCTCTGGCAGCCAGTGGAGGCTGGAGACCTGCAACTCTGCTTATGTGTGTGTGTCCCAGAAGCCTGGGCCAGGTCCTTTTCTTGGAGCTGGACTCTCCCAAGTTTCTCTCTCTCAACTTTCCCCACTTTTGCTGTGTGTGCATGGTGGTGAGGGGGCGGGGGAGAGTGGGGGGAGTCTGGGCACTGCCCCTAAATCACAGTCTGGATCTGAGTGTTGTTTTGGGAACGAGCCATCAGCATGGTGACGGAGCCCGCCGTCCATCACGCCCCTGCGGCCCCTGACACCCGGCGCTGGGGTGTAATCAGAGCAATGGTGTTCTGATCTACGAGTAGTGTTCATCATCTCCTGGCTGGCACCTTGACATATTACCTTAGCTTGCTATCAGTGGGGCGGCCCCTTAATGTATTTCTGTAATCCATCACCCATGGCTGGTGGCCCAGGAGGCTTGCTGATGCCGGCCTGCTAGAGCCCTTTCTGTGAGTCTCCCTGAGTTCCTGGTCTCTTAAAAATTCATGCTTGGGAGTTCGTTAATGCCTTAGAGAGAGTGAGAGGGGGGCAGAAACAGAAAAGCAGGGCAACTGCGGGGCCGGAAGAGAGAGGTCAGAGAGAGACAAAGAAGGGAAAAGGAGAAGGGAACAGAAACTAGAGACAGAGATGGGAAGCAAAGAGGGGAGAGAAGAGATGGAGAGGAAGGAAGAAAGAAAGATGGCTGTCAGGAAAGAAAGGAGAAAGAGGAGAGGAAGGGAAGAAGAAAGGAAGAAACGAAGGAAGAAAGGAAGAAAGGAAGAAAGGGAGGGATGGAGGAAGGGATGGAGGGAGGGAGGGAGGGAGGGAGGGAAGGAGGGAGGGTGGGAAGAAAGGAGGGAGGAAGCCAGGTGCCAGTAGCTCACGCCTGTAATTCCAGCTACTCAGGAGGCTGAGATCTGAGGATACAGTTTGAAGCCAGCCCAGCCAGGAAAGTCTGTGAGACTCCACACACGAAGAAGAAGAATAAGGAGGAACAGAGGCCAAGGGAGGGAACATGGAGAGCCATGGGAGGGAGTAGCTAGCGAGGGGACCTGAACTTGCAGCTCTGGGTTAGGACAGAAGTCACTGGAGGCGTTGCCATTGTTTCTAGGGGGGGTGGTGGTGGTGGTGGAATGGGATGTAGAGGGAGTGGGGTTGTAGGAAGGGCATGGGGTAGGCGTGGAAAGTTCTCCTTCCGTAGAGAGCGAAAGGGCGTTGTGCCATCCAGAACCTTCCCCTCCTACCTCCATGGCTGCAGAGGCTGCCTAGGTGGGAATGGACATGGCATCACCGTGGCCCTGAGCAGTCACTCACGCGGGCCCCTGGTGGCCTTGCGTGTGAACAGCAGACGGCTGGCCCCCAGAAGTGTGCATCAGAACAGACACCCAGTCAGAGGGGCTAAAGCACGCATGGAGAGCTTGTGCAGGCCGCCTGGGGGCCTCCCACTGGGTCTGGGGATGGCTATGGCCGCAGGCTGTAGGGTGATCTTGAGAGTCGCTTAGCTCTCTCCTAGAGACCCCCTCATTCACCCCTGCACCAGGGCGGTGCCCTCCCCTGGGACTCCTCCTGGCTAGCTGGAGTTCCTCTTGTCTTTTTCTTCTTTCAATCTGGGATTGTGGTTTAGTAGAAAAAGCTGGAAGTGGCACTGTGGCTCAAGTGGTAGAGCTCTAGCCTTGAGCAAAAAGCTCAGGGACAGTGCCCAGGGCCCTGAGTTCAAGCCCCAGGACTGGCAAAAACAAAAACAAAAACAAAAAACCTTGGCTGTTTTATCTCTCTTTCTGTATCCCTGGACTCGGTCTTCGAGGCTGCAGAGACAAAGACCTGATCCTGGTGATACAGTTTCCACTCAGGCCCCCAAGCCCATCTGCTTAGGCACCATCTTTACTCAGACAGCCAACAGCTGGCGCCCCTCACCCATAGGTCCCCAAACCATGGTCACTGCACCACCCCATGTCCCTTTTGGCTTCCATATGGCAATGACAGAGCTCCAGTGTCTCCAACTGCACAGCCAGCTCGCTAGCCGTATTGTCTCCTCCTTCTTAGCATGAGATGATATCAGAAGAATGTGGCTGCTGGTGGAAGTGTGATCTAGGCACCTCCCCCGCCCCCCCCCCCCCCCCCAGGAACCTGGAGGTTCTGGAGGGCTCTGCTCCGTGCATCAGTGGTTTGTGCCTTTTTTTTTTTTTTAACCTTGGTTGTGGAGCTTGAACTCAGGGCCTGGGTAGTGTCTCTGAGCTCTTTTGCTCAAGGCTACCACTCTACCACTTTGAGCCACAGCTCCACTATTTTTTTTTTTTCGGTCGTGGGGCCTGAACTCGGCCTGGGCGCTGTCCCTCAGCTCTTCAGCTTAAGACTAGCGCTCTACCACTTTAGTCACAGCACCACTTCCAGCTTTTTCTGCTTATGTGGTCCTGAGGAATCGAACCCAGGCCTCAGGCGTGCAAGGCAAGCACTCTATCCCTGAGCCACCTTCCTAGCCCTCCACTATTGGTTTTTGAGTGGTTAATTGGAGATAAGAGTCTCATGGGGATTTTTCTGCCTGGGCTGGCTTCAAATTGCTATCCTTAGATCTCAGCCTCCTGAGTAGCTAGGATTACTGGCACCGGTGGTTTGTACCCTTTTTATTATTGAGTAATATTCCATAGTGCCAGTATCACCTGGCACTGTTTAGCCATTCACGGCTGAAGGACAGCTGGGCCATTTCCAGTTTGGGGCTAATGCACATAAAGCTGGTATAAACATTTCTCACACAGGTTTCATGTGCGTGTGTGTGAAAATAAGTTTTCATGTTTCTGGGATCAATGCCCAGGATTTGCAATTGCTGGGTTTTGTGATAAATTCATGTTTAATTTGAAAGGAGCTGCCAAACTGTTTTCCACTGTGGATGTACCGTTCTACATTACCACCAGCAAAGGTAAACTGAGGCAATTTTTCTGCATAACTACCAGCATGTTGTCAGTATATTTTAGCCACTTGGATATGTGCATAGTGACAGATCTTGTGGTTTTAATTTGTGCTCCTCTAATGGCTAATGATATTGAACATTTTCAGGTGCTTATCTGCCTGTTGAGGAGTTTTTTTGGGGGGAGGAGGTTTGGGGGGACAGGTTCTTGATACATAGTTAGCCTAACCTGGCCTTGAACTCAGCATTCTCCCGCCTCATCCTCCAGAATGCTGGGATTATAGGCATGAACCACTATCCTTGGCCTGAGAGATTTTGTACAGGGTATTTACTCTACAAGACCTTTGTTGGATGGATGATTTTTAACTATTTTTTTTTTTTTACCACTTTATGTCATGCCTGCGTCATTCTTCTCACAAGGTATTTTATAGACAAAAATTTAGATTGATAAATTTTGATAAAGTCAGAGTAGTCATTTTCCCCTTTGTGGATTATGCCTTAGGTTTCAAGTAGAAGAACTCTTTGCCCAAACTCAGACCTCAGTGATTTTTCTCCTCCCTTTTTGTCTAAGAAATACTAATACTCAGTCGAAGACTCACTCATACTGGTCCACACACCTGTCCCTCACTGAAGCTCACAGACCTAGGGCTGTGGCTGCATCTTGCAGCCTTCTAGATGAAGCTCTCCCTTCTTTTCTAAGAATTGTTTTAGCTTTTTTGTTTTAGTACTTTGCCTTTTTAATGTTGAACTTTAGAATAAGTTTGTGTATCACTATAAAAAATTCTTCCTGTGATTTTGATCAGGATTGTGTTAAAACCATGTGTCAGCCAGGTGCTGGTGGCTCACGCTTATAATCTAGCTATTCAGAAGGCTGAGATCTGAGGATCATGGTTCAAAGACAGCCAGGGCAGGAAAGTCTGTGAAACTCTTACCTCCAGTTAACCACCAGAAAACTGAAAGTGGCATGGTGGCTCAAGTGGTAGAGTGCTAGCCTTGAGCAGAAGAGCCCAGGGACAGTGACCAGGCCCAGAGTTCAAGCCCCATGACCAACAAAACAAACAAACAAAAGTTTGTCAGTTTGGAGAAACCAACAGTTGTCCTGTGCCGAGTCTCTATCCATGAACATAGCTTGTCTCTATGAACATAGTATTCCTCTCATCATGAACACAACGTATCTCTACTCATGAACATAGCATGCTTCTGTTCATGAACATAGCAAGTCTTTATTCATGAGCTTAATATACCTCTATTCATGAACATAGTGTGCCTCTACATTTGTTCATGTCCTGGATGCCCTTTATCAGCTGAGACTGTAAACTTTTCAGTGTACAGCTCCTACGTGTGTGTTATTAGTTTTGGTCATAGTCTGGAGTTTCAAGGTGCCTGCCATGTGTGTGCATGTGTGTGTGTGTGCATACCACATATACACCTGCTTGAAGGGGAGACCGGACTATGGCAACCATCTGTCTCTCTCTTTACTTCCTGGCTACCATGAGATGCGCAGTTTGTTCTAACACCGTCCCCCTCCCCCCGCACCCTATTCTCCTCATTGATCCAAAGGCAACGATGGAACAAAACCTTTGCCAAAGCAAACCTCTTCGCCATAGCAAACCTCTTCGTCAAGTTTATTGTGTTTGTTACAGTAATGACCAACACAGATGTATATCCTAAGAGCTCTCTTTTTCTTTCTTAGTAATTAATTGTAATGGTGTTTTATTTTCAGTTTTGGTATTTGTATGTCTGATGCTGGTAGATACAGGTAGAAATATGATTGACTTTTATATGTTTATCTCTTATCTTGTAAAGGATGAGCACTGTTTAGGTGAACTAGGTTTTTGTCTGCTATTTTTCTCTCTCTGTGTGTGTGTGTGTGTGTGTGTGTGTGTGTGTGTGTGTGTGTGTGTGTGTGTGTGTGTGTGTGCCATTCTTGGAATTTCATATGTACACAGCCATGTTTTCTGCATAGGGAGAGAGCCATGTTTTTATTGTCTTTCCTTGACATTTTACACAGGCTAAGCCTTCTAGCATTGTGCTGATAAGTGTGTTGAGAAAAGAGAATCTTTTTCTTGCTCCTGGCCTCAGACAGAAAACACCCCAGCCTTCTACCACTATTTATGAAAATGTTTACATTATTTATTACTAAGACTGGCCAAGGTTTTTTCCCCCTTCATCCATTCATTTGCTAGAGGGATTTCTTTTTTCTTCTTCTTTTGTATTTTATTTTTTTACTACCTAACCTGGTTAGTTTGTTGATTACTTTTCAAGTTGTGAACCAATGTCAGACTCTGGAATAAGATCCACTCAGCCCTAGCACCAAGTTCTTAAATACTGTGGAATCCTATTTGCTAATATTTTGCTAAGGATTTTTTTCTTGTTTCTTTGTGTCCAAAACTGGGGCTCAAGCTGAGTGTCTGACATGAGTGCTCCTTGGCTGTTGCTCTACCACCTGACCCATGCCTCCAGCCCCTGCGAAGGATTTCTGCATCTACATTCACAAGATTCAATCTCTTTTGCATCAGTCAGCCTTTGGTTTTGGCATGGGGCTAAAATACCAGCTTTAGTGTGGTACATACATATAGAACTCCCCTATGACCCAGAAATCCCACTTCTGGGAAGCTACCCCAATGTCCACAAACAAGGCCAAACTAAACCCACCAGTACTACGATGTTCATCGCAGCATTATTTATCATAACCAAGATATGGAACCAACCCAATGTCCCTCAGTAGATGAATGGATCAAGAAAATGTATTCTATGCTTCCATCAGAAAGAATAACATTGTTCCATTCATAAGGAAATGGAAAAAAAATATATTAAATGAAGTAAGCCAGACCAAAAAACGCAGATCACATGATCTCCCTCATCTGTAAGAACTAGAATATGTAGAAGATACTCTAAACAGGGGATCTCAAGATCCCAAACACTTAGTACAAAGGACTATATATAAGGAAGCATATTAACACAAACTCCCAACTTTTGGAAAAAAGAGCCTCATTAGACTCTCTATACAGTTCGTTCTTTTTCTCTATTGTTGTTTTTCCCCCATGGTTTCCCTCATTTGCAACAATTAGTATACATCTAGGATAATTTTATCAGATGAGCAGAAAAACCCAAAAGCCATGCACATACGACTGTATAACATGATGCTAAGCAAAACAAACCCCAAGATATGGACACAAGTGGTTCTTCTTCGTTGTTGTTGTTTTTAATGTACTATGAGATGGTTTTGTTTCCTTTGTATGTTCTTTCCCCTATGGTATATCTCCTGATGTCACTGATAGTGGTTTACCCTGCATCTTGTATATACATTTGTCCAATTCAGGGAGGGGAAGGGGAATAACAAGACACAGGATGACCCATTGCAACAATGATACCCCCAAGACAGTATACTGGAAATGAACTTTACGACTTTGGGGGAGGGGGAAGTGAAGGAGGTGGGAAGGGATAGTGGAAGAACAACAAATGAAGGAGTAAAAATTCTTGACAAGAAATGTACTCATTAACTTATTCATGCAACTGTATCCCCTCTGTAGAGCATCTTTACAATAAAATAAAATTTACAAAAATCAGTTATTGGTTAAAAAAAGAAAAGAATTAGGAAGTGTTCTCTCTTCTACTGTGCTTTGGAAGGGGTGGCGGTCCATTCTTATTTGGACATTTGTATAATTCACCCAGAGAGTAAAACTCTCAGGGCCTGGAGCATCTTTTCTTGGGATTAAAAAACAACAACAAGCCTATGAATTCAACTTTCTTGAATCACTATGTGTGTCTCACCTGCAGGACTATTCATATTATCTGTTTACCGTTAGGTGGATTGTGGTAGTTTGCATTTTTGAAGAAATTGGTCCATTTTATCTAAGTTCTCAAAATGTGTGTGTTTCAATGTCTGCTTGTCTGTTGGATCTTTGGCGATGGTGTTTTCTGAAGGGTACTGGAAATCGTGTCTTATAATTCTTAGTTCTCTAGGTGTGGAGCAGACAGAACTCAGTCTCCTGAGGTTTCCTCTTACCTCTTATGTAGGAAGCCAGGCTCTGGGGCACACTGTCCTACAAGAGGTGACATGGAGGCCTGACACTAAAAACAAATGCAGTCAGATGTGGGTGACTCACACCTGTAATCCCAGCCATTTAGGAGGCTGAGATTTGAAGATATTGGTTTGAAGCCAGCTTGGCCATTAACCAGCAAAATGCTGGAAATGTCACTGTGGCTCAAGTGGCAGAGTGCCACTTGAGTGGAAAAAGCCAAACAAGAGCCCTGAGGCCCTGAGTTCAAGCCTCCACACCAGCATGCGCACACACACACGCACACACATACACGCACACACACAGAGGCAGTGAACAAGGGAGACTGAAAGAGTGAGTTGGAGGTGCAGCCGGAAGCTGCGTTGACCCCCAGAACTGTGGCCTGTAAGGCGAGGCTTCTTTTATAACGGGAGTAAGCAAAGCTAGAAAGACAAGGGCGTGGGGGAGACGCCTGGCAGGTGCGGGGCATGGATCTGAGGGGATTTTGCCCTGGCCAGTTGGTCTTTGCACAGGTGCATGATGCTATGTTATATTAAGATAGACCAGGAAGTGGTGGAGAGGCTCGGGATAGAGGGGTACAGGAATGAAGGGGTGGGGTGCAGGGATGGAGGGATATAAGAGTGGAGGGAGGAGGGGAGGGGTGCAGGAGTAAGGGGTGCAGGGGTGGAGGGCAGAGGGCACAGGGGTGGAGGGGTGGAAGGGTACAGGGGCACAGGATGGTATGCAGGCCCAGGGTTGGGAGTCAGGGGCCTGGTAAAGGATGGAACCACTTTGGTTCACATCATTTTTTTTTTCTGGCAGACTTGTGAGGACACAACAGTCCAGCTAATCATGTGCAAGACACCAAATGGAGACATGGGGGCCTCCTGGTCTCTCCATCAGCGGACAGGAGGGTGCTGGGCAGCCTGGGCACCCTGTCCTGGAGCTCAGGGCCATTCTCTTCAAGCATCCCAGGGCCCAGGTATAATTCCAGCCGGTCCCACAACTCCCAGGGTTTGACCTGCAGCCTGCAGGACATGTAGACTGAGTCTGGGGTCTCTCCACAAGAATGGCCACCTTAGGTGCGGCCCTCAGTGGTGGAGGCGTCCCAAGAGCTCTGGGGTGCGGCCCTCAGTGGTAGCTGCCCCCCTCCACATCTCCTTCCTCTCCTCCATGCCCTTCTTCCCCTGCCTGCACTCCTTCCCATCTCCTGGCCCTTCCCCGTGCCCACCCCACACTGCTGGACCAGCACAGTCTGGCTAGCTTCCAGCACTCCCTGGTTATTTTCCACCCACTCCCTGGTTATCTCCACCATCACTTCTGGTTATCTTCATCACTCCCTGGTTATCTCCACCATCCCTCCCTTGTTATCTTCCTCCAATCCCTGGTTATCTCCAACACTGCTTGGTTATCTCTACCATCACCCCCTGGTTATCTTCAAGTGGCTTCTTGGAACAGACGCTCCACTTCTTCCCACAGAGAAAACAATCAGGCGCTGCTGTGTGGCTGTGAGTGTGGCTTTCCTGAGGACCGCAGGTGGCTGCCATCCTCTCCAGAGGTCAGGGCAGTCTGCAGCATCTCTGAGAGCTTATCTGGTTCCAGGTGGATGGCAGACCCCTGGGGCCCTTCGGGAGGGGGACGGGGTGCCTCGGGGGCACTGGGTTGGGGAGGCAAACTCCAAACAGATCTCATCATATCTGAAGAGGCCTTCCAGTGTTCCCTGACTTTTTGCAGCCCTCCTCCCCTCACCTGCTCCGATTACGAAGGGCACAGGGCTCGGTCCTGGACAGGAAGTCCTTTCTGGATCCCACCACAGTACGTGTGGGGTGCTGGTTTTCTGTTGGCTGGTGATGGACGGTGAAGTCTCTTGTGACGTTGAGTGTGTCTTCTCAATGCTCACTCCCACTGGGACTGGGGCTCCTGGGGGGGCTGTGCCACCACCGGGGCGCGGGTAGGGGCAGGATGCTCTTAGCGCGGCTAGGAGGCCTGTCAGTGCAGCTGCCGTTCTAAGCATGTGCGTGTAACGGTTGCACCTGTAGCAGTGCAGCTGTTGGAGAGGAGGCTTGGGGGCACAGGGAACAAGGTGGGCACCCTATGGTGGCAGATGGGCACCGGCAATGTAGGCAGAGGGGCGACCCCCCAGGAGGTGGGCTGTGTAGGAAGGCAGAGGTGGAAGCCACTGTGCCGTGTGCTCCAACCATCAGCAGATCCTTGGCCAGAGGACCCTGGGAGCTGGCACCACGCTGGGTGAAATCACTTGCAAAATGCCAGCATCTGGTTTCCCAGACACTCAGATGACATCTGCACCATGAGTTCTAGAACCCTGGCTGCTCCTCTGCCCTTCAGTCCCACCCTGTCCACTCAGGCTTTCCGCGTGACAGCTGCAGCCGTGTGGGGTTTGGGCAGTCAGGGAGGCAGTACGGTCCGGTGAGGAAGCTGTCTTCGGCCACCTGATTGTTTTTCCAGAGCCTCAGTTTCCCTATCAGAAAGATGGGGAGAATCTACATCCCCTGCAGAGAATGGACAAGTTCACAGCCCGGCGCCTAGCCCCTCATTACCTGCTCTGCTCTGGGCCAACCTGATTTGACTGGCTCTGGGCCTCAGTTTCCCAACCATGAAATGGGGGTTTGTGTGAAACAAACCTGGGAGGCCCCGTAGAATTGTTATTTCGAAACTGGAGAAGCTAGATGCTTAATCGATGTTTATTGATTGAATGATTGATTGTAGTGAAGCACTTAACCATAACAACCTAAAGTGCATATCTGGGCACACAGATGAGCCTAAGAAATGCCCTTGGTCTTGAAACAAACCTCCGAAGTGTGTGTGTGTGTGTGTTGGGGGGTTTAAAAGGCCCTTTTCAATACTGACCAGACCGGGGGTGGGGGGGTGGGGGGAAAGGGTGTGTGCTCAGAGCTGAGCCGGTGAAATTTTCACCAGACCTCCAAACATATTCAGAATCAGGGAATTAGAGACAACGGGGAGACTGCCAAAAAGAATTTATCTTGGAAGTGGAGCTTGGGGAATAGCACTAATATTTTCGGAAATTGAAACTCCAACCATGAAATTGCCTATCATTTATCACACACGGTCCCTCGAAGGGGAAACGGAAAGGCATTTAGTCTTATTGCCTTTTAAACCCGTGATTGCTGAGCCTAGCCAGTCCGGTGGTGGTTTTCAGAGACGAGGAAAGGGAAAGGGTCTGCCCAGGGCGTCCCTCTGATCTGGTGTTGGGGTCTGCGCCACATACCACAAGGGGCCTGGGCCAGGCCTGGGCAGCTAGGTATGGTGCCATTTCCAGCCTTCATGGGTAGAAACTTGCAAAACCTGGCATTTCTTTCTTTTTGTCAGTCCTGGGGCTTGAACTCAGGACCTGGGCGCTGTCCCTGAGCTTCTTTTGCTCAAGGCTAGCAGTCTACCACTTGAGCCACAGGGCCACTTCTAGTTTTTTCTGAGTAGTTTATTGGAGATAAGAGTCTCACAGACTTTCCTGCCTGGGCTGGCTTTGAATTGCGATCCTCAGATCTCAGCCTCCTGAGTAGCTAGGATAACAGGCGTGAGCCACTGGTGCCGGCTCCAGCCCCTTCTTGATGACTTCTAGAGTCTTCCTGAGGTTCAGGTGCAGGCTTTTCTTCTGGAAGGCTCCACTGGTGGCTCCTGCTTCTCTGCCTGGATGATGATTAATTGTCTCTGTTTTGTTTTGGTGTGTTTTGTTTTCTCTTCCAGGCCAACCCGGAGTCCTGGGTTCGCCATGTGACTGGATCCTGGGTCACCTGAAAAATCTCAGTGCTTATCAAGTACAGACATTTGTGCTGTAGACTGTATCTTCCTCCTGCCTGTCTCTCACCACTGAAGTTGTGTTTGGGCGTAAAGGTGTTAGGTAATTAGGCTCTCTCTCTCTGCTTGTTCAGCCTCTGGCACCACCGTTTAACTCCCTGTGTCTTCGAGTCTGGCTGCCCTAGGTAGCTCTGTGGGTAACTCCAACTGCTGACTCCTTTGCGGGAGGCTTATCTCACTCCTTCAGCTTTGTCAGTGCTGTAGTGGATGTCAACCTTGCTTGCCTTTTGAAGGCTGAGTAATATTCTGCTGCCTACGTGCCCCATTTTGTCATCCACCCATCAGTGGACACTTGACTTGCTTCCACCCCTTGGCCACTGTGAATAATCCTGCTTGAATCTCGGCTTTCAGTTTTTCCAGTCTCCATGACTACATCTGAACAGCTTTATTGGCTATGTGCCAGCTAAACTAAGAAGCTAATATAGCTGCCCTTTACTGAGTCAGACAATGTGCCTGGCCAGGTTTGAGGGTCAGGCTGAAGCCCGGGTGAGGATGCTGCCCCCTAGAAGAAGGCTACGTGCTGGGCACTGGTGGCTCACGCCTGTAATCCTAGCTACTCAGGAGGCTGAGATCTGAGGATCGCGGTTCAAAGCCAGCTTGGGCAGGAAAGTCCATGAGACTCTTATTTCCAATAAACTACCCAAAAACCAAAAGCGGTGCTGTGGTTCAAGTGGTAGAGTGTTTGCCTTGAGCTGAAATGCTGACGGATAGTGGCTAGGCCCAGAGTTCAAGCCCCATGACCAACCAAAAAAAAAAAGATGGCCAAGTGCCCACACATTCCTCCACTGAACAATCATCCAACTTAACAATTCTTCAGCTTTGCAATGGTGTGAAAGCAGACACAGATACCCATTTCGTGTTTGGCTTTCAGCTCAGTGTCCGACAGATTATACACGATGTCCCCACATCCAGCTAGTTGACTGTCCCCAACTGTGGGTGTGCTGAGCACATGTTCAGGGTGCATGCCTAGACTGTATTTATGGTAGAAGTGGCTAGGCTGTAGTTGCAGCAGAAGGGGCGAGGCTGTGGTTGGTTGGTATCTGGTCAGGCAGGAGCTGTCTAATCAGGCTCAAGACTTACAGTCACGGGCGTTTGCCAGGCAAATATGCCAGCTGGTGAGGGCCTACCTGTGGGCTGCTGCCCTCCAGTCTGTCCAAGTCTGGCAGGTTAGAGATGAGCACATTTGGAGGGCTGCTGAGCTCTGGAAACCCCGCCATGCTTGGCAGGTGATGTGGGTAATTGTGACACAGCGGGGAGAAGCAGAGGCCCCAAGCCGGGGGCTGGCTCTGCAGGCCGGGCCCCAAGGGGCTGGGTGAAGCGGGCTGGTGATTTCATCTTCCTGTAACAGAAGGAAGCGCAGGGCACCAGCTCAAGTGGGTGAGGACTTTGACTTTTCTTTAAATGAAACCGTTTCCAAGCTAGAGTCCTTGTGTCAGCAGGCACTGGTTTCCATGGAGACGCCCACTGACCTGGCCCCATGGTGGGGCCTTCAGGGCCAAGACTGCTGTAGGGGCCCAGTAGGCCGGGCCTGGGTTGCAGCAGTGTTGGTGTTTTGCCCTTTCTTGGGTGAGGCCTGGGGATGGGGCCTCTCAGCTCCAGGGTCATGGCTCCCTACCCAGGGCTGGAATCTGGGGCCGGGTCACCTGTGGGCAGGTAACGAGGAACAGGGCTGGGGTTGTGATAGGGGAGTCACAGAGGCCTCCTGCAGGAGGTAGCATTGGAGTGGGCCCTAGGAGACGGTTGGAGTTGAGGATGTTGTGGAATGGTGAGGTGTTTGGTAAGCTGGTGTTTCCAGGCTGCCCAAGTGGCCACTTAATGGGCGTTTCTGGGCAGCAGGTGTGGATGACCTCTTAGCCACTGCCAGCCCTGCCACCTTCCTTGGACTCTGAGCTTCCAGACTCGCCCTGTCTGCCAGGTAGTTCATGCCACTTCCAAGGGCCTCAGGGACTTGTTTCGCTGTACAGAAGTGGGGAAGGGAGCCTCCGGCTGGCCCTTTGGACGGGCAGCCCTCTGCGTCTGTTCCTGCGGGAAGGCTTGGGCTGGGCAGGGCCAGCATCCTCAACCTCTCCACGCCACTGTGTTTGCTTCCCTTGGCCTCCAGACCATGCCAGGCCAGAAATGTGGCTCCTCCCTACCTCTCTGACCCCCCCCCCCCACAACTTCCCAGGGCCACAGTTCCAGATTTCAGGAGCTCACACCACAGAGTTGCCTCAAGACTGGCTCATTGGTGGGCCTCTGGGCCCACGTTCCCCACAGAAAACACGCACCTGTCCAGCAACACATAGACTGCACCCAGTAGGGCCTGATGATAGCACGGCTTTCCTGAACCTACTGTGCGCAGGCACACGGCTGGGAGCTGTAACTGCAGGTTATTCTGCATCCTTACGCTCTCCCTGCCAAGAATGGCATTGGCTGTCCATGTTACAGATTAAAACAAAAAGAAAAGGGGGCTGGGAAGGTGGCTCAGTGGTAGAGCGCTTGCTTTGCATGCCTGAGGCCCTGGGTTCGATTCCTCAGCACCACATAAGCAAAAAGAAAAAAACTGGAAGTGGCACTGTGGCTCAAGTGGTAGAGTGCTAGCCTTGAGCTGAAGAGCTGAGGGACAGCGCCCAGGCCCAGAGTTCAGGCCCCACGACCGGACCCCAAAAACAAAACAAAACAAAAAGAACCAGAAAACACTGTAGCCCAGACGTGACTTGACTAAGTGGCTTGTCTAAGCACTCACAGCTTGGGCCAGGCAGATGTTGGATTCGAACCCAGAACTCAAAGACTTCAAAGCCTGCAGGCCTGGGCTGTGTGGCCTGTGACCGAGAGGCTCATCTTTGGCGAGGACCCGGATCGCAGGTGCTCCCTGCAGCTTCTGTTCCTCAACTGTAGGGTGTCTGCCACTGTGGGTGGGCGGGTCCCCCCCCCCCCCAGCTCTGGCTGAGACAGGCGGTGCCCGCTGCCACCGTCTCTAGGCAGCGCTGGGATGAATACTGAGGCTGATTAGCTAAATCATAACATCGCTCATGCCATGCATACTTGATGAGCCAACTGGTGCCAGGCTGCAGTGAGTGACCGAGCTCCCTGCCCCCTCCGCGGCCCCCCCCCGTCCCACTCCATGCCCCCCCCCCCCACTCCTCCATCCCTAAGCAGCCACTCTGCCTTATCTAGCACATCAAGCCCTAGGACAATGGATATAGATTGACCTTACCAGAACAGGCGGCTGTCGGTGCCAGGCGCAGCTAGGCATACTTTGCACAAATTAAAGGTGTCAGCGTGTAATTTACGGTTCAGGGAGGCAAGGGGGGGCGGTGGGGCGGGGAGGCACGCAGGCAGGTAGGGAGGGAATTTGCCCCCCCTCCCTCGCTCTAATGACAGGAGGTGCCACGGAGGTGTCATTTCCATCTCGCTTTGCTCATTTTCTCTATTCATTGCTCAAGGGTGGGAGGTGGGGAGAGGCAGCCCCCCCTCTCCTTTCTTCCACCCCCACCCCCTCCACCTCCTTCTCACCAGGCTCTGTAGGCCTCTGTGTGTGTGTGTATTTTTCAGCTAAATTACTGGTTTTACCTGAAGAGCGTGAAGTTGGTGTGCTAATTTACGGCTCGGCGGATGGAGCCGCGGTGTGGGAAGCCCCGGCGCACGACATCATTTTCCTAACACACCCCAGAGCAGCGTGACATCTCCAGTTGGGTGTGTGATGAACGTGGTCGCCGCCTCTCCCTCCCTCCCTCTCCCTGCTCCTGCATGGAGAACAGATTAGATGCTAAGTAATAGATCTCGGGTTTCCTGCCATGCCGCAGACACATACAGCACGCGGCGTGACACCGAGTAAGTTGTACATCACAAACAACAGCCTCTGCCCTTCACCGCCCGGAATTAATTTCCCATTTGCTAAATTCTCTGTTCTGCAAGTCGACCTCTTCCGGGCGGGCAGGGCCTGCTCCCCTCCTGCAAAAGGCAGAGGTGGGAGAATGGGAAAAGACAGCGAGTTGAACCCCTGCAGTGTCCCCATGAGGAAACAGAGACTGGAGGGGAGGGGTGACTTCCTGCTATCCCTCGGCGAGTTTGGGAGGGGAAGGGGGCTTAAACCAGCTCATTGGATGGGTGGGCCCTGCCCCCGGGCCTTCCTTGGAGTGGAGCCGGTGGAGAAGCTGCCTGGAGGATGTTGGGCACCTGCTGACTTGAAGCCCCTGTAATCTGCCATTCAAGGCTCTCTCGGCCCTGTCTGTGTGCCCAGCAGAGACCTCTAGGGGTGTCTGGCTGTCCCCCTCGCCCCTCCTCCCCCGGCTTGGCCAGTATGGGTACAGCAGCACTGGTGGCTACTCACCAGGTCTGCAGTTGCAGCACGAGTGCCCCAGGCTGGCCCTGCTGTCCACAAACAGTCCTGACAGCTTTGCCTCCAGGCCGGGAAAGACCCAGAGGCCTCTGCGGTGACAAGGCTGTGAACCAGCCGCCGGCAGAGCGGCACCGGGCCTTGCGAATGTCTCATGACACATTTCTTCCTTCTTGCTCCCTGCCCTTCTTCTTGTTTCTCTCCATGACTATGGGACCCATAGGCACGTCGGGTCCTGAGAGGGTCCGTGGGCACACAGACTGACAGAGCCCCTGTGGAGAACGAGGATTGGCACCAGGGAAGAGCCAAGAGCAGAGGTCTCTGTGTGTTACAGAATCGCACGCCATGCAGACCAGGGGGTCACCGGCAGCCTCCACGCATGCATCTCCCCGTGTTTGTTTATTCTGTGCGTATATACTATGAAAATGTATAAATAGGGAAATTCCAAAAGTGAGTTTTTAAAATGGAAACAGCAGCGCTCTGTGGTCTGGCCTGTTGCTTTTTGTTTTGCTCTTGAGCTTTCTTCTCCTCTGTCAAATGGGCTATGATGCCCTCTGTGTGTGTGTGTGTGTGTGTGTGTGTGTAAGAGAGAGAGAGAGAGAGAGAGAGAGAGAGAGAGAGAGAGAGAGAGAGAGAGAGAGAGAGAGAGAGAGCATCCAGGGCAGAGCTCTGCGGGGGGGGGGGGAAGAGAGGGGAAGAGGGGAGGGCACTGCGTGGTCACCATGGTGATTATCACCAGGATGGGTCCAGTCCTTTCTCACTCACATTAAGGAAACACAACTCTGAACACCATGGATGGAACCCCCATTTCCTAGGCTTTTCCCGCCATCACCAGAGATGCCGGGTCACGGCTGAGCACACACCTGCGGCTAGGATGACAGGTTCCCCCACCCAATTCTAGGCTCCCCGTGGAGCTGTGGTTGGCTGCACCTGGAAGCTGGTTAAGGGAAGGCCGGCTTGTGGGGGGCAGGAGGAGGGGGTGGAGGTCTCCCCCAAGACAGGACGGAGAAGCTGATCAGGTTTCAGCTCCATCCATGCTCCTTTGGAAAGAACTGAAGCATCAGCTTGGGTTCACAGGCTGGTCATGGACTCCAACCTACCATCACTTCATGAGGCAAGTCCATGAATTATACAGTGCCGGGCAGCCGGCACCAGGCAGCGCAGCGTGGCGGGCGTGCTGGGCTCAGTGAGGACTTGCTAGCTATTTTTGGAGGGGGGAATTTGCAAGTCAAAAACATGATGGGTGGAGATGGGATGTGGGCACCAACTGGGAGAGCGATTTCAGCTGGGTCAGCACCGTTTAGTGGCAGGGATGCAGAGGGCACTGCACCTTGCTTGGCTTTGTTTCCCATTTTAGCCTTTTCTTTTTCTTTCTTTTTTTCATTTTGGCAGAAATGGTTCCATGGGCCTGGCCCTCCCAGCCTCGTGTCCCATCATATCAGTTCATGGGTCTCAGATGGTACAGAAAGACTTATGTGAGGACTCCAGTAGCAAGCAGATAAAAGTTTCTCTCTGGTCTTTGATTGATTGATTGATTGATGCTGGTCTTGGGGCTTGAACTCAGGACCTGGGAATTGTCCCTGAGCTCCTTTTGCTCAAGGCAAGTGCTCTACCACTTGAGCCACAGTGCCACCTCCAGCTTTTTCTGTGATTAATTGGAGATGAGTCCCATGGATTTTCCTTGCCTAGGCTGGCTTTGAATCACAATCCTCAAATCTCAGCCTCCTGTGTAGCGAGGATTATAGACGTGAGCCACTAGCACTCAGCTGATTTACTTACTGTGTTATTCTAATTTTCTTTTTTTATTGGTAGTATTGGAGATGATCGAACTCAAAGTCTTGTGTTTGCCAGGTGCCAAGTCATCTAGAGCTTGAGCCGGGCCTCTTGGGCCTCTTTGAGGTAGGGTCTTACTTTATGCCTGGCCACACCTGGGCTTCCATCCTCCTACTTGTACTTCTCCAGGTTGCTGGGGTGACAGGCATGCACTCCCGTGCCCAGACATTGAGTGAGATGGAATCTTGTGACCTTTCATGCCTGGGCTGGCCTCCAATCACAATCCTCCCATCTCTGCCTCCCAGTTTCTCCTGGGATTACAGGCTTGAACATCTGCGCCTGATCTCTCTCTTCTTTCTCATGTTATGCTAGTGTGCTACATGGCTCATATCTGCCAGTATCTGGAGCTTCAGGTGAGAAGGTGGTATCTGACCAGCTATCCAAACATAGCAGCGAAGATCTATTTTTTTAAAAAGCTAAATAGCACCAGAGGAAAACTGACAGCTGATGCCAAGCATCTGCAGGGTTGAGGCCTGCAGCCTGAGCCGGTTCCTGTGGGCCACCTGGAGAGTGGGCGTCTCACCTCCCAGATGCAGGGCGCTGGAGTTAAAGGGCTCCTATTTGGACCTCCCCATGCAGGTGGATACGGGGTCAGTTTGCAAGTCAGTATTTAAAGGGGAGAGGCAAGCGGCCATCTTTCTTCGGCCACTGATAGACAGCAAAGGCCCACAGCTTCTGGAGCCCACTCCTGGCAGTTGGATGCTGGGCGTGTGTGGGTGCAGGCCAGGCCAGGTGCATTGTGGGAGGTGCTAAGTACCACCCCTCAGGGTGGCGATGAAGGCATTTAGGGTAGCCGTGAAGCTCAGGGGCAGCCTTGGGCTGGGAATGGAGCCACTCGGCTGAGCCAGACACATGCAAGGACAGGGGTGAATCTTGAGGACTTCACACACGGGGAAGAAGCAGGCACACAAGAGCCTCGTGCGTATGAATTTGTAAGAAAAGTCATTCATTCACCCCCTACCTAATGTCGGGATGGGACGTAGCTCTGTTTGGGAAATGGTGACAGGGACTCACCAAGAGCCATGGGAGACTTCTCCTATAGAATCACATTTTCTCTTTCCATCTAGGTGGCAGTGTCATGGGTTCACTCACTTTCTAACAACTTGTCATGTACCTATGATTTACGCATTTTTAATAAATCAGGTATCTTGATGAAAATTCTATTTGTCAAAAATTACAAAAATAGCTGGGCACGGTGGCTTGCACCTGTAATCCTATCTACTCAAGGGGCGGAGATCTGAGGATGATGGTTCAAAGCCAGCCTGGGCTGAAAAGTCCCCATGAGACTCTTATCTCCAATTAACTACTCAGAAAAGGTGTTGTGGCTCAAGTGGTAGAGCACTAGCCTTGAACAAAAAAGAAGCTCAGGGATAGCGCCCAGGCCCAGAGTTTAAGCTCCAGGACTGGCAAAAAAAATTACAAAAACTAACTATACCCTTCTTCCAAAGAGACATGTCTATCATCCCAGGGTCCCCTCCCAACCGTCCCCCAACTTGCAACACTCTACTTTTATTTCCTGGTTGAGACTCAAGCCACAGCTCCCACGGTGCACCCTAGGACCCAGGCCTTCTCCATCAGAACAGTGATTAGTTTAGGGGCCTTTGGCACATGACATGGCTGTGCCAATCAGAATGAATCTCTGGGTCTTCCTGGACATGTTGCTGGACCATCTCAGGGTGGGGGTCCAATGGGACTCTAATCACACTTTGGCAACCCCCTAGTCCCCCTCTGCCCTCCTGTCTGCTGTCTGTATGTACCTCATCTCCACAGCATGGCAGCCTGGCTCTTCATGACAACCTGCACTCACACCCAGCCCACTGGCAGAGCTTTGCTCCTGCTGGTGCTCTTGGGTGAGCGGACACTAATTGTGTGCTTCTCTTCTTTTTCAAATCAGCTCACACAGGGTCCCTGGGTCCTGGTGGGAGGGAGTGGGGGGCACTTGACTCCTCTTCTGTGCATTGGTCTCGAGGGGTCAGGAGCCAGACTGGGAGTGGCCACGTGAGGCAAGGAGACACTCCTTCAAATGGTCCTTTTTCCTGGCAAAAGTGAATTCTAAACTGTACAGAAAGATAACATAGTTCCATTTTTGACTCACCACAAATGTCATTATTATCACAGATGACATTAATTTCTAAGAGGAAACAACAGAAAAAGAAAACATGTCACATTTCTGTTTTGTGCATATGCTGATCGAATGGGAAGTTTATACCAGATGCCAACTTAAAATAAGGACATCTAAATATTTAATTGTTTGTGTGCATGTGTACATTTCTGCACACACAGTGTGTGTTGGTGCACATGCAGATCGCTCTTGGTGCTGGAGGTCTTGAAGCAGGTAGAGCGAGGTGAAGTGGGAAGGGATGCATGGCTGTTTCGTGTCCTCGATGGATGATGTTCCCACCGTGGGCCTGCTGGACGGCAAGCATGCTGGCAAGAGGCCAAGTGTGGGAACCAGGTCCTTATGATCACAATCAGGGCAAGTTTCCAGTGTGGCTCTTCACTAGCCTTCCAGAACCTTCCAAACTGAGATTTGAGTTTATACCTCATACCTTCTGACTCCCCCCCCTTCCCACCCTTCCACCCCCGCTTCTGTTTCCACAAACTGCAAAAGATAAAACAATAGCAGAAACAGCAGCCATTACTAGACTCTCTTGCAGCTAGAATTCAGTGAGTGAATTCACTTCTCATTAAGAATTGGAAGCAGAAAGAAGGTCAAAACTACTTCCTCGTTTGTTTTTTGTTTGTTTTGTGCTGTTGTTTTGTTTTTTGCTATCTGGGGGAAAACATGAGCAGGAGCTGGGGGTGGGGGGTATGTTGCCATGTGTTTCTGCATCCATGCTCAGTGGCTTCAGGTCTCTAGACCACCGCTAAGGGACAGAAAGCAGTAACCTGCCAAAGGCTACCTTCTTGGATGTGTTAGAGGTGCAGCAGCGTTGGTGGGTTAGATTGGAGATTGAGGCAAGAGTTTGATGTGCAGCCTTCCTTCTAATAGTTTTTGTTGGTTTGAAAAATTAAATCTCTGTATTAAGTCCCTTTCTGTTGAAAATAGCGGTGCCATTTCTGTTTGCTGATGATGGGCATAGGACTTTACTGATGGAATGGAAGCCTGTTAGAACTACTAGATCTGATGCACTGGATTGAAGTTGAGAGTTCACAACCATAGAGAGCCACAGAGGAGGCAGAGTGGGTTCCCGGCTGCCAGCACCTCCTCCTCACTATGGAGCTGAGTCATCTGGGGTTCTTAGGACCAGGATGACAGACCCTACTGCTCTGGGCTCCACTGAGTTCTGGTCTCTGCGTCTGGGTGGGACATTGCCTAGGAACAGAATTTTAGAAGGTGCTGACTCTTGGGGTAAATACAGGGCCAACATAGTACCAAGAGTAAGCTCTTCCTTAACTCCCACACCCCTTGCATATCCTAGTTTTGGCCTGAAGCCAGGCGCCAGTGGCTCATGCCTATAACCCTAGCTACTCAGGGTGCTGAGATCTGAGGATAGTGGTTCAAAGCCAGCCCGGGCAGCAAAGTCCATGAGACTTTTATCTCCAGTGAACCACCAGAAAACTGGAAGTGGCACCGTGGCTCAAGTGGTAGAGTGCTTGCCTTGAGCTGAAGAGCTGAGGGAAATTGCCCAGGCCCAGAGTTCAAACCCTCATGACCGACCAAATGGCCTGAATGAACCTGATGAGCCTCAATTCCCAGTGCAGAGGCTTCTCTACTATCTCTGTTCCAGCTTTGGTTGGAGCAATAGTCTGTAAGAGTTTCCTCTGGAGGGTTCTCGACCTTTCCCTGCACCCCACACTACTGTCTTTGGGCCTGCCATTCTCCAAGACCCACTGCATTGCTTGTCTATGTCATCCTTACCTACTATCAGGGCTCCAAATTCCAGCCATGCCAACACGACATTTCCACATAGGATCATTAGATCTCCTCTCCCTGGGGAAGGCAGCTCGAGGTCTCCATCTGCGAGCTGCCTGTGCCAGCACCCAGTCACTAGCACGCATGAGCAGAAGAAGCACTGTGTTCACAAGAGAGGAGGGAGTCTGCTCCGTGCCAGCTGGTCAGACATGCCTGGAGACACTGCTTCCAGAGAGGTCTCACGGAAGGGAGAGTGACAGCAAAGGGCTAGTGAAGTGCAGACCCAGGACACGCGGGTACAGGAACGAGGACAGGGCACTGCAAGCTGGAGCCGCAGAGTGGAGTGGCACTTGTTCACTTATCCGACTGTCAGGGATTAGAGCCCTGGCTGATCCCTGTTAAGGATGGGAGCTCAGTGCTGTCTCCCCCAGTCAGCCCTGCCAAGGCCATTGTGGCTGAGAGGAGGCCGGGAGGGCCACGCCAAGGCCCGTGTCAGTATTTTATGAAGGTGGGAAATTCTGTGCATGCCCTTCCTTCCCCCCTCTCCACCCTTCTTCCCTCCCTCCCTCACCTCCCTCCCCCCCTCTTTTGCTCTCTTTTTCTTTGATCCATAATGCCACAGAGCTGGTGAGAGGAAGACAGCAAGGCTGTATGCGGGGTGATATGTGGATCGCCGCCCAAGTAGAGGCTTAGCCTGTGACCCTCGCCTGCTGTAAGCCTCTCTATCCCAGAGAATCCCTGATGCACCACTACCGCTGCAGACAAGGTCACCATTCTCCACCACCAGGACTACCTGCCAAGCAGATCTCGTGGCTGTGCACTCTCGCCTTTCCCACTCCATCCCCGGTCAGCTGTCTCAACTTCCTGTCCCCCTGCGTGTCCTGCCATCAGTTCACACTGCAAGCCAATAACCCCCAAAGACCACATTCTTACATGGCTTCTCATTGCCCTTACCACTGACCACAGATCTCTCTTCACACACACACACACACACACACACACACACACACACACACACACACTATGTGTGTGCATGTCAGCTGGCCTGATGATGAGCTCTGGGGTTTTAGAGGACAGATGGAGGAGGGGATGCCGCTCTGGCCTGGCCGTATCTGTGGATGATGGACTCGTGGGTCAGCTCTGACCCTGGGGTTCTGTGTCTTTAGACAGTTTCCATGAGCCACAGAAGCCAGCTCACAAGTGGGGTAATATCTCCACAGCAGAGTGTCTGGCTTGGATTACCTTTGAGCGTGTGCTGCGTGTGTCAGGGGATGGACAGGGACGGGACTTCCGCTGGGCTGGGCTGAGTTGGCAGGCCTGCTGCTCCCGGCCCAGCTCTCCACCCAGCGCCTGCAGTCAACCCTCGGTGAGAATCAGGGAGGCCGGCTAGAGAGCGCAGAGGGGCCTTTGGAGTCCCACTAGGCGAGTTTCTACTGCAGTTAGCTCTTCCTGCCAAGTGGTTTGACCGGGACCGAGAGCCGGGCTCAGCTTAAGTGAGCCCCAGTAAAAGTGGTACTTGTCGCTGTCACCCCCCTAGTGCTCTCCTGGGTGACCCAGCCCTGCCCACCTCCACGCCAGCTCTCCTCTCCTCTCCTCCTTAACAGCCTGTCAATAATCTAAGTTTATCTTCCCACACGAAAATTGGCCAATTTACATGGCACCCCCCCCCCCCCCCCCCCCCCGCTTACCACCCGTCTCTGGATGTGCTCTAATCTAATTAGACTAATTTCAATTTCCTGGATTTAATTACTTTTAATTCAATTAATTTAGAATGCAGTACACAAGGTGATTAATCAGGAACCCGGAAGGTGAGCTGAAGTGTGTCAGTGTTTAAATATTATTGTGGCCAGTTGGCACTTTTTATATAGGAGGCCCCGGAAGGGCCAGAGCTCAGAGAGGCGGGGTGGGAACAGGGATCCAAACCCAGCCGCCCAGGCCCAGGGCCCAGGCCCAGCGCTGTGATTGGCAAGGCGAAGAGGCCAAGAAGAGACCAGCAAATCGGAAGGCAGGTACAGAGTACGGGAAGTTACAACAGGCCTTGTCTCTCAAGGTTTCCTGTTCAAGCCCCTGTTCTCTGAGTTGTGGGGTCATTCATGGCAGGCAAGGAGAAGAGCTGGTATGGATTAGGCCTCCACTTGCTGGCCCCCTGGTCTGGAGAAGGAGCAAATGTGTGGAAAATCCGTCCTGAGAGGGTGGAGGTTGGTAGATAGTATTTAATGGAAGACGCCTCTGGGCTTCCAGCTGAACCAGGGTCTTCAACAGTCTGATTCCCTTCATGGGGTGACAATAGTTTGCTTGCTTGCTTGCTCTTCTCTTTCTGGAATGTTCTTTTCTGCTTGTTAATTCTGAAATCAGGGGAGGTCTTCCCTGCCAGCCCCAGCTCCGCCCTCCGGCGGGGCCAGGTGCTGGGCCATGTTTTCCCTGCTGGAGCAGTATCTTTCCTGACACACCCTCGCTACCACCCACAGGACAGGTGAGGGGGGATCTGAGCCCATCACAGGTCAGACCCTCACTCAGGCCACTGAGCAAAGGCAAAGATGGCAGGACGATGCTGGGCTCAGTTCTGTACTGAGGGTTGCAGGATTGTGTGGCACTGTTAGTCAGCTTTGTGTGTCTACCGCCAGACACCAAGGAACAAATGCAGAGAGAGAAAGGTTGGAGATCTGGCTTGGCTTCTGGTGAGGGCTGTGGATTGTGTGTGTGGAAGAGGTGATGTCAGAGCACAGGAAGTTAGAGATGATGTCGGCACAGGGACTTAGAGCTGATGTCAGCACAGGAAGTTATAGTTGATGTCAGCACAGGAAGTTAGAGATGATGTCAGAGCACAGGAAGTTAGAGCTGATGTTAGAGCACAGGAAGTTAGAGCTGACATCAGAATACGGGGAGTCAGAGCTGATGTCACAATGCAGGAAGGCAGAACTAACGTCAGCACACAGGAAGTCAGAGCTGACATCAGAGTACAGGGAGTCAGAGCTGATGTCAGAGCACAGGAAGTTAGAGATGATGTCAGCACAGGAAGTCAGAGCTGACATCAGAGCACAGGGAGTCAGAGCTGATGTCAGAGCAGAGGAAATTAGAGCTGATGTAAGCACACAGGAAGTCAGAGCTGATGTGAGCACAGGAAGTCAGAGCTGATGTCAGAACACAGGAAGTTAGAGATGATGTCAGCACAGGAAGTCAGAGCTGATGTCAGAGCACAGGAAGTTAGAGATGATGTCAGCACAGGAAGTCAGAGCTGATGTCAGAACACAGGAATTTAGAGCTGATGTTAGAGCACAGGAAGTTAGAGCTGACATCACCACACAGGAAGTCAGAGCTGATGTCACAATGCAGGAAGGCAGAACTAACGTCAGCACACAGGAAGTCAGAGCTGATGTCAGAGCACAGGGAGTCAGAGCTGATGTCAGAGCACAGGAAGTTAGAGATGATGTCAGCACAGGAAGTCAGAGCTGATGTCAGAGCACAGGAAGTTAGAGATGATGTCAGAGCAGAGGAAATTAGAGCTGATGTAAGCACACAGGAAGTCAGAGCTGATGTGAGCACACAGGAAGTCAGAGCTGACGTCAGCACATAGGAAGTCAATGCTTATATCAGTGAAGAGGAAGAGAGTAAGGGAGAAGAAAAAGAAAAACCTGGGCCCCCAATCCTTTCTGAGAGCCAACGACCTCCCACTGGGACCCCCAGAGGCCCTCTTACCACCCCCCCTCATTACCACTCACTACTACCCAGTACCACCCAGTAGCACCCTGGTGACTTGGATACTCACAGTGGGCAGCTAGGAAAGCAACAAGGGCAAGGCCACCATGAGGGGAGGGGGTGGCGGTGTGCACAGGGGCCATGGTGGAGTGTTGCCACTCGTCTGGTTCTCGACAAACTACGGGCATGGCCGAGTAACCACACAGGCCTGCTCGCTCCCCTTCACGTTCTCAGTCTGAGCCTTTCAGGGTAGGGGTGGGGGTGGGAGGAGAGCCAGGAGGCAGTGAACACCAGGGCAGCCAAGGCCTCCTGTCTGTTGGATCCATGGGACTCCTCTTAACGCTCTATTCCTTCATTTAACAAAGGTGAGGGGAGCCGGGCCCCTGAGATTTTTTTTTTTTCAGGCTGGATTCCATTTTGACGGAGACTGCCACTGGCCTCAAAAGATGAACTCACTGCTCCCCCTGTGAAAGCTGATCGGAGTGGAAAATCGAGTTAGAAAACTCCACCTCCCCATTCCTCACACCTCAGCAGATTAGGGGGAGGCTCGATGCCGACTTACAGGGATTTGTGGGAATGTGCGGTGGCTGGCTTTTAAACACTCACTCACTCGGCGATGTTGGCAACCCCGCGCCTATAAATTGTTGCTGGTATGTCTCAGCCTTCCTTGCCAGCCACTCGGAGGCCTACAACACCTTTTCCGTGCAGTAGCCTGTGAAAATATTGAAGCCAGGCCCAGAAAAACACCAGCACAGAAAGGGGAAACTTCCATGCTTGCTAGTTATTTCCAGACAACCCTTGCCAAATCTTAATTTTTTTTTTCTAGTTTACAAGTAAGGGATTCTGACCATCTGTCTGCTGTCAACCGATGTTTGTTTGGATGAAGATTTTATTTTATTTTTTTTTCTACTCCCGATCTAGCACTCCTGTTCTTACCAAGGAGTTTATTGGACTTCAGAAATGTCAGCTTTTTTTTCCCCCTCTGCATGCATTTTGTAAGCAGCTTATGATTTTGTATTTAATCAAAATTGAGCAGTCAGCGTCTGGGATCAATCTGAAGCAGGAGTTCACAATGAAATGGAAACTCGAAGCACACTGGCACCTTGGCCTGTGCCTACGAGGAAGAAGTTTGCAGCCAGAGGCCCAGGGTGGAAGGTAGCAGGCTGGAGAAACAAAGTCTCTGATGGCTTCAGTTGGCACCTAACAAATAATAACACCTAACAAATTATTACTATCTCATTGAAAAGGCCTTGACTGAGTTCTTCCCAAGCCTGGAGGTCAGCTGGCTGTAGGCTGACCTTGGCTGACCTTGACTGAGGCCACCTGGGCCCTCCCCTCCCATCTTTCATCCTCTGGATTTCACAGGGAGGGCAGACAGTGATGGAGGCCATGCCAGGGAGGCAGGCACTTGCCAAGTTCTGCCTGGCACATTCGTTAGCAGCCCATCAGACAAAGCAAGTGGCACAAGCAGACTGAACCAAGAGGAGTTTCTGAGTCAGTGCTGGCCACTGTAACAACGTGCCACCGTCTGGGTACCACCATCTGGATACTATTGTCTGGGGATCATCATCTGGGTATCATTGGGGACCACTGTCTGAGTACCACCATCTGGGTATCACTACTTAGGTACTATTGTCTGGGTACCACTGTCTGAGTACCACCATCTGGGTATCACCACTTGGGGACTATTGTCTGGGTATCATTGTCTAAGTTCCACCATCTGGGAACCACTGGATACCATTGTCTGGGTACCACTGTCTGGGTATTACCATCTGGGTACCATTGTCTGGGTAGCACTGTCTGGGTACCACTGCCTTGGTACCACTGTCTGGGTACTATTGTCTGGGTAGCTTCTACATAGTGTAATTTTCTGTACAGTTCTGGAGGCTGTGAAGTCCAAGCTCAAAGATAGGATATCTTGGCAGGGCCTCCTTCCTGGCCTTTCAGGGGCGGGAGGCTGAGGCAGCTCTCCTTTAGAGTAAGGGCACAGATTCTATTCAGAGGCCTGCACCCTGGTGGCCCCATTACCTCCCAGCATGCCTCCACCTGGGGGATCACTGGATCACTCAGGAGAATGGAGAAGCAACCCAGCCTGACTCTTTCCCTTCTTTCCCTGACTCTTTCCCTTCACAGTAGGAGGAACCACTGAGTCCCTGCGCACCGGGAACAAGGAAGAAGGAAGAAGGGCTGAACCATCTGTCCATCCAGGTGAGGCCCAGAATCTCCTAGGGGTAACCAGAGGGAGAAATTCCCACATGTGTCAAGAATCAGGTGCCTAGAATCAAGTCTCCAGGGCCTCCCTGCCCCATGGGTCTGCACTCAGCCTCCTCCCCTTCTTTCCCGGGACTCTTCAGGCTCCCCACTTACCAACCAGGCCTCTCCTGGTCTGCCTCTAGACCCTGGCAGCAGGGTCCACAGGTCACAGTGTGGTCGCTGTAAAATACAACCGCACCATTACACCCAAGGGGAGGTCCTGATCCTGGATATTCAATGAATATTCTTCGTCCGTCTCTCTGCCTGTGTCTCACCCACCCTCCTCCCGTCTGAATCGCCGCAGCACTTTCCTTTCTCGTCAATAATTTAACATTGATGCTTTATTAATCAGAGGCTTCTTAATGGGCTGGCCTTGACCTGGAGAATAGTAATTCCTCCCTGGCTCCTGGGCCCACCTCTAAGGAGTCTGTGATAAAAGAAAAGAAAAAAAAGCCTGCCCTGGGCTTGGGGGAGTGTTTGAGTGCCTGGGAGGGAGGGGAGGGGGCAGCCCCCCCTTCCTGGGTGATGCTGGGATTCCCAGGGCTAGATTTGGCCCTGGTGGATCACTGCCCCCCCCCTCGGTGTAACCTTGAGATGTCCTTTCCCATCTCTGGGCTCTCCGAGTTTTCTCAGCCCAGAACTTAGGGCTTGGGTTGAATGGAACCTGGGGCTTGTTCCATCTTTCAGCATGGAGTCCCTGCCTCCCCCAGGATTCTCGGGGCTGATAGGCTGTGGGCAGGGGACTCGGCCCAGGTCTCAGGGCCTTGGGAGGGTGGGTAGGCTGATGTCCCTGGGGGTGTGAGGGGAAGATGAGAGGCAGCCTCCTAAGGAGCCTGAAACCAACAAGGAGGCCAAATCCACTGCAGAAATCACCAAGATGGGCAGGTGCAGAGACCTCAGGGGCCCCAGCCAGATGCAGACAGGATGTGGGGTGGCCGGTCACAGTACAAGTGAAAAGCTATCGCGTTTTAGGTGACAGGAAGCTGTAATGAATCACCGGCGGGGCTGCCCACAGGGCTGCTGTCACAGAGGGCTAGGGTCTGTGTGTGTGTGTGTGTGTGTGTGTGTGTGTGTGTGTGTGTGTACGCATGCGCGCGCAGATCTAGGGCACGGGGTGCAGATCCAGGGGTGTGGCGGGGTACAGAGCAAAAAGCAACCTCCCTCTCAGCTTAGATCCTGGAAGCAAGTTCTAGAAGGTGCTAGGAGTGGCTCACCGTTGGTCCACTATCCTCTCCTTTGTCACTGCCATGGTAGCATGAGACCTTCCGGATCTTCGAGCTCACTTACTGTGATTCTGAAGGGGTTGCATGGAAGGGTTACCATTTAGGGTTCTGAATTTTTATAGTAATAATAATAACCCAAGCACACATGGGGTCTCTTGTGGCCTGGTGTTGTCATGAAGATTTCTTCCAAGAGTCAGACAGGTGACCAGGAGGGGCTTCACCAGCTCTTCTCACAGGGTGTGAAGGAAAGCGATCCTCTTGATTTCCCCCTCTCCTTCTGTGTGGTACTTCAGTCTTGTCCAGTGAAGAGGGTGTCCCTTCTCCTTTACATCAACAGGCTTTGTGTCTGTATCTTCTTGTTCTCCATCTTCTCCTCTGCTTCATTCTTTAGTTCTCTTTCCATGTTTGTTACTCCAGACCTAAATTCGTCCCTTCCATGCTTTGGGACTGTGGAGCAGGTTTGGGAAATGATTTCTCCAGTCAGAGGCTCCTTCTCTCTATACTCCAGAGCCATGCCCGCCTCCCTACTTCCCCAGAAACCAGAATGGCCAAAACAGAACCCTTCTTCAAGACCCAGGGAAGGAAGAATGGGTGCAGGGGGAGGGAGGGCGGACAACTAAGTAGTGGTGGGAGAGGGGGTGGGGCCAAGTGGTCCTTGTTGCACACAGCACTGGGTGGAAAAACTTGGCCACACCCCCCCTTGGCAAACCGAGGCCTGACACGGGCCGGGCATGTGTGAGCCAGCAGTGCAGTGGACAGCGTGGCAGGGACCATCTCCCCTACATGGCTCCTTTCCTTCCCCTCTCTGATCCCTCTTCTCAGCAAAGGGCACGGGGAGATGCTGGATGTGGGAGATGACACCCCATTTCTTTCCATGTGCCCCTGGCCATGTCCCCAAATCCTTTGCAGCCACATCAGAACCATGTGGCTCTTTCTGACCCGTAGGAGGAGACTGAGAGTGGATCAGAGCAAGTGGCCCTCTTTCTTCCCGCTCTGTGTTTTGGAGGACTTGAACCCTAACAGCATCAAAATGGGGAAGGGGCCTCCTGCCCCATGGAGGCCCTAAGAAAACCCAGCATACTGGAACTCATGCTGGAACTCTGGAGTTTGTGTTCCAGCCCTGAGGCTTGGACTCAGGGCCCGCGCACTGTCCCAGAGCTTTTTCGTTAGCACTTCACCACTTGAGCCACAGCTCCACTTCCAGCCTTTTGCTAGTTAATTGGAGCTAAGAGTCTCAGGGACTTAACAGCCCAGGCTGACTTTGATCCGTGAGCCTCAGATCTTAGCCTCCTGAGTAGCTCGATTATAGGCCTGAGCCAGGGGAGCCAGGCAGCTCTGGAGTTCTTCACTGTGGAGAAGACGATGCAGACTCGGGACCCAGCAGTGAGTGACACTTTCTCTCCTGTCGTCACTCAGCCAGATGGCACTTCCTGTCTGGCAGCCCCTCATGTGGGCTCCCATGTCCTGGCCATCGCCACCCGGCACCAGCCTCACACCCATGTGCGCACAGCTGTGGAGGTTTGCCAAGAACACATCCTCGGGTTTGCCAAGCGGTGTCTGCTTGAGGAAGAAAGTTCTAGAAAACATTCTGAGGGGAAGGGAGATGAGATCTCCACTCTGAATGGGGAGGGCTTGGCCTGGAAGGGGCTGGATGGACCGCATGACTTTTAAATCCTCTCCAACCCTGCCAGCTTTCTGAAAGATAGATAGGACTTAGTAAAAGAGGCCGGCTTAGTGAGCAAGAAGGCATGGCTACACAGTCAATGTCTCCAGTTCCTGCCAAGACTGACATACAGTGGTCAAATGGCCACCTAGGCCGGCTGAGCTGGGGCGGGGCCAGACCGTCGTCATGACGACCCCAGGGCTTCACTGTGCTCTCCTCCACATCTGAGCTCTCAGACAAGGCCAGACCTTGCCAAGCCCCTTGGGGATCGGGGGGCGGGGTGGGAATCTACTGTCACCCATTTTATAGACCTGCAGAGAAGTTTTCAGAGACTCCTGTGAGAAGAATGCTTGCCTCGCATGCATGAAGCCCCAGGGTCTATTCCCAGCAACGCACACACACATACATGCACGCACACACAGTGTGCTGTGGTGACCCAATCAGAGGCCTGGGTGGAAATCTTAGAGAACCTATGAAAGTGAAGGTTTCTGTTCTTATCAGGAAAGCACTTGGCTTTGAGTAACAACAGCCCCAGTGGCTTCATTAGGAAAAAAGAACACGGCACCTGTGGCTCACTTTTATAATCCTAACTTAGGTAGAAAGCTGAGATCTGGAGGATCATGGTTTGAGGCTATATGGGCAGAGTGGGGGGGCAGGGAGGGAGAGAGGGAGACAGGGAGGGAGGGAGGGAGGGAGAGAGAGCACACAGAAAGACCAACAGGTTTTATTCAGGCTGAAAACCTGGGAATGGCAACCAGGCTGAAGGGGAAATGGCACTCCCCGCTTACAACTAGGGTCCCCTAAGTATTAGGCAGAAAAATAAAGTCAGGGGGCCCAGATGGAAGCAGGGCGTGAGGTGGAGGCAGGGTTGGAGAGCAATCTTACCTGGAGTGGAGGGTTTCAAGATTTCAATAGCTTCTGTGTCTCCCAGAGGCATCAGTGCCTGACATGGCCTTGATCCCAGGCTCGCTTCCAGGACTGTGGGATGCATTTGCTCGGGAGGAAGAGGAGGGAAGATGATTCAGTGGTGTGGCAGCAAGGCAAGTTCTAAGCCATGGCTGTGGGGGCCGGGGCGGGGGGCGAGTGGAGGGAAGGTGAGTGCTTGCAGGTTATTTTCCATTAGAGGCCAGCCTGGTAGAAAAGATCACTCTAGCTTCAAAATAACCATTCAGAAATAAACAAACAAGACTGGGAGTGGATCAAGTGGTAGACCACCAACCTTAGCAAATGCAAGGCCCTGAGTTCAAATCCCAGCGCCACCAAAAAGAAACAAAGACGTGCAAGGAGGTGACAGACAGGAGGAGGAAGTGGTTTCCCCGGCGATGAGGATGCTGTGGGGAGCCAGCTCCTCGGCTCGGCCCTCACCCCCACACAAGGGACACACCCCCACAAACAAGCACCAGAGCCTTCCTCCCCTCCAGCTTTCCATGGAGACTCCAAATGGGCAGGAGAAAGAAGGGAGTGTATCAAGAGAGTGAGCCGTTTCTTAGATGTCCCATAGCTGAGATCAAATGAATGATTATTCTCTAGAAGCAGGGAGGCTGAGGAGGTTTCCCTGACTTGGGACCACTGGGCATGCGGGGACCCGGGGTGGGGGGCAGTGATGGCGGCAGGGCCTCTGGAACTCCATAATGAGGTGAACTCTGAATCCTCCAGCATCTTTTCATCCCAGCCTGCCAAGCAAGCAGGCCAAGGGCCAGAGGGGCGTGTGTGCTACTGCAGGTGTGGAGGCCAGGTAGATGGAGGCTGGAGAGGCCAGCCAGCCTCTCTCCCTGACTCTTATTTGGTACCCTCATGAGTCATTGTGTCGGTGCTGGTCCCAACCCCATGATGCCTAACCACGGACTTCCGTTTGACTCGCGGCAACAGGGAGAAAACAAAACCACAGCAGTTTTCATTGCCAGAAAAAGACACAACTCATTCGTTTGCTTAATAAGCCCAGACAGAGGAGCTTGCTTCCAGCCCCAGGAGTCTTTCTTGGTGGAACAGCAAATCTCTAGACTCTGCAGTGGGATGCCCTGGGCGGCAACTTCGAGAACGTGCAGTTGGCAAGAGGAAACTGAGTTAGGGCCTGGCCAGATGTACCCTGGTGTGAGCCCAGACCTCACCCTGTCTCCACACCCTACACCCACCCACCCGCCATGTCTCCAGGCCCCTCTGGCTGTTCTGGTTTCACTGGGTCTATCTGTGTGCCCTCTTTCCTTTCTTCTGTTTGTTGGTATTAATTTGATTAACTCCTATTTCTTCCTTTTTTTTTTTAGTTCTTTCCTGTTTGCTTCTTTTCCTGGCTTCTCGGGGTATTTACTGAACAACTTTTTATTTTATTTTATTTCTGGTTGTGGGGTTTGAACTCAGGGCCTGGGCACTGTCCCTGAGCCTCTTTGTGCTCAAAGCTAACACTCTGCCACTTGAGCCACAGTGCCACTTGCAGGTTTTGTGGGGTTAATTGGAGCTAAGAGACTCATGGGGGACATTTTTCCAAGCTGGCTTTGAACTGTGGTCCTCAGATCTCAGCCTCTTGAGTAGCTAGGATTACAGGCATGAGCCTGTATATACCTTCTGTAGTAAAGAACCCTTCCCTCCCCCCCCCCCCACATCCATACATACTTAAGCTGTTCTTGGGTCCTTTTTGGGGAGGAGGGGGGTTATCGGTGTTAATGTAAAATGTTCCCCTTGCTAACCTGACTTTAATTTCACTTTTGATGTTTCTGAGATTATCTGGAATTGTGTTTATTCATTTGCAAGTACTTAATATTTTTCCATCTGTCACTACCTATTTTTTAGTTAAAATTTTTTAGCTTATCATGAGAGATGGTAGGGTTTTTTTTTTTTTACCTCTTGCTCTTAAATTTAGAAAAATCATTTCTTGATGTGCTACTGGGTCTTCAAACTTGTGTGAAATGTTCTGTGGGTAAGATAGCTGCTCTGGTCAGACTTCTGCAGAGAATATGGAATTCTTGGCTTTCTCGCTCAAGGCTGGCAATCTACCACTTGAGCCACAGCTCCAGTTCTGGCTTTTTGCTGGCTAATGGGAGATAAGAGTCTCACAGAGTTTTCTGCTGGCTTTGAACCATAATCCTCAGATCTCAGCCTCCTGAATAGCTGGGATGACCGGAGGGAGCCACCATGCCCCATGCTCAAAAACTGCTCCTTGTTATTGTTACTTCGTGTTTATTCAAAAGGAAGACGCCTTGGTGGGCCTGTCCTCAGCTAAGCTTTGTTCTTAGGCCGAGGCTGTAGTTTCTGGTCCTTGTAGAGGACTAGAAGAGGAGGCAATGGGTCCCAGCAGGGATCACCTACCTGTCCCTTAGTAAATGGGGTCTGTCTAAAGTAACAGCCACATGGTGGCAAAGCCCCCAAGCAGGCCCAACTACCTGGTGTTCCCACATCTGCAGCTGCCATTCTGATTTCTCCCTTGAAAGCAGAGACAATTGACCCGAGCTCAGCCTCTGCATTGTGCCGAGGCTGCAGGTTTCTAGTAAGGTGCCCTCCCCAAATAACATGTTGCCATGTCTTTGCCAGTTGGGCAAGGGGGCCCCAGAGAGCAGGGAACCCAAAAGGGGCTGGAGACCTCTCACCTGTGAGAGTAGAGTTTGGGAAAGCTCCAGGTCTGCCTTGAAAGCCAGTGGGGGAAAGATAGGGGGGCCCAGCAGGAGCTTGTGTTACCAGGGCTGTGAGTAGGCTGGGGCTGGAGCCTGGGGAGAGGGCCGGAAGGGGGCAGCTCTGGGGAAGAGGACCCCCAAGGCTGGAGGCTCACCTGTGCAGCGAACAGCCTAGGGCCTGGCCCTCTGGTGGGGAGAAGGAAGTGGCACACAGCCCCAGTCCAAGGAAACACTGCTTGGGTGATTTCTCCAGATGTGGGGAGCCCTTTCCCTTCCTGGCTGCCAGTCCTCACAGACCCAAAAGGCCCTACGATTGATCCCACATGAGACAGGGTCCCCAAGGAGCAGAGGATGCCAGCTGTGGTCCCTAAGGAGCAGAGAGGGCCCCTGTGGCTGGAAGGTAAATGTGGGTCTCCACCCTTGCCAGTGGCACACTGGTCTGGCCCAGGACCTCTGGTCTCTGAACACCTCAGTGTTTCCAACCAATGACAAGTGTTGCCACCCCTCAGTTTCCCTTCCTTGTAATGGGCATCTGGAGACAGGGGTGGGGGTCTACAGTGCTGGGGTTTAATAAGCCTTCCCAGCAAGCATCTGCCCAGTGCTGGGCCAGCTCATAATGCCTGTGTTTTAATGACTGCTTTCTCTGCCTTGGCTTGCTGGGCAAAGCCCCGGCCCTGTCTCTGGTCGATATTTGTGGGATTTGGGTGGACAATTCCAGGCACCTGAGACCTTCACCAACCTGGCTCCCGGCTGCTTCCTGTGGGATCTCACCGGATCTATTGCTTCTTCTAAAACTACCACGGCCAAGAAAGGCCTCATTGTGCAATTGAGATCCATCGGCCTTCACTGCCGCCTCCCAGGGGCCAGGTCTATGCAAGCCTCTAGCTGTGGGTCCTTGGCTCCCCTGTGCCTCCATTTCCTTCTGCATCACATGAGGATAATGCAAACAGCATTTTCCTTGTAAGATCTTCATGAAAATAGACTGCATTTCCTCTTGCCCAGCACTGACCAACAGTATTGCCGGGCAAAGGGGTCACTGGGCTTACTTGTTTCTGTAAAATAATTTCTGCCAACCTGAACGCTGATGGCTGTAGAAACTTCTATTGTGGAGCAGACCATTATTTCTTTACCCAACCGCTCATCGTCTGGCATTTAGGCTGTTTCCAATTTTCCACTCTCTGCAGTCGACATCTTGTGTAGAAATCGTTGTATATATCTCTGATCACTTCCTTAGAAGAGCTCCCCTGGTATTGTTCATCTTAGCACAAAGTCCTGTCCCCCAGACTTTCGAAAGAGGCCCCTTTGAAATGAAATCGCAGTCCATTTTCCATCAGAGAAAACAACACATGGGACGCGTTAGTCAAGGGAGCAGCTCAGGAGCGAGGTAAAAATGGGTTCAAGATGGCGTTGGATGTGTCAGGCTGTCTGACACAGAGCTAGCTGGTGGTGAAAACCCTATCCCAGCCTCTTTCCCACAGGAGGGGCAGGGTCGGGGTCCTCAGAGACCCGGGGGGCGTCTCTCTTTGAGACAATTCCAACTGGCTTTGATGTTCCAGTGTTGGAGAAATTTCCATGACAGATCAATTAAATGAGGCTGGAGTGGCTGGGCTGACATGGGACTCCTCCAGCCAGTAGGGGGCAGTGTCTCCTGTTTCTGGGAATGGCAGGGCCTTAGATGTCTGGGTCATCATGACTTCGTTGTGCCCTTAAAACTTTGGCTTACATTTTATACTTGTCCTCCACCCCCCCCCATTCCCTGTTTTTCCTTTCCTTTTTCCTCCCACCTTTTACACTTTGCATCCTTGCTTCAGATTCCCACTGGAGCGCAAGGATGCGAGCCCAGGCTTCTCTTGAGTCTGACATCAAGATGGTTTTGAGACTCCCATCCGGACACACTAGCTTGGGGTGGGTGGGGGGGACAAACCTCACACCCCTCACACATGCCAAACAGATGAAACATAGAGGTCTTTTTTTTTTTAATTCCCCCTACCCCATGGACAATTACAGAACTTACATTGTATAATGTTGCTTTGGAAACTCTGGCTACAAGTAATCTGTGCAATGTCTGGTTGGCTATGCCCTCTGATGATAGGGGCACTCAGGAATGCTTACCCAGTGAGGAAAACCTAACTTGAACACCGCTTTTCAAACATAAGGAAACTTTTTTTTTTTTAATGAATACTAAGTGAAACCACCAAGGAGGTTGATGTGATATTCTGTTCTGTGCAGACCAGTTAGCATCTGATCCGTGTGTATTACAGACTCTTCCTTTCATGTGTCAGAGCCAATGATTTCTGCTTTGGGGGAATCTCATACTTTTCCAGAGATCTCTGGGAAGTCTCTCAGGTCCCTCTAGGGCCTGGTGGTTGGCCAAGTCTGCAATTAAAGGCCACATATGCCTTCTAAGACATGGAGGGGGAGATGGTTTCAGTCCTTCACCAGGGGCAAAGTACTATCATAATGGAATCTGGATACAGTCAGATTCTGTCTTCCTTCCATCTACTTGTGGGGGGAGGGGTCAGCAAAGACTGAGTGGGCAGAGGGGGAGGGGTCAGTGAAGACTGAGTGGACAGAACACGAACCACATCATGACACTGAGCTTTAAGCAAGCAGGTTCCACAGTGAAAGATATGCAAAGGGCCTGTACCAGGAAAAAAGGGGGGAAAAAACCTACCAGAAAACATGGCTGGCTTCTGTTCAACCCACGTTGACTTCCAGGTCCACTCTGGGAGCTGCTCAGAAACACAGGATCTCAGACCCCAGACCCCCTGAACCAGAGCCTTCCTTGCAGCCTTCCAGGGTCTCGTGAGGCAGGCTGTAATCCCAGCTGGATCAGCGACTGGACTAGGCTATGGGAGTTGGGGAATGGAGGGAGGTGAAGTCCAGAGCTGTCTAGACAAGGCTTGAAAGTCCAGTCCCTGAAGGTGGGGTGGGGTGGGGTGGGGGTAGCCGGTAGGTTTAACCATGGCTTTGCCTGCTCTGGGATTTCTCTACCACTGGTCCCTCGGGGCCCCTCTGCTGGCTTGGGCTCCAGACCGCCCGTCTTTTGCCCATTGGCTCCTCCAGCCCGCATTTTCACGGATTACCTAATAGATGGCAGGCAGGCCATGTGCATAATTTATTTCTGTGAGTAATTGATCACATTAGGATCCGCCCCGGCAGCCCCAGGAAGAGAAGGGAGAGGAGACATCCATAACAGGGGACGGAAACTGAGCTGCAATCAACTAATTAGACGTCTCCCAAGTGCAGGCCGCTCTTTCCACGTCATGGGCCCTCCTCTGTGGGTTGACCATACCTTCTCTGACCAGCCTCCATCGCTGGCTGGGCTTGGCAGTGGTGAGGGCTACAGAAAAGGGTCGACTGGGAAGCCTGGCTTCTAGATGAGCAGTCTCAGGCTCATCAACTCTGAGCCTCCATTTCACTCACTCTAAGTTGAAGAGGGAGCACAAAGGAGTTCCAAACAAGACTGACACCAGGATGCTTGTAGAAATGTACTTCCACCATCCCATCTGTGTGTGTGTGTGTGTGTGTGTGTGTGTGTGTGTCTGTGTCTGTGTCTGTGTGCTAGTGCTACGGCTCAGACTCAGGTTCTGGACGCTGTCCCTGAGCTTTTTCACTCAAGGTTGGCACCACCCGAGCCACAACTCCACTTCTGGCTTTTTGGTGGTTCACTGGAGACAAGAGTCTCTGGACTTTTCTACCCAGGCTGGCTTCGAACCTGGATCCTCAGATCTCAGCCTCCTTCCTAACTACAGCCCATCTTCTACATGCTCCTGCAGTAGTAGGTATGGGGAGGCGGGGAGCGCAGCGTAACAAGCACCCCACAGACATGACCCAGGTGGTCCTGCGGGCAGCAAGTACCCGAAAGCCCTATGTGGGTTATTGGTCAGGTGTTTTCATGATCCTCTTTCTTAGCATCACCCCTCATCCTGTGGAGTATGGGGGGGCGGGGAGGGGGGGATGTGGAGCCAGGAACTGTATCTCCCCTTCCTGGTTCTCTGGGTAGTTCATTATCTAACAGCAATTCTGTTGCCAGTACCACTCAGGATCCAGAAGCCAATGGGGACCTAGGGCTCTGGGCCCCAGGGGAATTCGAAGCACAGGTGCCGGTTCCCCATTCCCCTCCACCTGCCATGAGTTCTGGCCCAGTCCTAAGGGCAGCTCAGGATGGTGTGTGGCTCACGAGCATCAGGTTATCCTTAGGGCCAGGCAGATTTCATTTCCTCATCTCCTCATCTGTCTAACCTGCCTCAAGGCTAAAGCAGAGATCTCCCAAAACAGGTCCCTAATTCCGCAGGGCCTAGGGGCTCTCACTTGCCAAGACTTCCCCTCCACCCCTTCCCTTGTACACACGGCTGCTTCCAGTCTGCGTAGCCTTGCAGAGGGACTTAATGCCTCCAGGGCTGTTCTTCCCTAAGGCTGGTAGCTCTAATCTCCAATGAATATCCTGACTGGAGGAGAAACAAAGGCAGCCTTTCTTCTTGCCTGGGTGGGGAGGGAGGGAGGTTTACTTTCAGTGTTGGACCCACCCTCTCCTTTGTCCTCAGGGGTAGAGACAGGGGTTCCATTTTGCCTCCAGTTAAAGATGTGAGCCTGGCTGGGCAGCAGGTTCATCTGGGGTGAGGAGCTGGAGCTGATGACTAGCAGAGAAATTCTGTGATTCATGAGGGCAGAGAAACTAGAAAGGCAGAGCCCTGCCCAAAGCCTGGGCGAGAGGAAGAGGTCTCACTGTAGCCCTTCTGGGGACCCGTGTGTGCATACATACACGCACACGCACATACACACACACACACACACACACACACACACACACACACACACACACACTCACACAAGTCCTCTGAAACAGCTCTAGGCATCCATGGCTGCGGTTGGTGGGCTGTGGATCTGATGGGCCTAAGAACTAGAGAATTCTCTGGGGGGGCAAGGAGCTAATTAGGGTGTGATTTTTTTTCAATTATGGAACATTGAGTGAGCCGCTCCCCAGACCCCTCCACTATCTCTCAACGGATAACACGCCATTTACCCATTTTCCTTTATTTCTTAATCATTTGACGATATGACAGCAATTATTTGTCATTTGGAAGGAGAATTGTCACGGAGCTATTGTTTTGCTCCTGAAAACCCTGGGCTCTTCTTCTATGGTGATGGCAAAGGTCCTTACCAGGGCTGGGGTGAAGACAGGAAAGCATTAGGGGTGTGGGGTTTGCCCATGGGAAAGCACAGGCAAGAGCAGTCTGGGTTGAAAAGAGCCGAACCGGCCAGGCCTGCCCACGTCTCCTAGACTGGTTGACGTTGGCTTTGGGGAAAGCAGCCATTTCTCTTGAGCTAATAAACCAGCTTCAGAGTCAAGGATGCAAAACAGAAATGAACATGAAAAAGTAACAGAGGGGGAAAAAAAAAGGCACAGAGAGAGGGAGGGGCAAGCAGTGTGCCACCAGGAATGGGAAAACTTAAATGACTTTGTTTAAATGTCAGAGTGCTCTCAAAACCCTGTTCTCCTATGTGTGCGAGTTAATTAAATGGAAAAATGTCAAATTAGTTGCTTAAAATATTAATGGCAGAAATTATCCCAGATTCCAGAGCAGGCAGAGTGGAGAAAACCAACCTCAGGGCTTAACCCTTTTGTCCGTCGCCCTTGTCTGGCCAAAACGTGGCTGTAGATCTGTCTGTCTGAGTGCCCCTCTGCCCACCCATCTGTCCATCTGTCTGCTTTTCAACCCTGAGAAACCTCCATGGCCGCTAATGGGATTGCAGAATGGGTCTCCCTGAGGGATGTAGGACTCACTGCTGGCCTCTGTTTACCTTAAAACACCCACTTTGTCTGGGGGAAATTTGGGGTCCCTAGAAAAGCCCAATAATTAATGCATGCATTTGTCCTGGTGTCTAGGTAATTTTTCTCTTTTTCTCCTTTTGGTGTTTGAAGGCTACTTTGGTTTGAAGGGAGTTCATTAAAAGGCAAAAGGAGTGGGGGCTGGGAAGGTGGCTTAGTGGTAGAGTTCTTGCCTTGCATGCATGAGGCCCTGGGTTCGATTCCTTAGGACCACATAAGCAGAAAAAAAAAAGCCGCAAGTGGTGCTGTTGCTCAAGTGGTAGAGCGCTAGCCTTGAGCTGAAGAGCTGAGGGACAGCGCCCAGGCCCAGAGTTCAGGCCCCAAGACCAACAAAAGAAAAAAAAAGTCAAAATGGGAATTGCTGAGTGCACATGCAAGCACGCATGCGCACACATACACACACACACACACACATACACACACACACACAGGTGTTCATGTACCCACCCCCTAGAATGTTTGTTCTACACTGTGAACTCCAAAGGCTGGGCACTGAAACAAAAAGGAAACAGTCACAGAGGCAGGCTGGAAGGTTCTAGGTCTGGCAGGGCAGGTGTCAGGGCTCCTACGGAGGGCGACTGGATAAACCCAGGAGGGAGCCACGCATGTATAGAATGCTGTAGAAGAAGGGCAGAAGGGGGTGTGTGGATGTGGTATGGGGGAGGTCTAACCCCATGAGCACTAAAGCCCTCCTTCACTATCCACTGTCCAGCCTGTGGCTGGCTGGCTGGCCTAGAAGGCAAATACCACTTACTGAGAAGTAAACGGAGTCACCAGTGTCCTCACATAAATTAACATTGGCCCAGCCCAGTGCTTCTTTGCAGAGGTGGTAAATGGGAGACAGCCAGGCATAGCAACAGGTTGGTCTGAGTTCATGGGAGTATGTGATCCTGATGTGGTCAACAGCACCTCTGAGCCACCCCAAACCAGCGACAGAGATGTCAAGTAGCCGGGCACCAGTGCTCAAGCCTGTAATCCTAAACTCTTAAGGATTGCAGTTCCAAGCTAGCCCCGGCTGGTGCTCTACCACTTGAGCCACAGCTCCAACTTCTAGCTTTTTGATGATTAATTGGAGTTGAGACTCTCTCGGACTCTTCTGCTTTAGGCTGGCTTCAAGTCTCAATGGAAAGAAGATGCGATGAGAGAGATAGAACTGTTTCTGTGTGTCCTGTGGGGATTTCTCAGAGATCCTCTGATATATATATATTCTTGCATGGAAAGGAGAGCCACTATAGTGAATCGTGGTACCTGGAGACACAGGCACAGTGCAGAGCCTGGAGCCCGGAGGCCAGAGCCCAGAGCCTGGAGCCCAGAATGAAGAGCACAGGGCACAGAGTTCAGATCCTAGATCCCACAGTCCAGTGCATGAAGTGTAGAACTCAGAGCCCAAAGTGTGAAGCCCAGAGCCCAGAGCACAGAACCTGAAGCCTGGAGCCCCAGAGTTCAGAGCTCAGAGTCTAGAGCCCCCTCTCCCCTTGGCCCAAGGGTCCATTTGAAATCCCTGGGTCACAGGAGGCAGCTGCTCACCTTGAACCCCAGGACACACACCTCCTGCTGGCGAAGGTGGGGGCTTCCTCCGTGTTCCTGAGACCCAGGAATTCAGAGGTATGGGAAGCAACCCTGTGCTCAGGCCAGGCTGAGTGCTGGGCCTGGCATTCCATGCTGACCCGAGGCTCTGAAGGCCCTGTCCATGTGCAGGGTACCCCGATGCCCCCCCCCAAGCCCCTTCCCTCCCTCCCACCCTACCGTGGGGAGGGCTGGCCACTGTGGAGGAATGTGACTTATTTGACACTTATAATTAGCCTATTTCCATGTAACACATTTTAACCTGGAGCCATTACAGCCTCATAAAAGGAAACAATACTGCCATAAATCCCGGGATCAATAAAAGGGAGAGCAGGAGGCTGGAAACATTTTCTCTCAAGGATCCAGAGGGCTTGGGGGAAATGGATGTCTCTTCCCTTGAGAGGGGAGGACATGGGGAGGGGACCGGCCAGCCACTCACTCGCTCCATGCATTTTCAGATCATAGGTCTCCCTTGGGAGATGCAGCCTGCTCCAGGCAGGTGGAAGACACAAGGACCCAGAACAGGAGCGTGGCAATTCAGAGAGGCAACCGGAAGCAAGGGCCCCAGAGGGCCATGGGAAGGGGCGGCTTCTGAAAGGCACTGACCAGTTCCTTTCTGTGGGTTGCAGCAGGGGCTGGCAGTGCCCTCTGCCCAGCTCATCCTTGTGCTGGAATGGGGTTTGTGCACAGTGTAACTAACCCTGATCAAACTCTGAGCTATCTTCCTGGCCCCACTCTAGAATGTTCTATGGATTCTTTGACTTTCCAACATTTTTCATCCGGTTGTGGATGACACAGGGCCCTGGGAAGTCAAGCATCCAGCCCGAAGACTGGCTGTCAGGTAATGACTGGGCTGGGTTCGAATCCACAGGGAGACCTCAAGCCTCCTCCCATCAGCCAGTGGTTAGAGGTGGGAGCCAGCCCTGCCAGGCTGGGCGTGTGTCTTTGGGAGGTCCTCTCGTCTCTGGGGTGGAAAATCCACACCAGACATGAAACCAGGAAGCTGATTGACTCCCGACTTCCACAACACAGGCTTCTGGAGGCTCAGATCCCCGCCACGACACAGGGGGTGAATCTGGAAGGTGGCAGCCGCTGGCGCTGTCCAGCTTAGCAGAGGAAGCGCTGAGCCCAAAGCACACAGAAGCAGCCAAGCCCAGAGGGGCCTTGTTGCCCTTGAGACCGGAAATGGGTACCTGCACTGCAGGGGTGGCTGGAGCCTGGAGGGCCCATTGGCCTTTTTCTGGGCATCTGAGTATAGAGGGGGGACCTCTTGACATGGCTCATGGGAAGAAGATTGCCTTGAGGGGCCAGAGACCATCCAGCAGAGGCCTCAGAGACCCCAGTGGGGTGTAGGGGGGGGAAATCCCATTGAGGGGGGCTCCATAGCTCCAGTGCCTAACACACATGTCCTGTGAGCCCAAGATCAAGGGTGTGAAGAGCCGGAAGCAGGTGGGAGGGGCTTTCCACCAGAGAGAAAGCAGGGTTCCCCTTACTAGTTCTGGGGTGTTCTCTGAGATGTAGCTCTGGGTCTCCTGATGCCAGTTTTTCCTCCCCGAGGGGTCGCCTCGTTAGACGAAAGGCCACGGCACTTAGAGCATGTTAGGAACTGGGTAGAAAGTGCAGCAGACACTGGGCTGCAGATAAAAGCCCAGGAGGTGGCGAATGACCCAATTCTGGGTGGCAGCCAGAATAACACCCTCCCCCCACCCCCAATTGGGGATCCTCAGGGTTCTTCCGACAGAACTGGATTCCATGTCAGCCCTGCCTCTCCCAGCTATGAGCAGGGTGGTGTAGCCGGCCTCCTGGGATGGGGACTCCACCCTTATAAGGTTTTCCATGCCCCAAGTACAGGTGCGCCATGCGCCTGACTTCTAGCGGAGGAGGAAGTGGTTTGAATCCCACTTATTGGGTGGGTGAGTGATTGTCTCCACAGTTCCTTCTGCAGCTGGAGGCGAACGCAGAGTGGATATGGTTTCTCCTCCTGCTGTGTGTGCATGCATGAAGGTCTGCGTGTGTGCACATGCATGCGATGTGTGGCTGTGTGCATGCTTCTGTGTGTGAACACGTGCGCGTCTTAGTGACCTGCTTTTCTGTGGCTCCAAGGTTCTGTCTATTTGAGGAACCCAGGGCCTTCTTAGACCTGTGCCTCGCTGGACCCAGAGGGAGTTGAGTCAAGTTCAGGGAGCACCACCAGGCCGTAGCTCTCCTGTGGTCCATGGGGAGATGCTGCCCCTGGAGAATGAAATCGTGATGCAAATCACAGAGAAAAATCAAACAACTTCTCTTCCTTTTAAGTTGGCCTCCCACTGACTCTGCAGTCCTTCGGTGTCTGATATTTCGTCTGTTTTAGAAGCTGGGATAGATCGGCACCCGGTTTCACAGCAAATCAGCCAGTTATTTTCTCTAGCAATCTCTAGATCTCCTTAGAGGCTGCCTTCTTTCCCAGCCGGTCTGCCACAGGAAAGGTTTGCAAATCACTCACTACCCTCCTGTCTGGAGGACAATGGTTCTCCAGGAGAGGGAAGCCTGGACTGGAAATCCAACTTGGAACAGCAGTGCTGCTTTGCTGGGCCTCAGTTTCCCAGACAGGGGGCCATCGTTCCTCCACGGGTCAGTGTTATGCCGAGAGCAGCGACCCTGGACCAGAGAGGGGTCAGCTGGACTTTGTGTAGGCCAGCAACCAGCCGGATGTGAGTCTAGAGAAGAGCAGCGAAGAGTGGGGGCAAACTGTAGGATCCAGAGCACATGTTGCATGCACCACACACTCAAGACATAGGCACACGCGTGCAACATGTGACAACACATTTGCACGTGCACGTCATGCACGTACAGAGGTGGACTGTCATATGTGCACTGTTATAACCTCCCAATCAGCACAGGGCTCATTTTTCTTCCTGTAACAAATTATAAGGCAGAGAGGGGCCTTTGGCTGGCCTGGAATTTCACTTGCTGGTGCTCAGTGGTATGGAGGAAAGGAGAGCACTGAGGCAGGGCCTATTCCCCACTGCGCATGCTCGTGGGCTGAGCCTGCTGTTGGTAGTGTGTCTCCCCCAGTTTCCTGGCTCCCTCATCCACAGGAAGTTCAGGTCAACCACTTCCTGCTGGAAGATAACAATTGCCACCGCTAGCTCTCTGCTTCACAGCCCGGCCAGGCCCTGGTGCTCAAGAGCAGCCCTCACTCTCTGACAACCCCTGATGGTCAGAGTCACAAAGGCCCAGTTCTGAGCTTCCTCCTTTAGAACCATCCAGGGCTCTGGGAACAGCCCACAGCTGCTCCAGACCAGCTGGGACATTTGGGCTAAGCTACTGGAGGAGGAGCCAGAGGTCTGTGTTGCTAATAAGCATCTGAGCAATTCAGTGAGAGTTTACCCTTAGGAGGAACCTGAACTTGTTGGTCCTCCTGGCTTAAAAGAAGCGGTGGAGGCGCAGAGTCAAAGAGTGGCCCTGCCTGGCACCCGGGGCTCTCAGTCCTGGAGCCTGTTCCTGGTGGGCCCGCTGTGTCTGCCGTGTGGGGTCGCCCTACCGCCCGTTCTGTAGGCTGGAGGTTCACTAGACATGCCGGAACGGTGCTCAGTGAGGGCAGACTCTCAGTATTTGGCAAACTCTGGAAGAATTCCTAGGATGCAAGAATAATCCCACATGTCCATCTTCCTGGGATCCTGGGAAATCGTCTTCTTGCAACTGGAGCTCGGCCCAAAAAATGTTCACCTTGATCCCACGCCACAGGCAGCCCTCTGCCCATGTGGGTGGCATTTAATAGAAACGTAGCCACACATTTTATGGCGATCTATCCAACGCTTTTTCAACACTTAGATGGTAGAATAAAACGATCAGATCGTCGGAGCACCGAAACCACTGTCCAGAACGAAGCACTTCCCAATCTAGAACTGAATACATTTGGGATCGTTCTGACTTTTGACAGTTCATTTCCCAAGAACGCTGCACCCCCGCCCCATCACACACATCAAACCTGAAGGTCAACAACTGTTGTCACGGCTTTTGTGTCTAACCTTGGCCGTCATCTCAGAAAGCCATTCGGCAACCGCGTTCCTCAAAGCACTGGCTCAGCAGGCAGGGAAGCAACTCTTAGCTGTCGTTTTATTGGACCAGGCACTGATCGATTGTAGTTCTTAGCCAGGGTCACAGGTGCGGGTTGACAACAAGTACACTCTGCTGGCACACCAAAGACCCCTGGGAAACTGGAGCACAGGTCCAACGGAAGATGCTACCTCCATGGGCTTTGAAGGGTTTAGCGTATCCAGGGATGGGGATCCCTGAGGGCTCTGAGGGAGACTCAGAGACTCCATTCATCTATTGCATTGGTTGGTCGCAGGTACAGAGGAATCAATGCCCTGTATTAAGCTGGTGCATGCCAGCACGCTCTCCCTGTGTCCATGTACCAAGAACTGACCACATGACCTTCCAAGGTGGGCAGAGAGTTCCACACAAGACAAGAGCAAGGACTAGGTGACTTTCTTAAGACCAGATGTGGCCTACAATGTCTGCCACAGGAGTGTGGCACAAAGCTGGTAGCATCCATTGTGAGGCACACATTATATCAAACCTTAGAGATGATGCTGTCACTTCTGGATTGTTTGGGGGCTGCGTGCACCCCACTTCCTATCCCCACCCCCCCTGCATGGAGGAGCTGAATCCTTCATCTCCTTTGCATCTGTTGGGTTCTTCTACAAACGGCCTGGGAAGAAATAATTGATGGAATGCATGAGGTTTAACACCAAAGCTCTTCAGAGGAGTGACCGGTCAAAACCCTCAACCACAGTGGGAAATTAAGAGGCTGTTTGTTCCTGGGAAGATGAGGCAGAGCTGTGGCTGGGGTGAACCATGGGGCCCCAAACTGTCTCTGGATTAGTCACAGGGGGACCCACTCATGCCTGCCCTGCCCACACTCCAGGACTGTTATTCTGGAAGGCTGACCTGGTTACATGGTCAGATTAGCAAGGGGCACAGAAATCTTTTTACCAAAGAAACAGCAGTGACCGCCCTCCGGGTGGGGCTGGGCCTCTCCAATCTTTCGACCTCCTGCCATAAACTCCAGGCAGTGCCTCTTTCCGGCGGCACTTAGGGGAGACTTCTATTGCACTTAATAGCTGGTGGCGCCTCCAATCCCCCCTCCCACCTCATCATGTTCTCTTAGCTTGTGTCTAGATAATTGAGCATTAAAACCTACTTTCCACCAAGTGTGGGATGAGAGCTAGGAAAATGGTGCTGAGAAAATACACCCCCTCCCCAACCCTGTCTGTCCTGGTGTGGCTGACGGTTACTAAGAGATGTCACCAAATATCACCTGGAGAGAACGTGTCCTGTCTATTTGGATCATTAAGGATTGGTTAAAGCCAGGAAACGTATCTGGCACATAGTAGATACTGAATGAATGAATGAATGAATGATGCAAATTACATGTGCCATACTGAATGCAGTAGTTTTGCATCCAGGGCCTATGAGACACCATCCGAGGATGTCTAATCCCCTTCAGGTCCAGGGAGGGATCTTTACAGAGCTAACCCAGCTTAGATCCAACAACCAGATAATGGAAGCAGGGGATGGTGACAGGATGGGGAACTGAGTCATGAGTGGTGGTCCAGGTGGAGGTCCTGAATAAGGGACTGAATAGGGTCACTGACTTGGACAGGAGGCTTGGCTTGAGGTCAGTCTGGAGAGGACAGCAGGATGGATCTAGCAGGCAGTGAGGTGTCTCCAGCATGCTGTAGCAAGGAGTGTGGTCCAACCTGAGGCTGAAGGGCCCAGAAGCTCAATTGTGTGTGCGCATGTGTGTATGTGTGAGTGTGCACACCTGTGCATATGCACATGTATAGATGTATGTATACATGTCTATGGATGCATTTTTGCATGCATGTGCGTGTACATATGTTTGTGTGTGTGCATGTGCATGCATGCTTCTAGGTGTCAAGCTGGAGCTGCTGGGGTATCATCACCCCTGGCTACAAGGTGGTGCAATTTTAACAAATGCTAAAATTGCAGGTTCTAAGTGTTGTGCAAATATAAACTCACTTAATCCTGCAATGCAGACGCTCTTGCCACCTGTGTTAAGAGGCTGAGATATAGGAGTGGGGCCTTCAAACTATGACAAAAGATGAAAGTGGCTGAGTCTCCCTTGCTTCCCCAGGGACTCTCGCATGTCTGGGTTACTTGTGCCATCCCCCTCTTCCCCCTCCCATCCCCATCGTGTCCTGAGACAAGAACAGAAGGAGGAATATTTGGGTGAACTTGAATTGTTTTAATGTCTTCAGAGCCCCTGCTGGGTGGTTATTTACTTGGGTTTAAATCCTACACTATGGATCGTTCTTCCTTGGGATTTGGGAGACACCACTGAGAGGCCCATGTGGATGGGCAGTTCGGCTGGGTATAGAATTCTAAAGTCAACTGGAGGGGCTACTGTTAAGAAATTCAGTGCTAGCCAGGCATGGTGGCTCATGCCTATAATCCTAATTGCTAAGGAGACTGAGATCAGGAGAAGTAAAATCCAGGCCAGCTCTGGCAGAAAACTCACGAAACACCTTCCCCCATCTCCTCATCTCAATCAATAGGAAGCTTGGTGTAGTGCCATCCCTGCTACACAGGGAACATTAATAGGAGGATTGAGGTCCAGGACCACCAGGGGTGGGGAGGGGGGAGCAAGACCCTATCCAAAAAATAAGGGCTAGTGGCAAGGTTCAAGTGGTAGGACACTGTCTGAAAAGCATAAAGCCCTCAGTTCAAATCCCAGAACTGCCAGAGTAAGACACACACACACACACACACACACACACACACACACACACACACACACGGAAGGAAGGAAGGAAGGAAGGAAGGAAGGAAGGAAGGAAGGAAGGAAGAGAGGGAAGAAGGGAGGGAGGGAAGCATTATGTGTCACCCTGATCTTTTACATAGGGTTTTGTTTATATATTTTTAAATTTTATGTTTTGTTTTACTCCTTTCTGGAGGTTTTTAATGTCTTGTCTATATCTGTGGTATTCTGAAATTTCACAATAGTTTGAGTTGGGTCTTTGTGTCATCTTCTGGGTTGAACATGGTGCACTCAGACAAATGCACATATGAGTGATCTCAGTTCTAGGAACTGAGCAGTGGTGGGGTGGGAGGGGGAGAGGGGAGGACGGACTGCCCCAAAACCTGGAGGCGGGAGGGAAGATCTGGGCAAATGTGGCATGTTCAGGAGGTTTGGACGGCCCCTTCCCCAGCCTGGGCCCCCGAGCATCCCTTCTGAATTGCCAAATAGCTGTGAAGTTCAAATAACAGACCCGGACTGACACATGAAAAGGAGCACATGTAACCACTTACTGGCCAATTAATATCGGGGTGAGAGGGAATCCAGGCGGGGTAGGGGTGGGGGTGGAGGGCTTGGGGTTGAGGCAAGGGAAGAATGATGGCTGTGCTTCCTGGCCTGCGGCTGAAAAGGGCTATTATGTGTCACCAGGAAACTTAAGAAAGGGGAAAAACAACCCCCATCAAAGTCCCTTTTGTCAAGTTCTACTGGATTAATAGATGACAGACTTTGCACTTGGCGCTTTTCTGGGAGGAGGGGAGGATGGGGGGGGGCGGGTGCTGCTGGCTTGCTGGCTGAGACTTTTTTTTTCTTCTTTTCATTCAGTGGCTCAGCTGTGGAACCCAGCACTGGGGCAGCCTGGCTGTCTGAAACCTTGAGTGGAAGCTCTGACTTCCTGGGGGTGGGGAGGGGGTGGTGGGGGAGGGGGAGGGGTAGAGGCAGGCTGGACTTTCCTGGTGCAGATAGGCCATACATTTTCACCCCCTGCTACCTCTGTCCTGCTCAGGCATCTCCCTGTGGTCCCCTCATTCCCTGGACCCCGAGCCTCCACACAGTTCCAGCAGGTCCTGAGGGAAGTTACCCTTCAAAGCTGGCTTCAAGTCCTCATTGTCCGGTGCTCCTCAGCACAGACCTCAGTTGCTTGGGTCACCATGGCCTGCCCCTCCCATCAACCCCTCCGTCATCCATCAAAGCCCATGGGTGCCAGTGCACCTGGGAACCTGCTCCAAGCACCTCCCCTCCTTGCCTTCCAAAGCCAAGAAGAGTCCCAGACTTTGCTTCTATCCTTATGAAATAAAGAAATAAGTAACATCTCCTTGTTCTCACACTCAGTCATCCTGGTACCTTGCTGGGTGGTAGAGGCTTTTCACCCAGCTCCAAAAAGCCTAGAGGTGACATAGGCAGATGCCATGCTGTTCAGCCCCAGGAAAGCTTTGCTACGGAGAAAGCTTGACTTTTCCCCCAAACGATCTGATTTACTCGCCTCTGAGTATTTCCCTATTTGGTTTGCTTTGCTTGCCCTAGAGTGGTTCCCTATATGGTCTGCTCTTGTTGGGTTGAGTTTCCACCCTAAACATGTGGCTTTTGTCTTTAAAAACTCTGTGCAAGTGACATTCTGGGCTGCAGGTCTTTGAGACTGGAGCCCACCTGCTCTCCCATGAAGACTCCCAATTTGACCTCTCAGAATGTGGTTTCTCTGTTTCTCGAAGTCAAATTCCCCTATAGCCCGCCCTTAACTTCCTGCTGGGTCACTGCCTGTTCTTGACTCACATTGCAAGAGCCATTTGCTACCTGGCTTCCTGTTATGCTGACACAGCACCTGACGGTGACCCAATGGAGACAAGAGACAGTAGTGTAAGACCACCAACAGTCATACCTGCTGGTTGTCATTGCTCTAGCAATTGTCACTGCTGATGTTTGCTTCTAGCCAGCAGGCCATGGCCAGGGAGCCGGACTGTCCTGTGTTACATAGTAGGAGCTGGAGGGTGTCATCTCACAATTACATTAACTCCATAGAAAATGCCATGTGGAGTTTGAAGAAAGAGGTTCTTTGCTGACTTAAAGAAAGTAAACCACTCTACATGGCCAGGGGCTGTGGCCAAGAGAACCTGGGCATGGCCTCTAGTCCACTACCAGAAATCATCGAGGATGGTCAGTGGTCTGGCTACAGACAGTAGTTCATGGGGCCTGACTAGAGGACCAGATGATGATGCCTAGTCTCTGATGTGGGGCCACTGTGGGATAACCAGTGCCTACATTGTTCTAGGCTACTCCCTTGAGGGTAATTGGTCAACAACGAGAAACCCAACAAGGAGATCATCCTTAAAGATGTCTTCTTTTGGACTTAGAAGACCCAATTGTTTCTGGGAAATCCAGTTTGGTTCTTAACCATCCACGTATTGGCAAGAAATTTTTTGGCAGGCAACTTAATAGTCAAGTCCAGAGTGAGGGCTTGGGGAGTGAGTGTCTGCCAGCCTGGGGAAACTGAGGGAGAGAGAAGCCAGGTCTGGGGTTCCAGCCCTGCCAGTGTGTTTGGCACCAGGCTTTGGCCAAGGTGGGCTTGCTCGCTGTGGCTCGTGGGCAGAGTCATTGGTGGTGGAGTTTTGCCGTAGAATGACTCTTAACAGGACATTCTAGTCTTCACTCCTTTAGCCTTGCGTTGAGGAGACAAAACTCTGGTTTTTAATAAACAGGGTTGCTCACTATGTAACAATTATTTAATAATATGATTTTTTTCCTTTTTTTTTTTCCAAAAAAGGCAGACTTGGATTTAGCAGGAAAGAACAGAAAGTGATATGGGAATTTCAGGCTGAGGTAGACATGGGGACAGCTTTCTTCCTTTCTCCCATTTTCTGCACATAAAAAAAAAAAACATTCTAACCGTTTCCTTTTTACATAGGGTTCATGTGGCCCAGGGCTGGCCAATCAGAGGACCCCAAGTCTCTGGCCACTCTGATTGGTTGGAGGATGAGCCTATATGTCAAGCAGGACCAATCAGATTGCTCCAAAAAGGCTTGGTGAGCAGTAATGCTGGAAAAGTCCTCTTTCTGCCAGGTTCACTCAGTTGTTATGAGCTGGAACAGTGGGTTGGCTACCACTATGGAAAAAGATCTAGAAAGAGGAGTCCTGACAACATTGAATCCAGCCATCTGGGAAAGCCAAGATGAAGCCATCTTACTTCATCTGACAAGTGATCTTCTTACTTAATTTGGGTTGGGTTTCCACCATTGTAACCAAAAGAATCTTAACCAGTTCCGATAGTTGGTTGAAAAATCTCTGCATATGGTTCCATCCTGAACCCCCTGGGATCCAAAGCAAAATAAGAGAACCACATCACATCCCAGAGCTCCCAAGGGCTCCAAAGCTGAGCACTTTTTCTCAGGCACTTAGGACTCTTCCTTGTGGTCCTTTTTGACTCTTTCCAGAGCCACGGCTTCTAGATCTGATTCAGAGATGACGCAGATGCATCTTCCTGTGACTGGCTGCCTCTGGGAGGGAACAGAAACAAAAGTCCAGAGACTGAAATGGAGCCTGGATTGGCCTTCAAGCACGAGACCTCCTGGGGTTTCAACCAGAGAGATAAATGCACCAGAACACTTCACCCAGCACCAAATTTCCCTGGTTCTGGTACCGCCGCCCCCAGCCATTGCTCCGGCAAAACTGCCCTGAGGTTTGACTTCAAGCCACCATTTCTTTGGTTGGTGTTTTCCTTCTAAGGGACCACAAAGCCATATTACACTCCATGTTAAATAAACAAACGTTTGAATCTGTGTTTTATTGGTTCCATACCATCTGCCATCTGGTTTGAGGAGAAAAGGAAACACTGTGGTTTTGTTGGTTTTGTGTGTGCGTGTGTGCGTGGTTGTTGTTATTGATATTTTTTTTCTTTAGCTTTGCTTCACCCCCCCCTCCCTGCTCTATGAAAATCCTCTAAGGTTGGGTGTTGGCAGTAGTAGGGGCTGTTCAAAGCCACCTAGTTTCCCACGTCTTAGGCACTCAGTTAAAATGTTGCAGGCTGGTTTGGGTCTCCATCTGCCAGGCAGCCTGTTGTGTGAAAATTCAAGCTATACATATGCAGAGCTCCAGGCCTGGCTCCCAAGATCTGAAGAATGGTTAGAGGTGGTTCTTCAGTGTTGGCAAGCTGCACCCAGGGCGAAGGCAAAGGTGTCAGGGCACCTGAGGAAAGCTGCCGGAGTGCTGGGCTGTGGGGATGGATGTGGCTCTACCTCCGTGGAGAGTCAGAGGAGAAAGCCTCGCATGGCCCTGGCCTGCCTGGGAGCTTCAGTCTGAGAAAACACCACCATGGCTGGGGTGTGGGAGTGGGGGTCTCCCTGGGGATATGGGTGGGGTCCCAATGTCTTGATATCTGCACAGGCGCAGCTGTTGGTGGGGAGGGAGTATGCTGATGTTCTCCAGGCTTCAGTTTTTATAACTTTGAAATGGGCTTTCAGCTACCTCCTTTAGATGGAATTGGGCATGGGTCCCAAATGGGAATGCCACAGGCCTGGAGAGCGGTGAAGGGGAATGAGGCTTCTTGGGGGGATGGGGGCACAGGAGGAGTAGGCACCACACCTCTGGATAAAGGTTGTGGGGGGGGGCTTTCATGACAGTAGCTCTGTGTGGTTAGATTTCCCAAGTTTTCAAGAAAGGCCAGGTGTGTGTGTGTGTGTGTGTGTGTGTGTGTGTGTGTGTGAGTGTGGCCCCTCCCAAGGGGCTTGCTAATTTGCATAATGACTCCTCTGAGTTTATCATCAATTGGGAAACAGTCACTAGGTTACCAGCTGTGTGCCCAGGCTGTACAGGAAGGAGGGGTTGGAGGTTAAGCCGCTGGTTCCTACCCCGGTTAGGGTGGTGGCCATGCATGCATGGTGAGAGAAGTGGTAGTGTGTGTGTGTGTGTGTGTGTGTGTGTGTGTGTGTGTGGTGACCACAGAGAGAATGAAAATGATTCATCTTCCTACATGCGTGCCATTGTATGGTTCAATGAGTGTGTGTGGGGTTGTGATTTTATTCAGTATTCAAAATGAACCAAAAAAAGAGAAAGGTTCTGTTTTGCTGACGGGCAAATGGAGGGTAAGAAGTGGTTCATTCTTTGGTCCCTGAGACACCCTTGACATGGTGACAGAACCTTGCAAAAACATTGCACCTCCTCCAAAAGTCTCCATGTAGCTGTGCAGGTGAAGGGAAACACAGCCCGGGGACAGGCAGGTTGGAGGACAATGGCCGTGGTTCAGGTGTGTGCCCAGGACCAGCCAGACCTAGTCTGGCCAGCAAAAGAGGCACTGGGGAGCTTTACTTTCAGAGAGCTGGGATTCTTCACTTTGCATCGAAGTTCCACTGTTCTCTCCTCCGCATCCCTGCTCCTCCAACCACGGATCCATTCACCACCAAATCAAAGCACTGTCTGCACTCTTCGCCCAAAGGCAGTTGTTGGCTGCTGACTTTTTTTCTTTGCAAAATGTCAGACCGTGGCAGAAACAGGAAGAGCACCGAAGAGACAGCAGCGGCTCTGACTCACAAAGAGCTGATGATGAAAGGCAGCGGCACAGGAGCCTGGCGGGGGCCACTGCGTGGGTAGCAGAGTCCTGACACTCTGGAGATGGAGGGGGGGGCGCCTCCTCCACAAGCCTCTTTGTGGAAAGAGGAATGTGATTGGGTGACGCAGGGGCGGCGTGTGGAGCAGAGACAAGAGTCCTGGACCCCAGGAACTCCTAGCTCAGATCATAAGTAAGCCAAGATTCATCCATCCATCTTTCCTGTTAAAGATCTACTTCCTAGTGAATAAATATCACCTGTTCAATGAGACACCACCCCCTCCCTCCCCAGTGATAGATGAGGAAATCACTAATTCTACTCACTCTCATGGTCTGGTTGTTTACAACAAACCCACCTAGTACAACTGATCTATCACGTTGGTATTTAAAGAGCCTCATCACCTACAGCTATGGTGCTGGTAATTAGGTTTCAGCACATGGATTGGGGCGAAGCGGCAGGGAAGGGCCAAGACAGAAGCAGGAGACTCCAGCAGGCAGGATTATACTGACTGTGTAGTTTCCCTGGGGAGTATTGTCCCCCCCCCCAAAAAAAAAACTTCCTCCAGTCCATGAACGAGTGATGTCTCTGATTTATGTCGCCTCTCCTTTCTCTCGGCAATGTTTTTGTAGATTTGATTGTGTAAGTCTTTCACCTTCTAGGATAAATGGATTCATGAGCATGTTATTCTTCTTGTTGCATTTAAGAGTGCAATTGTTGGGCTGGGTACTGGTGGCTCATGCCTGTCGTCCTAGCTACTCAAGAGGCTGAGATCTGAGGATCACGTTTTGAAGCCAGCTGTGGCAGGAAAGTCCATGAGACTCTCATCTCCAATGAACCACCAGAAAATTGGAAGTGGTGCTATGGCTCAAAGTGGTAGAGCAAAAGAGCTCAGGGACAGCGCCCAGGCCCCTGAGTTCAAGCCTCAGGACCAGTTTGTGCACATGCATGTGTGCACACGTGCACACACACACACTCACATACACACAGAGTGCAACTGCATCCATTTTTGATATACAGAAAGGCAACCTTCTGTGTGTCTAGCTTTGCATTCTGCTATTTGCCAAACTCCCTTATTGTTTCTAACAGTTCTGTGGTATGTATAAGACATGCAAATAGAGATCATTTTATTTTTACTTTTCCCTTTCTAATTTGAGTACCTTCCATTCTTTTTTCTTTTTCCATCCTTTGCTCTAGTAAAGGACTTTCAGTACTATAGTGAATCACAGTGATAAAAGTGGACATCCTTATCTTATTTCTGATTTCACAGGAAAAACCAACTCAGTTTTCACCACAGTGATGTTTGTTGCAAATCTTTTCATATTTGGTTTTTTTGTCTTGAGGAATTTTACTTGAACTTCTAGTTTGTTAAGTGTTAGCATGAAAGGGTGCTGAATTTTCTGAAAAGTTTTTCTGTATCAATTAAGACAATCGCGCTGGGCACCGGTGGCTCACGCCTGTTATCCTAGCTACTCAGGAGGCTGATATCTGAGGATCGCAGTTCAAAGCCAGCCCAGGCAGGAAAGTACGTGAAACTCTTATCTCCAATAAACCACCAGAGCACTGTAGCTCAAGTGGTAGAGCACTAGCCTTGAGCTGAAGAGCTGAGGGACAGCACTCAGGCCCAGAGTTCAAGCCCCATGACTGACAAAAAACAAAACAAAACAAAAGACAATTGCACGGTTTGGTCCTCTTCATTCTGGCTATGTGGTCTGTTTTATTTGTTGGTATTACATTACAGCAGTAAATCCCATTCCATCTTGGTATATAGTCCTCCTGATATGCTTCTACCCCTGGTACCAGTGGCTCATACCTGTAATCCCAGCTTCTCTAGAGGCTGAGACCTTAGGATGGTGGTTCAAAGTCAGTCTGGATGGAAAAGCCCATGGTACAAAAATCCCAGACTGTGGGCATGGCTCAAGTGGTAGAGCACCAGCCATAAGGAGTAAGTAACACAAGGCTCTGTATTCAAGACACAGTACTGGTGCGCACACACACACACCACACACACACACACACACACACACACACACACACACACACACACGCTTCTTAATTTGGTTTGCCAGTCATTATTTAAGGATTTTTGCATCAATGTCTACGTTTTAGTTTTTAAGTGTCTTTGGCTATGATAGCCAGGTGATGTTGGCCTCGTAAGTGTTTCCTCTTTTCTAATATTTTGGAAAGCTTTGTGAAGGATTATGAATGGTTCTTTTGAAAATATTTGGTACAATAGTTTTTTCGATTACCAATTCTATGTCTTTATTTGTTAGAAGTCAATTCAGCTTTTCTATTGTTGACTATACCAGTCGAGGGTAGATTTGTGTTTCTGTGAATTTATCCATTTTGTCTGGGTTTTCTGACTTGTTTGTGTATAATTTTTCGTGGCTCTCTCTCATTCTTTCATCACCGTTTTATTTCTATAGAATGAAGCATCCCTTCCATTTCTGGCTTGAGTAACTCTATCTAACAGCTTGTCAATTTCTTTTTGAAGAACCAATTTTGTTTCTACTGATTTTCTCTGGTGTTTTTCTATTCTCTTTCATTTATCTCCATTCTAATCTCTATAATTTCCTTCCTTCTGCTTACTTTGGGCTTACTTTGTTCCTCTTTCCTAGTGACTTAAGTGTAAAATTAGTTTGAAATATTTCATGTTTTGTGTGTATGTGTGTGTGTATAAGAGAGAGAGAGACAGACAAAGACAGAGACAGAGACAGAGACAGAGAGATTATGCCAGTATTGGGGCTTGAACTCAGCAAGAAACAGAGAAGCCACATTTTGAGGAGGTCGGATCAGGAGTCTTTATTGGAGAGCTGGCGGCTGCAGGTGGACTCCTGTCTCAAAGACCTGCAGCCCCACACAGAGCTTACACAAAGCCTTTAAGACAAAAACCACATGTTGGGGGTGGAGATCCAAATCCAACAGAAACGGACCATATAGAAAAATGCTCAGGCACCAGCAGAACTTTCCATCTAGGGAAGTAGCTCAGAGGTCAGCTTAAACTTTCCATATAGGGGGATACATCCCAAACTAAGGGAGATACTCGGAGATGAGTGAATTAAACTGTTTAGGGAGATAATCAAGGATGAGCATTCTCTGTAGCAAAAGCTCTCCTAAGGCTAAACAGCATGCCACCTGCAATTCAATGAACGGCCTCTCTCACCTCTAGGCTTTTCAGAGCTGGGTGGAAAGTCCCCTCTACCTAGCAAGGTGCCAGGATGGCTATGAGAACAAGGCATGTTAGTTAGTCCCAGGCTCCTTACTTCAACAACAGAATAACATAACATCCTCTTAGAGACAGAGCAGAGCCTGTGGCCCCCAATCTGACACCCCCTTGTCTGATCACTGTGGTCTTAGCCTTGTTGTCAAATGACCCCCAATAAAATGAGTCTCGTTCCATTTAGCATTTGCTTGACTTTGACAGGCCCAGTTACTTTTCCCCTATTGTGCAGGCGTCCATGTTCCTCTCTCTGCAGACTTGCCACTTTCAAGCCCCCTGACTTCTCTGTGAGGAGACGGAACAGATATTTGTCACTGTCCAAGAGTTTGCTGGATCAGCCAGAGATGGCCCTGCCAGTCTCCAATCCAGACCTCGTCCACCTAATTGGCTACTGTCTGCTTCTTCCCCTTCCCCAGGCCCAACTACAGGCTGGCCCATGTCACACACCCTTGGCCACCTGGAATCAACAGGTATAGGCACATACATGTGCATATGTATGTGCATGTGTGTGTGTGTGTGTGTGTGTGTGTGTGTGTGTGTGAGAGAGAGAGAGAGAGAGAGAGAGAGAGAGAGAGAGAGAGAGAGAGGCAAGCATGTTTCTGTTCTCTGTCTGTCCCATTCTTCAGCTTCTGATTGATTGATCGATTGATTGATTTTGATGGTTGTGGGGCCTGAACTCTGGGCCTGGGCACAGTCCCTCAGCTCTTCAGCTCAAGGCTAGTGTCCTATCACTTGAGCCACAGCACCACTTCTGGCTTTTTTCTGCTTATGTGGTGCTCAAGAATCAAACCCCAAGGCAAGCACTCTACCACTGAGCCACCTTCCCAGCCCTATTCTTTTTTCTGAAGTAACTAATTCTCAGTGGTGTACACCCCTGGGGGAACACGGAGATCATATAGACCCATGTACCAGGACAGTGGAGCCATGTTGGGAAGGTTCAGGTGTTTGGGATTCGTCCTTCAAGACTGCACTGTGATGCATGTGTCTTTTGTACCCCAGGACCATGCTGTCCTGCAGTTGGGCTTTGGTCTTATGTGGTGTCATCCGTGTTCTGAGAGCATGTTTTTATTGGTCCCCAAAGTCTTTAATACAAACGTTCCAGAATTTAGTGAACCAATTCCCTGCCCACAGATTTTCTTCTCCTTCCTTCCCTCCCTCTGTCCTTTCCCTGTTACGCATCATCTTCACCCATGCCTCTGTTGCTTTCATTGAAAGGCATGTCACCAGGTCCTCTACCAGGCAGGAAGGGGACTCTGGGGGGCGGGTGGGTCCCCATGTCCACGTTTGCCCATGGCTATCAAGCACTGATTGGGTGAGAAGCAGCCGCATGGCCCCGCCCAGGCAAGTGAAGATGAGGGGCTCTGGAGATGCAGGGAGAAGACATGATCCTGAGAGGGGCCATCAAGTCCCAACCCAAAGGCCACCAAAGTCTTGAGGGGCTCTGTCCAAAGGCAGGCACAGGTGCTGGCCCATAGCAGGCTTTTCCTTGACCACTCCAGACACTTACGGCCCCTCTCTATCCTTCCAATGGTTGGAGGTCAGGTCTGATGGTTGGAGGTTGGATCTGCTAGTTGGTGGTTGGGTCTGATAGTTGGGGGTCAAGGCAGATGGCTGGAGGTCAGGCCTATGGTTGGAGATCATGTCTGATACTTGAAGGTTGGGTCTGATGGTTGAAAAGATCAAATCTGATGGTTATAAAGACCAAGCTGATGGTTGGAGTTCAGGTCTGGTGGTTGGAGGTCACTTCTGAAGGACGGAGTTCCAGTCTGATGGCAGGAGGTTGGACCTGATGATGGCTGGGTTGAGTCTGATGGCTGGAGGTCACTTTTAATGGCTGGAGGTCACATCTGCTAGGCTCTTGGGGAGAAGAGGTTGGTGAGGAGAAGCCCACCCTCCAGAATGAAAGCTCACAGTTGTCACAAGTCCTCAAGCCTCCCCCATCCCGCTCCAGTGTAACCTCTTTCCCCAGCTGAGGCTGAGACCCCCTCCCTTCCAACCACCCAGTGTTCATCGGCAGGAAGCTCTCTTCTTGTCAGGGCCTTCGGTTCCACCTCAAGCAGCTGCTAAGGGCATCATGTGGCAACTACGGGCTGGTCCTCTGGCGAGACCCCAGCTGGTATGTCTGAGGGTGCTGGCCAGGCTCACGGGCTCCAGCTGGAGCAGGTGTGCATGCTTTGCTGGGTCAGCCCGGAACTCTGGCAGCCATCCCACCTTCCCCGACAGACACTTGTCACCTCGGCCGGCCTTGTCTCCCCATTATAGCAGGCCCCATCTTGGGTTTCATGTCACCAGGATTGCTGACATCAGGCGCCAGGGCTGTCCCCTGCCACGCCCCACATGTAGGCACCACCCCTCCCCCCCCAGTCTGCAATGAGTGTTATGCGCCTTGGATGAAGGCAACTGCAGACAGTGGCGGGCCCCACCCGACCCCAGCACACAGCACTGCCTGCAGAATGATGCCAGGAAGAGACACGCAAGGCAGCCATGGCGAGGGAAGGCCGTAGGAGCCCAGCTCCTGTCTCCTGTTCTCTTCTGTGCCACAGTCTGTATGGGGCACTAGCATTGCACAAAGCATCCAGATTTGGTCTATGCAGAATGCTCTGGATGGTAAAGTGCTCCATGAGGATATCATGGGTGTATTCAGGGAAGGCTTTCAGGAAGAAGTGGCCCTTACAGTGAGCTTAGCAATGGCTGTGACCAGCCTTTCCCAAAGCATGGACAGTGTAATGCTGGCTCTCATGAACTATGAGAGAGATGCGTGGATGACCCGAAAATGCTAGGTGCATCTTCCGCCTCCCTCCCAAGCCCCCTGTGGTCCCTTCAGTACCGATGGAAGGATGGTTCTGACTTTTAACCACTGCTGGTGTGTGTCAACCATTGTTGTTGAAAGGTTTCTTACCACCTTGCTCCCGTTTCTCACAGAAGAGATTGCTCCTTCTGGAGAGGGAGGAGGCTGATCTGGGGGCCTCCTCAGGCGTGGGCTTGGATTAACCACACAAGGGGTTCAGCCTGTCTGTCTGGGGATGGTGGGAATTAATGAGTAGGACTCTGGCTTCCCCCTTGCTTTAACTGAGAAATCAAGTGAGAGACGGTTGCAGGGACCAATCAGATGGAGACAAAAATGCCAGCTGTGTTCTGATAGGTGCTGTTGGGGGTGGGGGGGCGGGACTTGCCCTCACCTGTCAGCCAGTTCCCAGAGCTCTCTCTCCAGAGACACAGACCCTTGGAGGAAGGTGGATGGTGCACAGTGGCGCACCCACTGTTCAGGTAAGTTGTTGCTCCTCCCCTCAAACTTCAGTTTCCTAACCTGTCAAAACCACCTTCTCTACACAAGATGGCTAGGAATGGGCGAAGCTTGAAGATTCAGTGTCTGTTCTCACACATTGCTCATTAGGTTGATGTTTATATTCATTAATTCTTCCATCTATCCATCCATTCAACCATGCATCCATCGATCCATCCGTTCGTTCATTTATCCTTGCGGCAGTTTACTCATTCACTCACTCCTATTTCATGTACCTATTCATTTGCTAATTCAATGATCCATCCATCCATCCATCCATCCATCCATCCATTCATCCATCCATCCATCTGACCACAGACATTGTCAGGTATAAGCTGTGTTGGAAGAAAGAAAACACTGATCTTATGAAATTCCAGCCCCTTGTCTCCTGGTGAGGAAGCAATACTCAGAACAATCAACCCCCCTCCCCAAGATATAGGGGTGCTTTGTACCTCTCTAGCCACTCTGACTGTCCCCTCCACTTCTCTGCATCCATACCACTCCTGTTAGTTCTCAGAAGTGGGCTCCAGTCCATCTCCCCTAAACAATGGCCACATTAAGTATGCTGACCACCCCGAGCCTTTTATCTGCAGCTCATCTTAGACCTTGACTCTCCGCCCCCCTGTGTGTATGAGGCTGTTCATCATCTTACTGACAACCTACTCCCATCACATGCCCTGGGCTGCTCATGAGGAGGGGTCAGAGAGGGCCAGGCAATGGCTGTCCAGCTGACAGACATAGCCAGCCAGGGAAGGGGAAAGGGTGGCCGTGAGCTCATTTTCCCCCTCTGCTGACATGTTCCTAATTTGGATTTGTGGGGATTTTCTTTAGTGTCAGCGGTGCTATTTGGAGCAGGGCTGCTGGGGGCAGAATGTCCAGACCCATGGGGAGTGGTGTGTGGGAAGGGCTTGGCACCAGGCAAGTCCTTTCCCAGGCCCCAGCAGGGATCTGGAATGTTCTGGCCCACTTTGGAGTCTTAGAGGGAGATGCCATGGAGGAAATGCAGAGATTTTGTAAATGTGGTTTATGGAAGACCATGGGTAGAGGCCCCCAGGGGACCTTGAACCCAGGAAGGGAGAGGCTGGACAGGCATGTGGGGACATGGGCTCAGAGGGCCCAAAGGTGACCACCATGAGACTATGCGGAGGAACTGTACCTCAGTTTCCCCATATGTGAAAGGGGAGATTCATATTCCATCACAGGGGCTGGTTGAGTCTCAGGTGCTGTTTCCCCTTTTCTCTTTTCTTCCTTCTTTCTTTTTCTTTCTTCCTTTCATCCCTTTCCCTTTCCTTTCCCTTCCCTTCCCTTCCCTTCCCTCCTTCCCTTTCCTTTCCCTCCCTCCCTCCCTCCTACCCTCCCTCCCTCCCTCTCTTCCTTCCTTCCTTCCTTCCTTCTTTCCTTCCTTCCTTCTTTCCTTCCTTCCTTTCTGTCTTCCTTTTCTTTTCTTTTTTTTAGTGTGTCCATACTGGGACTTGAACTCAAGGCCTGGGCACTTTTTTTTTTTTTTTTTTTTTTTTTAGCATTTTTGCTCAAGGCTGGTGCTCTACCACTAGAGCCACAACCCCACTTCCAGGTTGTTGATGGTTAATTGAAGATAAGAGTCTCACGGACTTTCCTGTCCAGGCTGGAGTTGATCCATGATCGTTAGAACTCAGCCTCCTGAGTAGTTAGGATTACAGGTGTGAGCCACAAGTGTCTGGTGAGGTGTTTTCTTTTCGAAAGTGAATTATCTCTATATTGGATCATGGAAATATTTTGTTAGAAACACTGGATTTTCTAGCTGTTAAAAAACAGCAAAAATCTAAGTGTGCTGAGATGCTGGTGTGTCACTGGGGTTATGTTTTAACCTTGGCTGTGACCCCCTGGCTGCATGGAGCCCCCAGCCTTGTCCTCAGTCCTGGCCCCAGATTCACACTTCTCAGGAGCTTGGCTTTCTGTGGCAGGGAGTCAGGGGGCGGGAGGGGGGGCGGAGCAGGGAGGGGGACAGACGGGTATGCATGCAGTGGAACCCAAGAGGCCCAGATTCCTGCTTAACTCACCCTGTGACCCCGGGCTGGCCGTCTCTCCCCCTTGGCCTTCATTAGCTCATCTATTAATTCTCCTTCTCTATTAAAGGAGAGGCCTGGCGAAACCCTCAGTGTCAAGCTTCCACATTCTCTCACTCGATGACTCTTGCTGGTGTCATTCGCCAGACTTAAATGGAACCGTGATTTAAATGTTGTGGAATTTGGCTGCCCTGGCTCCTTGCAAAATTCATTTCAGAGTGTGAAATCTGAGGGAGATGGGGAGAGAGGGAGGAGGGAGGGAAAGAGGGAGGAGGAGGAAGAGAGGAAAGAAGAGGAAGAGGGAGGAGGGGAAAAGAGAGAGAAGGGAGGGAAAGAACACACGGGGATGGAGTTTAGGGGCTCCCCAGCTTTTCATAATCGGGGTCTACTGTGCCTCTGGTCAGATCTTCCCACCCTCCCCCACCCCTCTCTGTCTCGCTGTCTCTCCGTCTCTCTGTCTCTCTGTCTCTCTGTCCCTCTGTCTCTGTCTCTGTCTCTCTCTGTCCTGCCACTAGCACCTCATCCCTCTCTCCGTCCTCACCCTGTCTTTTCCTCTGTACCCCAGGAGAGCTGGCCAAGTTTTCCCTCTATCTTGCTGCTGATTTGTTTTTCTGGGTCATTTCATCTATTTTTTGTTACCCACTTCCACAGTGGCTTCTTCAGTCAAACATTATGCTCTTAGTTTGCGATTCCTCTGTCTCGCGCTCTTCTCCCCTTTTATATCACCTTGCTATTTTATTTGGGGATGAAAGAGGTATTCACACCCTAGAACTGCGTGCATAATGCGCATAAGAATACACAGAACAGGGCTGGGAAGGTGGCTTAGTGGTAGAGTGCTTGCCTAGCATACATGAAGCCCTGGGTTTGATTCCACATAAACAAAAAAGGCTGGAAGTGGTGCTGTGGCTCAAGTGGTAGAGTGCTAGCCTTGAGCACAGAGAGGCCCCGAGACAGAGCACAGGGATAGAGCACAGGCCCTGAGTTCAAGCCCCAGGACCAGCAAAAACAAAAACAGTACACACAGACACACAGACACACACAGACACACACACACACACACACACACACACACACACACACACACACACACACTCCTTTAACCCCTGCCTGCACTGATAGACATCGAGAAACATTTCTTGTACTGGAGTTTGTGTCCCCAGGATGTGGGCATTGGGTCCAGCCCCCTTCTGTCAGTGAAGCTGACAGACACCAGCACTATCCCGGCAGATCAGTGCCAAGTGGTGGCTTTGGTGAGATTGATCGGCCCCCTGGAGAATACCATTTCCAGCCCTCCAGAGCCTCAGTTTACCATAGCCCAGACACTAACTGCTTCCACAATCTTATCTAGATTGTGGGCCCGGGCTGGTGGTGATAGTAATGGAAACTCTATTCAGATGCAGCTGCAGTTTGGGGGGGTGGATGGTGATCCCCGCTCCTCACGCTTCTGAAGGGCATCAGGCCATAATGGAGGGTTGAGAAGTGGGAGTTAGTTAGTTTTCTTTCTGTTGACATTTCAGAGAATACAATTCCTGAGACACACCCCCTGGGCCTGCACCTGTGCACCTGCCCACTGCCTACAGGGTGCTGGGGGAGAGGGGAGGCAGCCAAGGGGAGAGAGGCGGCGCAGGGCCATATGTGAGGAGCCCAGCCCTCTCCCCTCAGCTCTGCCCTCGCTGACCCCTCCCACTGTCCGTCCCTCAGGGCCCTGTCCCCTTCTCTTGGGGCCAGGTCTGTGCATGGGTCACCAGGGGAAGCGCGGCTTTCCTGCTTGATTTCAGATAAGCAATGGAGATATTTATTTATTTTTTTCCCAGAGTAAGTCTATCCCATGTGATAGTTTGGTATGCACTTCCCCTGGAGGAAATGCTTTGCTTCCCTGAAATGCATGCTGGTTTTGTTTTGTGGTTGGTGATGGGGCTTGAACTCTGGGCTTGGGCGCTGTCCCTCAGCTCTTCAGCTCAAGGCTAGCGCTCTACCACTTGAGCCACAGCACCACTTCTGGCTTTTTCTGCTTATGTGGTGCTGAGGAATCGAACCCAGGGCCTCATGCATGCCAGGCAAGCACTCTGCCCCTGAGCCACCTTCCCAGCCCCAGGTTTTGTTTTGTTTTAATGTGGTGAGTGTGGCGGATCTCTGCCTGGTTAAAGTAAAGAAGCTGAGGTTCAATTGTTCTGCCATTGTCACCTGGCGAGTTCTCATTACCCAACCCCTACTTCCTCTCTATCTCTAGCCTCTCTGGGGTGCAGGGACCCTACCGGTTCTTTCTCCAGACCCCCAGGCACTGACATCTGGGGGCTGCCAAGAACTATTTTCTGAATGGCTGGATGGGTGAGAGATGGCTGGCTCCAACAGCGACTTCAGCTGTGAGCTGGCGGGAAGGCATGCATGCTCGTGGCTTCTGCCTCAGTTTACCCTTTCCCATTCTTCTGTGCTGCTACCACAGTGGATTTTTTGTGAGGGGGGGCTCTGATGCTCGCCCCAGCTTCTTTCTCTTACACTTTGCCCTTCCAAGCTGTCTTCCATGATCCCAGGCTCAGGACAGCCCCTCTATACTCCCGCAGCCAGGCTGTGTGGCCCAGTGGGGGTGACATTGGTGGTTGGCTCTGCTCCCCCACATTTCAGTGCCCTCTGCTGTGTCCCCAGACCTCACTCTGTTTCTGACACATAGTAAGAGCTCTCTCTCTGGGTCTGTCCAGAGAGGTCTGGCACACACCTTTGTACATCAAGACCCCCAGAAGCTCTGTGAGGGCCAGGCCTCCTTGGTGGATGGCCAAGATCTCCTTGGGGACACAGCTGGCCATCTGTGACTTGGCCTGAAGCAGGGAGACAGGGAACCTCTGACACTACCTCACACCCATGAAGAAGTGTGTCAGAGGGTTTGTTGCTATGGTAAGAGGCTCTAAACTCCTCCTGTAAATTTAGACCACAGCAAAACCCCGAGAGTGTCCAGGGCTGGGCAGGGGACCAGGAGACATGCAGCCATGGTGTCTGTGGTGAGCTGCTTGACTCAGACATCGGACTGGATACTTGCTGGGGCCCCGGGTCCCCTGACCTAGATACCTGCCCTTGGCTGACCTACCTTGGATGGGGCCCATTGCTCTGGAGTAATCCAGGGAAGGAGTGCTGGACACAGTGAACTCTGTCTCAACTCAGTGGGGAAGGGAAAGGGACAGTTGTGGAAATTTCGATGGAAGCACGTGGCCTCTGCACAGAGCTCTGAAGTCTCCATGCTTCAAGCCCTCCTCTGCAGGACAGGATGCAATACCAGAGGTCCTCGGAACCTGTTATGGGGTTGCAAGTGTGTGCCAGACTTGAACACATGAGCAGGAGGGTTGCTTGACTGTTGGAATTAGGGGGAGGAGGTCTACTGGCGGGGGCGGGTCCCCTGATTTTGGCATCAAGGGCACAGACCTGCAGATGTGGCTGCTGGCTGAAGGACGGCTACCCTAGACCCCATTCCCAAGAGGGGTTCATTGTGTCACTCCAGACAGACCTGGAGGGGAGGGAGAGCCAGGTGGGAGAGGGCCGCGTGGGATCCCACGGTATCTCCACAGAGAGACACAGGGACCTTGCTGGCTAGGGGTGAGATGGACGGGACTGGGCAGCTGGCCAGACTCTTGGTGGCCAAGAGAAAAGAAAACCTCCAGGCTTTTTTTTTTTATAGAGATGGCAGATGGAGGAATTGGGGACCAAAGCCGAGATCCCCGACTCCCACTCCAGGTCTTCCTTCCCAACCTTGGCACAGAACATTGTGCTCGCAGGTAGCATGGAGCTGAGTCTCTAGGCCTCACGCCACACCTGACCTGGCTTTTTGGCCAAGGACCCTGTCACCACCCTCCATCCCAGCCATCCTGGGATCTGCCAACACCCCGCGTCCTACCCACCGGAGGACAGAGGGCCTGCTCCTCCAATAACTCATTTCCTGGCAGGTATATGAACAGAAGTCTAATGACTCTCCCACTATTTGGATTGAGGGGGGACAAAGATGGAGCTGCTCCCCTGCCTCTTTCTCTCAACCTGGGCCAAGGCTGTGTGTGGGGTCCTGGTGGGTCCCCTCCCTGTGGAGGGCTGGCATGGGAAGCAAGTGGGCTTCAGCTCTGCTTTGAGCCTCTTCTAGGACTGAGGGAATTGTTGCTCCTGAAGGTCGTGGGGTGGGTGCACCCCGTCTTCACCCTTGAGCATTGGTTATGTCAGTCTTTGCCCCTTTGTCTCCTGGAGTTTCCAGAAGAGCCAGCCTTGCTCTGGGCACCAACCGGAAACAGGTTTGGGGCCCCTCCGGCTGCATAGCTGGCTCCCTTTGGAAGTTCTTTCTGTTGAGAATGTCCTCAGATAGAAAAGGACAGACTGGGATTGGAGCGTCAACCATAAGTGACACTTAGCTCACACGCAGAGCCAGGCGACCGATGACAATGCCAGGCCCAGAATTCGGTTTTTCAGTCAGTCTGAAACTCTCTCTACCTGGAGAATCACTTCCGGGAAGAGGACTGAGCTCCATCTTTGAGAGAATGAGGACGGGCTAGCCAGCGAGGGCTGGGGGGGGGAGTGCCCAACTGTGGCAGAGGTGGAAGCTTCTGGAAGGATGAACATGTCCCAGCGTAAGGACATGTAGCAAAGAGAGAAGAAATACAGGAACCCAGCTCGGGGAAACATAAATACAGGAAAGAGTCAAAACAGCCTGGGTTCAAATCCTGGCACAAACCCTGGAAAACAAGGTGTTTTCTGTCTCTGAGACTCAGGTTCCTCCTAGAGAGAAAGAAGAAAAGCAAGAAGCTGAAAGAGAAGAAGAGACCAAGAGAGGAAGGAGGGAGAGAGAAAGGGAGGGAGAGAGGGACATGTGTGTGTGTGTGTGTGTGTGTGTGTGTGTGTGTGTGTGTGTGTATGTGTGTGTGTATAATCCCTCTGAGCCTCAGTTTCCCCAGAGCACTAAGCATCCCTATGTGCTAGGTAGAGTGGATCAAGTCCCAGCTTTCCTCCGAATCTACCCAGAATCAGATATCCAGAGTCCAAACAAGATTTGGTTCCGTGTGATGCATGCACCGAGGCCCAAGCCATGGTCCCTTGGTACCGTTTAAAGAAGACGGTGAAACCAGAACTAAAGCTTTAGAGTGACTGACACTCGCCCCTGCCCTTGAAAGGCACAGACACCGCCTCCTTGATTAACTAATCACAAAATCACAGGGACACCCGTGGCTCTTCCCACTGCACGCGTTCGTTAGCTAGCAAAAGCTCAGTAAAGCCTTTCTGATTGCTGCTCATTTCTCCCCTATACTGCCTCTTGTCCGCCCCCTCCACATCAAAAGACACCCCCAAGTTTCCAGGCATGTGGCAAAAAAAACCCCTAAACCTCCTCAAGTTCTCCCCATACTGCCTTTTAGAAGACATAAATAGGGCCAATTTCAACTTCTATTTATTTATTTGTCTTTTGCCACAGCTCCACTGAGCACGGAAGGACAAAACGAGGGATTTCTGACAGACGCTTCTTTGAAATATTCCTTCGCCTCTCAGCTCTTCTCCTCTTTGAGAGCAAATGGGCTTCGTCGTTGCCTCCCCCGGCTCACAGGAAACGGGAGATTTATGCCTTCCATTCGCCCCATTCAGCAGTGATTTGGGCTTTGTGCGGGCAACTGGGAACAGGTTTGATTTCACATAGAAAAGCTCCCCGTTCAGGCTGACTCTCCAGGTGTGCTAGGCACAAAGGCTTTGATGTCCCGGTGATTTCCCATTGAAATGGGAGGGGGCGTCAATCACACAGCTGCTGAGGTCTCTTCCGCCTCCACACTTGGCCTCATTTCTTTTGAACACAGCCTCCAGAAAGGGGAGGCCCATGGAGATTCTGCTGGGTCCCTGGCTCTGGGAGAGGGGTCTCAGAGGTACCCCCCAGGCCATGGTATCCTAGGAACTGAGCCTCTTAGCACGGATGAAGTCCTGACCCAAGCCCAACCTTGGCCCTCAGAGCCTGGAGGCCATCTAAGTCCAGGAGAAGGGTTCCTCCTCACATCTTCTAAGGAAGATGAAAGCTACTGGGTTCACTTGAGGGAGACTGGGTCTAAGAACTGGGTCCATGTTGTATGAAAACACAACATTCTGTTGGTGTTTAAGAAGAAGTACATCGAAGTAAGGAGACCAATATAGCCTGGCGCCATATTGGCCACATGGTAGATTATAAGTCTGGCATCTTGTCTTCATCCTGGGGGAAAGAAACCCTCATCACCTACCTCCCAGGTAATGGGCATGCCTAGACTCCTGGAGGCAGGGGCAGGCACTTGGCTGATAAGTTACTGAATCTGTCAGTCCAGTGCCTGGGACTGGGAATTTCCTGAGGATCTGCCCCCTGCTCCGACCTTAGGCCCGGACCAGCCTAGCAGCCGGACTTATGCCATGTGTGTCTCCGTGATCGTGTCCTGTGTCCTGTCTCCTGGCTTGTTTCCAGTCATCATGGAGTCCCAATTCATCTCTCCACTGGAGCTGAATTGGCTTGTTGGTATTATTCTTGCTATTTCTTTCCTCTTTAGCATGTTTCCTAGCTGGGTTATGTGTATTTGCAGGCTGCAGGCCTTTGTAACAACTGGCAGCCTGCAGCCTGTTAACTGTATAATAAAAACTCCAATATTCTATATTTTAAAATGTGGCTTCTGGGATGATTTACCTTACAACAACATAAGCCGGGCGCCGGTGGCTCAAACCTGCCAGCCCAGCTACTCAGGAGGCTGCAACCTGAGGATTGCAATTCAAAGCCAGCCCAGGCAGGAAAGTCCATGAGACGCTTATCTCCAATAATAGTGCTGTGGCTCAAGTGGTAGAGTGCTAGCCTTGAACAACAACAACAACAACAACAACAAAATAGAAGCTCAAGGACAGCACCCAGGTCTTGAGTTTAAGCCCCAAGACCAGCACAACCAAGGAAGAAGGGAAAGCTCATGAACTCTGGGCTCTGTCTTGAAGCACTGACAGAGAAAGGTTCATCAGTTTTGAAGGCAGACAAATCAAAGCCTTCACATCACCAGGCCTGCAAGTGAGCGTGGAAACATGGATGGGGGCTCTGGGTGGGTAGGAAACGGCGCATGTGCAACATCCCAAACCCCCAAACACATCTGGACCCACTGAGGAAATCGTGCTCGTGATTTGCATGGATGCCGCTTTGGAAATGTTCTTTCTTATTAATAATAATTAATAAATAAATGGTTCAGAGAGTTCTAATTTTCTCTTGCTATCAAAAATTAGCATATTTCTTCTCCGTTCTCCTAAATTGCTACCTTTTGGATAATGTGTATATAATTACAGAACACTCCCTGACTCTACCTAAACTCAGGGCTTTGTTAGGCAGCCTGCCTTTGCCTGCCCGCTGTCGGATGCTGGTGAGATCTAGGAAAGAACTGTTATGATGAATGTCATTAGACTAGTAGAAGCTTCCATTCTGCCTGCTTCCCCTCCCCTCCCTGCCCCCTTTTTTCCTTTCCTTTCCTTCCCTCCTCTCAGCAGAGCTATGAGAGACAGGGAGAAGGAGAAATCAGAATTCGTGGTCTGATTTGTGGGCTCTGTTGTACCAGAAGGCACAGCATGCACATTTTGCTCCCAGAACTTAATAATAATAATAATAATAAAACCTGCAGCAAACTTGAGTCCGCATTGTTCTACTCAATCCCTGGTGTGGCCTTGGAATTTCTCCTGCTTAATTGCTGCAGGCAGGGAGTTTTACCCAAGCATGTATGGAGTTTAATGAATCATACGAACGCCTCAACTCTGAGCAATTAGGTAGATCTAGCTGTTAGTTAGTGAGGCATAAAATAAATTTAATCTCTCTTCTAAAAAATCAATTATAGTGCTGTAATGGATAATTCAATTTGGGTCATGCTACATAAATTTTCTGTTTTTAGTGTGTTTTTAAGCTGATTGTTATTAGATTTTGCAAGCTGTGTGCATGTGTGTGTGTGTGTGTGTGTGCATGCAAGTGCATGTGTGCATGCATTCATGTATGCCTGCATGTGTGTGTGGGGGGTGTGTGTGTATGTGTGTGTGTGTGTGTGTGTGTGTGTGTGTGTGTGTGTGGTCTGGCAGGTGACAGGCTCTGAGGAAATCGTAGCGTGTTAAGGAAAGAGTGATTTGAAAGTTTTCTGGCCAGTTGGTTCCACCCATGCTTTTTGAAGCATCTCCTACAGGAATTATGTATACTATGTTCATGGAAGGGAAAAAGGAAAAGAAATGCACACACTAAATGTCTGTCTTCAAGGAGCTTACCATCTAATACAGAAAATTAATTAGGAAAGAATCTGTGAAACTGGAGAGGGAGGATGGACATAACTAAGGAGAACGGGTTTGGAATTTCACATTTGGACCCGTGTGTGTGTGTGTGTGTGTGTGTGTGTGAGTGTGTGTGTGTGTGTGTGTGTGTGTGTGTGTGTGTGTGTGTGTGTGTGTGTGGCTAACAGCACTCTAGCTGAGCCTCTACAATTGAGCCTCTGCCTCCTCCATGTGAGCTGGCATGATAGGATGTGGGCCGTGAGGGCATTCTCTATGCAGCATCGAGTATCTCGGCCTAGCTGGAGAGGAGTGGGGTCCACACCTGGGTCCCCCAACCCCCTGTAAGCTCCTATGTCTCTCCTTTACTGGTCCCCCTCAGCGCCTAGCTCTGGGCCCGCAGTGGAGAGAGCCCTCCAATGTAGACACTGAGGCGTGGTAGGCCAGACTGGGCAGGAGGAAAGGCTGGCAGTGATAGGCAGTGAGCCGGACCCATTTCCAGCCATGCCTGGTTCTCAGGCCAGCCTTGGGTGAGCGAGAGAGGAGTCATTCAGTGAGACTGGGTAAAGCCACAGGCTGGAGACTTGAACTCAGATTCCTGTTCTCTGTACTCTGTTGGAGACTTGAACTCAGATTCCCCCCCCCCCCCCACACACACATGTTCTTCATGAGGGTCTGGAATTCACAGCCAAGAGTTTTAGATGAGCTTTGGGGCTCAGAAACAACTTTCTCCCTCAGAAGTCTCCAGAAAGCTCTTCACCACCACCCCAGCGCACCCCCCCCCCCCGCCCCGCCTGCCCATTTGATTTTGTTAATGGAATTCTTAGGAAAAATTACACCCCGTTACACTTCCCTGCTAATCTCCTGGCAACAGCCCCGGTCCCCAACATTATTAAAACAGTTAAGACGCCATCCCAGCTGTCTCCTCCTAATTTTCTTCCTTCCAGGGGCTTCTTAGCTAAGCGGGGAGAGGGCTAACCTACTGAGTTCCCCTTCATCTCCCGGTGAATCCAGAGCCCCCTCCCCAGACAGCCGGAGCCACCTGGGCCATGCGGGGGAGGGGCAGGGGGTAGAAGGCTGTGAAGTGGGGTTCAGCAGTCTGCTGAGGGGCCCTGGGCCGAGCCCTCCCCCTCCAGACCTTCCCTCCCCTCATGCCTGCTTGTTGCTGCTGGCTCTCTGCAAGTGCTCTTTGTGACTTGCGCACACTTGCTGCTGGCTGCATTGGAAAAATGGGGATTCTGGGGGTGCATCTGGTGTTACTGTCTAATAAGCCATGAGCCTGTGGGTCATTAAAAAAAAATCTAAACTAGTGTGAGCGAGGTCTCTTCCACAAAATGATTCCCATCACAAAATAAGCCTTTAATTAGCAGAATATCTCACCCCGCTGAAGCACAATGTTCGCAGGCGAGAACCCAGTGATGTTAATTATGAAATGAATTTGCGCATGCATGATTTATGGGCCTTTGACTTTAAAGAGAAAAAAAAATCGGCTGCCTGCTTTATTTATGCTCGCTGCCCTCTGAAAGAATTCACCAGAGAGATGCCGTGGACCGTTCCGGTGTTTCTTAGAAGCTTAGCGTCTCTTTCAGTGACTTTTATGCTTTGCTTACATCAATCAGCTAAATATTTATTGAATTCTCGATTGCCAGCACAGAGCTGGGGGTGGAGGGGGGGAGAAATGGGGATTCCGGATCAGTCACAGCCCTGCTGTTCTGTTCAGATAAGTTATGTCCACGGCAGGGCTCTTGAAGAACATAAGACTACCCTCCTCGTTTTGCAAACAAGGAAACTGAGGCCAGCCAAAGGATTAACCCCCCCAAGAACAGCGCAGGAGTCCAATTGGGTTTGAGATCTCAGCTGATGCTTGCATTAAACTCCAGCCAACAATGAAAGCCCTTTGCCAGGCACCGGGCCAACAAGAAAGTGTGTGGTAGGCACAGAGATGCTGGAAGGGGTTTCTCGAAATGTGGGGTGGGAGGGGTAGGTCCTGAATACAGATAAAGAGGTGGGGGACAAAGACAGGGACAGAAAATCAGAGACAGAGAGAGACAGAGGGGTGTAATTGATGAGTGGGCTGCTGATATTGATTCTCACTCCTGAAGACCCTCATCACCAGCACCTCTAACCAGCTCTGTGGTTTGCAAGCTAGCGGTGGGCCAGCCCACGGCAGGCGTGAGAACGTCAGAGACACAGGTTGAAGGGCAAGGGTGTGACTTCCGCAGCCTCCTTCCTTCCTAGTGCAGTTGGACAAAGAACTAAGAAGAGCCACATGGACAGCCTGGGCTTTGCTCTCCATAGGAAGGGCGTTGAAGGACCTCCCACCCAAGTCCCCCGCCAGAGTCTCTAGAGTGTTCAGTGTGCTGCATTTAGCAGGTGCTCAGTACTCATGCAGAGATGACTGAGTCTCTGAATAGATCAAAGCCACCTCTGCCCGGAAGCCCTCTACGCTCATCAGAGGCCCTGGTTCCCTCCCACTCACCTGCTTGGCCTCTGCCTGGGTCACCCCTAGATCCACCAGCCCCTGGGCTCCCGAGAGGCCCTGTGTCATACAAGGAGAGCAAAAAGCTCAGGTATCAGGGCTCATGTCTGTCATCCTAGCTACTCAGGAGGCTGAGATCTGAGGATAGCAGTTCAAAGCCAGACTGGGCAGGAAAGTCTGTGAAATTCTTATTTGTAATTAGCCAGTTTTTTTTTAAGCTGAAAGTGGAGCTGTGGCTCAAGTGGTAGTGTACCAGCTTTGAGCAAAGAAGCCTCAGTCAGCCCCCAGGCCCTGGGTCCAAGCCTCTGGAGTTCTCTCTCTCTCTGTCTGTCTCTGTCTCTGTCTCTCTCTCTCTCTCTCTCTCACACACACACACATATACACACACTCTCATGATGGAGGATGAAAACAATTAGGAGCTCATAACTGTATACTCCATATATATATACATATGTATTTATATATATATATTCTAACTATGGCTTCAAAAGGTACAATCACACATAAGGGAAATGCTTTGATCCCACTTTACAGATGGGGAAACTGAGGCCCAGAGGCACAGCCTCATTGGCTGGGGTCACAAAGCCAGTCTGTGTACAACCAGCAGTCTCCATGGAGCCTCCAGCCTGAGGGAAGGCGGCCCCGTGGCTTTCTCCTGAGGGCCCAGGCTCCCTGAAGCAGGCCTTCTGGAAACTAATTTTTCTTCTCTCTTCCTGGGAGACCAGAGTTTCCCCACCATGGAGATGCTATGGCTTGGGAGCCTGGTTTAATATTCATGAATCAGCCAGGCATGAGTGATTAGTTGACTCCTGTTGGCGATGGAGGAATAATTGAATAAGGTATTTACATAACAAGTTAATGCTGCTGCCTGCGGGGGGGGGGGGGGGGGCTCTTTCCAAGCCCCTCCCCCACTGCTCCCCCTCTTCCTGTGCCTTTCCTGGACTCCAAGGCCAAAGAGGTGGAAACATTGTGACTGTGCACCCCACAGATATGGAGGTGTCCCCTGAAATATGAATAGATTCCTGAAGGAGGAAGTGGAGGCCCCAATGGGATGGTTGGCAGCCTGCACCAGAGACTGCACCCCTAAACGAACATGCAAACTCTCCTAAAGGGAGGTGGGAAATGCTGGGTTGGTTGGTTGTTTTTTTGTGCTAGTCCTGGGGCTTGAACTTGGGGCCTGGGTACTGTCCCTGAGCTCCTTCAAGGTAGGGCACTCTACCACCTGAGACACATCTCCACTTCCTGCTTTTTGGTGCTTATCTGTAAGAGTCTCAGAGACTTTCTTACCCGGGCTAGCTTTGAACTGTGATCCTCAGATCTCAGCCTCCTGAGTAGCTAGGATGACAGGCGTGAACGATCAGCCTCTAGGATTTTGACCTGGCATATACAAATGCTGTGTTCCGTGGGTGCCCTCAACCCCATCTCTGGGTTTCTCTTCAGGGCTTCGGGTGATGCCCTCGGTGGGCAAGGGCTGAGCATGCTGGGAGAGGGGCCACCCTCTCAGAGCCTAAAAAGCAGAGCCACGTCCCCACTCCCACGCCTCTCCAAGAGCTAGCACAGGTTACCCCTGGTCAGCCCTCACTTGGGGTGCTGCAACTCAGGGTTATTAGCTTGTAATCACCTTATTCACGGCTGGCTGGGAGAGGCGGTGCGTCTGACCCCCGGCAAGAGGAACCCCAGCCTGAAGTTTCTGGCTGCAGTTCAAAGGCTCGGCAGCCTCTCCCTGCAGATAAACCACCACGTGAGGCTGGGGGGGGGCGGGGAAGGGCGGGGGGGTGGTTGAGGTGTCCCAGGGCACAGGAAACATCAACTGATGTGCTGCCAGCACCACGGCGCCGCTGCCAAGGCGGTCCAGCCAGCCTTCTCCACACGTGGGGCCTGGTGGACGGTGGCCTGTGCGGGTCAGAAGAGTCTGGTTCTCCCTGACTAACATCAAAGGAGACCCTGGGAGCTGTACATTATCAGATCATGGGTGGGACTTCTCAGAGGCCCCCTTGAGGGGTCCTGGGGGGATCAAGTAAGGGGAAAGGGGTTCCCCTGAGTTGAAGAGGGAGCCTGGGAGACCTTTCATAGCCCTGGGCTGTGGGACAGCTAAAGCAGACTCTTCTGGTCAGACCAAACCCTTGGAGCTTAGCAGGCCAGGAAGGCCAGCGGCCTGAGGCTGGGGACCAATGTCTATGACTGGCTGCATACTTCTTGCATGGAGATCTTGGGAAGATGAAGTTCAGGACCCTCCCTTCCTCTCCCACACCTCCTCTGTAGCTGCTGGATGCCTGGCCGTAAAAAGGGCAGGTGGAAGGGAACCTCAGATCTGGCCCTGGACCCCTATCTCCTCTTCCTCCCATGGCCTCTGCTGCCTCCCTCCTGTGGGGGCCAGATGAGGAGACCGAGGCTCAGAAGAGAGCAGGAACTCATACTGTATGGCTGAGGGGGGCTTGAGCCTTGAACACCGGCTCTCTTCATCCTCCGCTCTTTCCCTTTCCTTGTCCTCCCTCCCACCTGCCAAACCCCAAACTGTCACTTCTCCCTCCCCCTTCCTTAACTTTCCTGCAATGAATATCATTATTAATATTATTTGCCTAATTAGCACGTTGGCTGAATGACAGAAAACATGCAAACAGGTCTTGCCAAGGAAACTCTGATTAAAACTGCAGGCTGTTTAATTAGATGGAGATTTCTTCATTAGTTTTCCCATTTTAGATGTGCGTCTCCCTCCCCTGATCTCTCCCACCCTCTTTCCTGAAAGGCCCTGGTGGCAGGGGTGACCTGCCAGGATGGCTGCTCAGAGGAGCAGATGCTTCAAACCAACCCCCCCTCCCCGCCCCTCTCCCCCCACCCCTACCAGGCCTTGGAGCTCAATGGGAAAAGAACTTTCCTGAGATAGATGTTCCTGTCTGAGGGTCTGGTTTAGGGCAGGGGTTTCTGAGTTTCTAAAGATGTCTTACAAAAAAAAAATCCTTGTCAAGCAGCAAGCAAAGCAACACAGAACCCTGTTTCTCTCATTCAGACACCAAAGGCAGCAAAGTGCATGTTACGTAGCAACAAGAAGAGCTTGGATAGCGTTGTCATGCATCGATCACATGATCGCTATAGCAACCTACAGTGGAAGTTATCACCACTTTGCAGATGAGAAAACAGAGGCTCAGAGGAGCCAGGAGCCAAGACTCACTCCCCCCTCCAGTCTAGCATGTTCCAGCTTGCGCACAGGTTCCCTTTCAATGTTCCCTCATTTTCTCTCTGGCTCTTGTCTCCCAGCCACAGCTGTCCAGGGATCAAGAAGTGCAGATGCATGACCATGGCAAGGATGAAGTCAGAGTTGTGCCTCAGAGAGATCCTGATTTGGGAGAGGGGGGACAGCTGGAGCTTGGGGGTCCTGACTCCTTCAGCAACTCCTTGAGTCTCTTTAGGGACTGTGTCTGGATGGGAGGGACGGAGATGGAGGGACTCCTGGCACACAGTGATGACTGAGGCAAGGACAAAGGGAACAGAATCATCTTCTGCCGTGGCTCCAGGCAGAGCCCACGCAGCCCTTCTGGCTCTGCAAGTGAAAATGGCTACTAGGGTTGGAGCTGTTGCTTACTTAGTGGGGTTCAGCAGCAGACAATGCCTGCCAGTGTGTGGCTCCACTGCCAGTGTTGGTGCCCCGTCGCCTGCTCTGGTTCCTGTCTCAAGAATTCGGCAAATGAAATCCAGGACAATGGAGGAGGAGGGCAAAGAACTTGGTTCAGAAAAGCATTCTTTTCAAAGTTTCTCCTGCCCTCTGTGTGTCTGCTTTCCCAGTCCTTGTGTAAGCTCTAAAGCTCTGGCTCTAGAGTCTAAGGGTTTTTATACCCCAGGCTGTGTTCTGATTGGCCATTCCCTATGCAAATGAAGTGTAGCACAGCTGACCAATCAGAGAAGACCTGAACCCACTGAACTATCACAAGTCTGAAGACTGGAAAGTGTAGTTCCCAATAATGTCTTGAGGGAAGCAGGACCTTCTATGATCATTTTGAATCAGTCTAGCATTTTGTCTCAACTCACCAAATCCAGTAGTGCCTCCCTCCCTGGGCCCTGAATAACCTACCAAGCTGTTTAGTTTGGGGGTTTTATGTGTGTGAGTGCTGGTCCTGGGGCTTGAACTCAGGGTCTAATCGCTGCTCCTGAGGTTGTTTTTGCTCAGGACTAGTGCTCTACCACTTGAGCCACAGACCTACTTTTGGCTTTTTGTTGGTTAGTTGGAGATACGAGTCTCACAGACTTTCCTTCCCAGGCTGGCTTCAAACCACGATCCTCAGATCTCAGCCTCCTGAGTAGCTAGGGTTACAGGTGTGAACCACCAGTGCCAGGCTTAGTTTTGTTTTTAGCTAAACATTATTTTTCGCTAGTAGGGCTGCGGACAGGGGAGGGCAGTCTTGCCTTTGGAGGGCATGGTGCCAGCGAGTTCCAGTGTCTACGCCCTGGAGCCAGGTGCATCATCTCTGCTTTTTATAGATGAAGGAGCCCAGGCTCACAGAGAGAGGTTGGGAAACCAGGGCACAATTACATGGTTAGGATGTGGCTCTCAGTTTCCTGTGGGAACAGGATCAGGCTGGCCCTGGTAACTCCAAGGGCACAGAGGGCACAGCGGGCCATGATTAAAGGCTGTTCCCCCCCCCCACAACAGGCACGGGTCCAACTCTCCCTGGGGTGGTTTAGGCCCCCCCCACATTGGCCAATTTAACCAGAAGCCTGATCAGAGGCACAGACAGTTTGGTCAGACAGCTCGGGAGAATGGCTCTGTCTCCATGGCTGCCAGCCCTCCCTGGGCCAGGTGGCTTTTATTACTGAACTTGGAAAACTTTTCGGAGGCGCCAACAACGACTCTTTATTCTGTCGTTAATAGCGTGTCTCTTATTAGCAAGTATCTTTTCCCCTTCTTAATAACCTTTACATTTCCAAGCCGCATTTATAATTAAGTCATTAATCCCTTTACTGGAATTTCTTGTTTTTCAGAAGCAGCAAAGCAGAGTTCCCGTCTGGCTTGCGTGAATAGAAGCACAGATTCTCTCCGCAGAATTACTCCAGGACTGTTAGCACTGTAATTATTGGATCCTGACCCGAGCAGCAAAACACTGATAAGCTCAGGGTTGGGGACGAGCTATCTTGGAGGAGACTCAAAGCCTGCTCCAGGCCTTCCCTGGCCTTCTGTGATTTCTCTGAGAAGCAATTAGCCTAGAGGGTGCCTGAGCCTGTGAGCTGGGGGCTGGGGAGGGGAGACAGATGGGACAGGAATGTCCACAGCCTGCATTGTCCCTGCCTTCAGTAGGGGTATTGGGTTCCAGGCTATAGGATGGGAAGACCTTTGTTGATCCCTGGGCCTCTGTGCCAGAATGAAGTGTGTCCTCAACAAATACCAATGTTAAAATCCTAAACCCCCCACTCACCCCCTGCTACCACAAACTGTGACTGCATTTAGACACGGTCTTCATAGAAATAATGAAAGCCAAAAAAGTCACTAAGTGGGCCCTATTCTACTAAGACTGGGGTGTGTGTGTGTGTGTGTGTGTGTGTGTGTGTGTGTGTGTGTGTGTGTGTGCGCATGTGCAATTTATATGCACGTGGGACTTGAACTCAGGGCCTAGATACTGTCCCTGAGCTTTTTTTGTTCAAGGCTAGTGCTCTACCACTTGAGCCACAGCTCCACTTCCAGCTTTTGCTGGTCAATTGGAAATAAGGACTTTTCTGTCCGGAGCTGGCTTGGAACCACAATCCTCAGGTCTCAGCCTCCCGAGTAGCTAGATTCATAGGCCTGAGCCACTGGTGCCTGGCTTGAGGATGTGCTGATAAGAAAAGAACACGAGTCATAGAGATATACTGAATGATGATGGTGGAACGTAGGAAAGACACAGCTGTCCCCATGCCCAGGAAAGGGATCAGGAGAAACCATCCCTGCCCACACCTTGATCTTGGACTTCCAGCTTCCAGAATTGCCAAGAACTTGTTTTTCTTTCTGCTGTCAAAGTCACTGGGCCTGTGGTCTGTGGTTACAGCTGGAGCTGGAGTGAACTTCTAGAGTTTCCTTCCAGCCCCAGTGTGTTCTGGTCATCTCCTAGATCCTCCTTCAAAGTTCCTCCAAGGCCCTGGGTAAGGAAAGCAACCTCAGGAACCTGCAGGCCCTAGCAGAGTCCCCTGCATGGAGCTGCCAGGTCTGCAGAAGGTCTAGATGGTCGATGGCCATTTGGTGACATGCAGACCCATCTCCTTCCTTTTGTCCCCTGACTGGGCACTTTTCTGGTCCCCTCAACTCTGAATTCATCCCTTCATCTTTCAGGTAAAAGATGGCAGCATGACTTGAGATCTGCCATTCAGTCTGCCTCCTGTTTGCTCTCCTGGGCCATTTCAGACACTCCCCTCTTGTCGGCCAAGCCTCTCACTGCAAATTCTTCCACACCTTAGTGTCCATTCATATGCATCTATCCAATAAATATTTTTTTAATACCTGCCCTGTGTATCTATGCTCTGGTGAGCCATCGGGCACCAATCTCCCCATCCAGCAGGAAGCTAGAAATCCATGCCACTCACTAATGCACCTCTAGTTATCCATCATCTGGGAAATGCTGGGAAGGGAAAAGCCAGGAGAATGGAGCATCCTGAACTGCACACCCCGGGAGCCAGGAACTGGGAAGATAGACCACCAAGAAAGACCAAAGCCGAAACCAAGCCACCAGCGCCCAGCTGGTTGGGAAACGTTTAAGACAAAGCATGCCAAATGCAAGCAGGTGCCTGTGCCTCACTCCTAGAATCCGAGACCTTCAAGAGGCTGAGTAAGGAGGATTGAGGTTTGAAGCCAACCTGGCAGAAACGTACTTGAGACTCCATTTCCAAATCAGCAGAAAGCCAGACTGCGTGGCATAGCTCACGTGGGAGAGAGCCAGCGGAGCAAGCAAGCAGAGCGAGTGCAAAGCCCTGAGTTCAAGCTCCAGTAATGACGTGTGCCCTCACACACGTCCGCACGCAGGCAGGCAGGCAGGCACGCACGCATGCACACCCATGCATGATCCTTTTCTTTCCACAGTTTGGATGACACATCCTTCCATCCTCCACCTCCGTCAACAGGGCGGTTTTTGTAGGGCAAACAGAAGGGCGACTGGGTTAGCGTTGTCATCATTATTTAGGGCAGTTTCTTTCTGCTTGATAACTCATTGCTGCTAAATCATGTCCATGCTGACTGGTCCTGAATTCCGGACAGCTTCCATCCATTTCCTGCCTATCTGAGCTGTCAGTGTGTGTGTGTGTGTGTGTGTGTGTGTGTGTGTGTGTGTGTGTGTGTGTGTGTGTGTGTGTGTGTGTGTGTGCGCGCGCACGCGCACGCTTGTCATTGTATTCACAGGGCTATCAGTGTCTCTCACTGAAGCCAGATGTGGCTGAAAGCCAGGTCTGCCCTCTTAGAAGAAGTACACACAGCTGGTGACAGAAGAATCATCCTTAGGCTGGCTTCTGCTCCATGCATCCAAACCTTGTTTCTTCGTCATCATGCACAGACAGGACTTGGTTTTATCCCAAATGCTTATGTTCTATGTTCTTCTCTGGATTTCAGGCTAGAGGCGGGGCATCTTCCTAGGCCACTGAGGCACCTGGGGCCAGGTATCTTCCTCGAGGCCTGCCGGGTAGTCTGGGCAGAGGGTGCAGACACGTTGAGACAAGGTTTTTCTCTGTAGAACTCTGAGTACGAGGAAGGCCCGGACAGGCGATCTTACCAGAACGCCTTACTCAGCTCAGCTCAGGATGGCTCCTCCTGCCACCAGCCTTGCACCTGAGGACAGGCAAAACTTCTGCCAGGAACTCACCTGGATGCAGAGACTCATCGAGCTCAAGGAGGCCCCAGCCGAGGCTCCGCCTCCACACCCAAATTTTGGACGAGATGGACTTTGGTGTTCGCTCTTTCCTCTAAAAAGTAATAATCAGATACTGTCACTTGAAAGGATGATTGAGTTTTCCATGACTCTGCTTGAAATCTCTCAATCCAGGCCACCCAGAGACCTGACATGGACACAAAAAGTGCCACCATTTGCCACGTTTCAGAGTGACTGCCATGGAGCGGCGCGTTTCTAACCATGCTGAGGACAGCACACGCGGTGATGAGAGCAATAGTTACTCTGTGAAGAATTTTCTAGATCATGGAAATTGCCGGCACGGCTATGATGACTGAGAACTCAGGGAGGGAAATCAAATCCACTTACCCATCTTCTCCCCCTTCTCCCCCATTAGGTGGCAGAGATAGGTGTGAACGGAGGAAGAATCAGAGGCCTTCGAGAAGAGCAGCCATGCAATGATATTGAACACTTTAATAACGCACAGAGCTGTGGTTTCAGCTTGTGGTGGTTTTGATCAAATCCAACCCCATGTATCAGGGCTCTAGCTTCCCCGGGGGTTCAGGATGGGGTGGGGGAGTCCCCACAAATTGAAGAAGGACCAGGCCCAGCCCAGCATCAGATTTCAAAGCTTGCCCGGGACACTGTGGATCTTGAAGACAGAACTCAGTCTCTGTCACCCAGGATTGTCAAATTCAGACTGGAAGCAGGTTGTGTATATGTTTGTGCGCACATGTCTGGCCAAAGCCTGAGGAGAGATGGTGTGTGATCAGATCCACATGGACATGGAGACCAGATTGGGAAGCAAGCACTAAATCACCACCATCACTCAGCTGGACGTACTCAGCACCTTTGGGCCTCAGTTTCCCATTCTGCCCACAGCCTCAGGCCTCAGAGTCTGGCAGGGGCTCTGCAAATGCCCCATGGTAGACTGGATATTTATAACATAGTAACATCATTCTCAGGTCATACCAAATGATTGGTCAAGGCAGATGGCTGTGGGCAGACAGCAAGAAGCCTATGAAAAATGTGTATGTCTGTCCAGTCATGTACCAAATGGTTTTGTGGACCTTATGCAGCTTGTGGGCCCCTGAGAAGGAATCTTCCAGGTACCAATTGGATGCTTGTGGACTTTTTCTCTGTTCTTGCATGGGTGGCAGATGGTTTGTGCCTGAATGGCCTTTAGAAGTACAGATCTGGGCCTGGTGCTGGTGGCTCACACCTGTCATCCCAGCTACTCAGGAGGCTGAGATCTGAGAATTGCAGTTCAAAGCCAGCCTAGGCAGGAAAGCCCATGAGACTCTTATCTTCAACGAACCACCAGAAAACTGGAAGTGGATCTGTGGCTCAAGGTGATAAAGCACTGGCCTTGAGCACAAAAGAACTCAGGACTCTGAGTTCAAGCCCTGTGGCCAACCTGCAAAAAAAAAAGATTATTATTTTCCTTTTCAGAAGAAGTGCAGATCTGGAGGCTGGGTCTCTGAGGACAGGACACTAAATGCAGGCAGAACAAGATAGCCAGGATAGTCCGCAGCCAGGGGGAACATTGGCTCTAGGATTGTCTTTGGGTTACCAACCACAGAGCAGATCAACTGGGGTCACATGGAGCAAAGAGGCCCTGGGAGGACGGATGGGGGACAATGAAGGAACCAGATCAAGTGGTCCTGGCAGTCCAGGCTGGGGGAACTTGGCGCCCCTACTCCATCCCCAAAAAGGGATGGCCGCCATCTTGGCAGCTGCCAAGCCCTCTTGAGAGCCCCTCCCCCCTCCTCTCCCCACCTCATCTAAGGGTGCTGCAGAGGGAGAGGCCTGTGAGTGTTCGCTGAGTCTTGTTCCTCATGGGAGCAGGATTGAACACGGGAAGAGCCTTCCCTTTATGGAGTACGCTTGCTCACAACAGCTGCAGCCCCTGCCCCTGCCCACAGCGACCCGCCCCAAGCTTACCTCACCCCCATGCCAAACACACTTGACCATGCTGTCTGGAGCGTACCGGATCGTCATAAACAACCTGCAAATCCCTCTCGTCTCCAACAAGAGCCCAACCAGCTGTTGGGCTCCCTCACAGGCTCGGCTTCCTAATATAAACATGACTCTGATTTCCTAACTCACGTTGGGGAATTCCTTCTAGATGCCCTATGTTTATTTATGAAGCTGGTTTGAAACTAGAACGAACACTGTGGTAACTTCTCGAGGGGTGGAGTGTTGAAGTCAGCCCAGGGGTGACACCGGTGAAGTATGAGAGGGGGATGCCCAGGGGCCATCAAGCCTGGCCCCACTTCCAAACAAGCCTCAGGTGTTGCTTTACAAAGATCTTTGTGTGATCTAATTGTCTTTTTTTTTTAATGGTTGTCTCATTTTGCTTTGGCTGCCAGGAAGCTCAGCAGCATTCCAAACGCCCCGAGTTCTGCCTCCTAATTCTCTACAGGGCTTGAGAAACCTCTTTGTGGTTAGGGCTGCTTGGTGTCTGTTTTACTATTACAGACTGCCTTAAATGCACACAGGAAGCCGATAAAATAGGCGTTGTGAGCAAACCAACCACAAGTGCACCAAGTCTTCCTCTCCCTTCCATTGAAAAGCAGACATCCTGGGTGTCTGGTGGATTCCCTCCACAGCAGAGGGCAGCAGGGGCTGACACCACCCCAGCCATGTTGGGAGTGGACATGTTCTTACTGGAACAGACCATGGACTCCTACAATTATTGCCCAACCTCCTTCTCCTGGCCTTACATTCCTGGAACTTTGGCCTCCTTTCCCTCCTCCTCTTCCTCCTCCTCCTCCTCCACCTCCTGCTCCTCCTCCTCCTCCTGCTCCTCCTTCTCCTCCTGCTCCTGCTCCTCCTCCTCCCGTTCCTTCTCCTGCTCCTCCTCCTCCTCCTCCTCCTCTTCCTCTCCCAAGGGACCTTTTAATAGTGGATGCTGGGGAGGGGGACAGGTGAATGGTCCCCAACCAAGCAGTTGTAGGTGTTAGATGACCTCTGAGGAGTTAAATATATATATAACTATAATATAAATATACAGAATTATAAAATATTGATAGGTTATAAATAAGACATGCATCATCATTCATGAATAATAGAATACAAATTATAAAACATATACAAAATTTATATTACATATATAATATATTACTTTTTTTTTAATATAGCCTAGGCTGGCCTTGAATTCTCAATTCTCCTGCTTCAGCCTCCCAAGTGGTGGGATTACAGGTACGCTCTTACCTTAGAAGTGTTATTGCATCACACAGGTAATACGTACCAGTCGTTAAGAATTATTTGACAATATAATTTCCTTCTAATATCTGTCTCCTGGTGATTCGATTTCTTTACTGATTTTCCAGTAGTGCATGCATATCCCTGGTGGTGTTTTCCAGTCGATTTTCTGCTGGTGGGGGTGTAACATTTGACTCCAACTACCAGCCTACACCACATTAGCTGGCCCTCACGGTTCTGTGATTGACACAAGCCCGTCCCAGGGGGCGGGGTCACAATTCTCAGCCTCCAGCACAATTCCATCCCCAGGGTGCTGATTATGCTAAAGGAGGGTTGTTGCCTTCCCCTCAATACTGCTTTTACACACACATACACACACACACACACACACGTGTGCATACATATGCATGCACACATGCATACACACACCGGCGCACACATGCACACACCACACATTACAATGCTACCCAGTGCTAGTGACTGCGTGGTAGGATAGACAAACTTCTCCAGCTGGATGGCTGGAATGAGATACTATGAAGGTCAGAAGACTCCCTCCTCCTCTAGCCCTGGTAACCCGTCCTAAGGAAATAAAACCCACAGCCAGCAAACAAATAGGCATTATCCTAAACATTGTGTTCATGAGATAGGAGTGTGTGCACGCTTGTCAGGTCAGGCCAGGCTTGAGGCATGGTTAAAGCGATTGGGACCCAGGGTGAGGGCCTGGGGCAGTTCTAAATGCTGGACATGCCAGGAAAGAGCCAGGACAGAGCCAAGATGGAGCCGGACGTGCCAGGACGGAGTCTGTCCTCACGGACAGCGACCCCTGCACCACCGCCACCAGGCAGCCAGCTCGGTGCTGTTCGAAGAGCCGTAATGCGATCCTTTATCCTTGGCAACTCTGCCCTTGGCATTGAGACTCTACACGCGGGGCTCCTGGGATCAAAAAGAGGAAAATGGTGTGTCATGTGATCCCTTACTAAAACAGACTTCACAAAGGGGAAAATCCCAAGTTCAAAGGCACCCGGCTCTCCCTTTCTCTCCTCCTTTCCGTGAGGGCCTTGTTAGGACTTACCCCAGCCCCTTCTCCTGCCCAGTCCTTCTGCAGAGTTGGCCATACAGACAGGAGCCCAGCAGCTTGCGGGAACAGGGGGATGACTGTCCTGAGTCCTGGGCTGGACTTCAGGTGCTCTGGGACAAGGGGCCTGGGCTACTTGAAGACCAGTCCAGTGACAGCCATTTGCCTGAGGAGCCCAAGGTTGGAGAAGACCCGGTCACCAGCTCCAGGGGGTCCTCAGCCTAACCCCAACTACACCTGCAGAACAATGGTCCCGAGCCTGGGGCCAGCCAAGCATCCAAGGTAACAGCCACCCTTCCCCAGCTCTGCCCCAGGGGCAACCTGCCCCGATCTGCCATCCTCTCCCCGTTCTCGATTAGTCCTGGAAGCCTCCTTGCCTCCTGCCCTCAGCCTCGCACAGACGCACAGTCACGCAGGGGCTACCTTGCCTTGCAGTCATCTCTCTGGACTGTTTCCGGGGAGTCGGAGGGGGATGGACTGTCCTGCAATTATTGGGAATTATTTGCACTACACTCCACCCCACAGGAAGAGAAGACTTCGTTCTATGGTTCTGGGAGTGTCCAGAGCAAGCACTTGCTTTTGGTATACAATAGGGGGTTAAGAGATGCGGATGAGGGGTCGATGGGGTCTTGAGGGGTGGGCGGGTGCCAGGGAGGTGGACAGGAGGTGGGTAGTGCCAGGCAGGAGGCCCTGGGGCCTACCTGTCCCCCCTCCCACCCACCCACAGTGCCCTGAGCTGGGACTAGGAATTCTGGTGCCTTTCCCTTCCTCCAGGCCCACTTCTGCTGACCTCATCTAAAGGCTCAGTGCAAAACAATTCCTGCCTCTGATCCTCTTCCTTGGGGCCCCAGAGGTTATGGGGGGGAGGGGTAGCCTCTATGCCCCAGCAAGCCTGTCTGTACTCTGTGGCCTTGGGAAGGTCCCTGGCCCTCTCTGGGCCTCTGCATCCTGTGGAGGTTACTATGGCTTCTTTGTTCTCCAATGTGATTGGCTCAGACTCAGAGCTGCTAAGAGTCAGCCTGCCTGTCTCCTCAAGGTGGGGCCCTCCTTGGAGTCACTCAGGGATGCGGGTGTCCTGGCCCAATGTGAACTCAAGAGGGATACAGGGCAGACGCGAGCATCATTTGATGTACACACGCCTGACCAGGAGCTTACACCACAGTTAAGTCACCACGCCTTCTTGAACAACAGAGCTTCGATGGGGAAGACTGGAATCATCTGGAATCTTCTGGAATTTTCTGGAATCCTCCCCCAGTTCCTCTAAGACCTAGGAAGGCTCCTGTTTTCCAGCAGGCCCTTGAGAAGATCCCTGGGCCTAATACTCCCTTAGCAGAGCCAGCCCTGGGTTGTGCATTAGCTGTTGAGCAGGCCCCAATCCCCGCCCCCGCTCCCCACCACACATACATCACCTCCCACCCACCTGAACCATCATTTGGACAGCAGCCTCTTCTTGAGCCCCCGTGGCGCTCTGCCCAGGCTGCCACCTGCAGCCAGCGGCCCCCACGTTCCCCAGGGCCACACCTGCAGAAGGGCGATAACGGATTCTCCAGCCACAGCAAAGACACAGTCCAAAGATGCAGAATATTTAGCTGTGTTTACCCGCCATAATCAGCCTCTCAAAGACACATCGCCCGGCCGCACTGGCAGCCTGGATTATGCTACCTTCTATTTTGGGGCCCCGAGGGCAAACAATTCTGATTAATATTTCACAACACAGGGTTTGGGTTTTTTTTTTCCTCTCCTTTCTTTACATTGTTGCCTTTCTCTTTTTTTTTCCCCCTCCTCCTCCTGAGCCGCTGAGAGTCTGATAGAGAGACACGGAATATTTTACCGTCTCTTGTGTCTGCCTGCTCCAGTAATCAGTGGACTCAATCACGCTTGCAGTGTTTTTATGAATTAATAACAGGCACTTTGGAGGGCTAGCGGGGGAGGCAGGAAACGCAATCCATGGAAGCTTAATGAGCGCCATGGGGAAAAGCTACCTCGCGGCCTCCCCCCTTGCCACACCAGGCTCTCAATCATCCTTTCTCAGCTTACCAGCTTCCAGCCTAACCTCGACAACTTGTGGGGCTCTAGAGTGTCCCTCTGTTACTGGATGGATGGGATGGATGGATGGACAGATGGATGGATGGATGGATAGATAGATGAATGGATGGATGGCTAGATGGATGAATGGATGAATAGATAAATGGATGGATGGATGGATAGATGGATGGATGGATGGATGGATGGATGGATGACAGATGGAAGGTAAATGGACACATGGATGGCTAGATGGATGAATGGATGATGGATAGATGGATGGATAAACAACCAACTTTGAAATCGAGTGTCAGTTGGTAAACTGGAGACTACAGGAGAACTCGGTTAGGGTAAATGGGCAGGGGAAGGAATGGGAAATGGGACAGGTGGCTGGAGGGAGGAGACTTAGGCCGTTGGTTCCAGGGAGCCCACAGTATCACAAGGTCCCATCTTCCATGTTCTTCTTACAGTTTGTGAGGGCTGTCAGGAGAGCTGTGGTAAACTACAGATCCTCCTCTCTGCCCAGGACCACCCTTTGTGAGAATTCCTCCCAAACTGTCACCGGCTGAGCCATGAGGCTTGCACCAAGGCCAGCTTTCCCTGGGAGAGCTGAGCTTTGCTCTTCCAAATGTGGTTCCTCCACTTGTAATCATTGGGACCACCCCTAACCCCAAACTATAGAAAATACAGATTCTCAGGTTCTGCCCAGGACCTAGGTTATCAGCACTGGCATGTTACCTCTACCTTGTTCAAGGATGGCTCACTGAGCTCCACAGGAGGACACCACCCTACCTCCTCAGCCCCGCCCTCCCTGAAGCATTTCAGGAGAAATGTCGTAGAGATCTAACAGCCTGTGGCATTCAAGGGGAGGCGTGTCTAGCGATGAAATGTCTTCAGGGGCTTGGACGACGATATTTCCAGCCAGGAGGGCACCTTCCTGTCATTGCTCAAATTCCATCATGCTGTAATAACTGGAATTTGTACGCTGCCTAAATGTTATGCTCTGTGGTTATTCCATCTCCTTTACACACCTGTCAGATGATAGGAAAACAAGACAGCTTTTCAGATCTTTATTCTAGCGAGAGCCCTGGAGCTCACAGAGGGGTAAAGGCATCGTCTGTGACCTCTGGGTCAGCACGGACCTCCAGGTTACCTCTTCCCACCCATGGGCTCCTCCTAGACAGTCACAGTTCCATGTACAAACTCAGGGTTGATCTTGTTGCCATACAATCCCATCTGAAAGGCACAGGGCAGATGCTGGTTCTGTTCAGCCAACACTTCGCCTAGGCACTGGCCTTTAATTGGGAGTAGGCAGAGTGCTTGAAAGAACCCCAGCTCCTCCGTGTTGGTGGCTAGCACGTCTGGGCTTTGTGTTTTTAATTCTTTGAGGTAGCAGAGACGTCTTCTTCCATCACAGCCTCCTCAAGCAATGTGTCCTTAAAGAAAGCAACAGTGGCCAGTGACTGGTAACTTATGCTTATAATTCCAGCTATTTGGAAGGCTGAGATCTGAGGATGATGGCTCAAAGCCAGGACAGAGAAAGAAACTCTAATCTCCAATTAAATAGCAACAAGCTAGAAGTGGAGGTATAGCTCATGGAGTACAATGAGAAAGCTAAGCAAGAGCATAAGATCCTTAGTTCAAGTACACACACACACACACACACACACACACACACACACACACACACACACACACAGAGCAATATTTCTCATCATGTATCTGACTGCTACTTCTGGACTAGAACAGCATCCTTTAACAACTGACAGGCCTGAGGATTCCTGCTGCAAAACCTAACTTCCAGAAAACAGGGAAGCCTCTTTCTCAGCAACCCATGGAAATAAGCTTTCCTCAAATTGGATTTAAGGTGGCTTCGAGCTTCCCCCTGTTCTTGCTCAGAATCAATGCTTACCTTTCCTGCCCTGTGTCCCAGACTCACAGCCTCCCAGATGATTGGAAGCTAATCTGTTAAACCACTTTGCATTTAGAAGGATTTGGCCAATATTAGGATGCTATGTGACTCCTCTCTGAGAAAGATATACCTTTCTATACTCATTGCTGCCCCAAATCCAGCATCTCTCACGTGTGTGTGTGTGTGTGTGTGTGTGTGTGTGTGTGTGTGTGTATGTGTGTGTGTGCGCACATGTGCACGTGCCTGCACATCTAGTGCTAGGTTTGAAAGGGCTTTGTGCCAGGAATCCCTAGTCAGGTGGCAGGAAGTCCCACCTACTACCTAGAGTTCCTAGTCAGGGGGCAGGAAGTCCTGCCTACTACCTACCTTCCTCAGATCATTAGATCATTCCCACAGGGACCAAGTGCTTCATATTTGGTTAAAACAGCACTTCCCAAATTTTGTGGGATGCATCCATGTATAATGCCTTGGCCTAACACACCGTTAGAAAATGTCAGCCACCAATGACTGGAGTATTTCAGCTTGTCGTGGGTGAGGAAGACTTCCTCTGTCTCAAGTCCAGTTACCCTGTCCACAGGAGCAGGGGCCCGGAGGTTGGAAGGGGCAATGGAGCCCCCCTGGTGTTTCTGGCTTTTTCTTGGGACCTCACCTGTGAACTGGAAAACAGCCCTGCTGAGTTTCCTTGGAGGAGGGAGGAGGGGCGGTCTAGATCCAGGCCATGTCTCCCTGGACTCCACATCTCCCTGGACCCCGCTGTTCGGGTGGGTGTGAGCCTGGCCTTTCTCCCATCCCTGGGACTCAGGATGACACTTAGATCCCTTCCTGTCTACTGCCAGACATCAGCTTGGAGTGGAGTTAGTCTGGCCTGGCGTCCTGATTTGATCATCCCTGGTTCTTGGCTGGGGAGTGGGGGGTGGGCAGCCCTCAGCTCTAGCAGCCTCTCCTTGGCTGTCTTCCTCTGCGGAGCCACACCTGTTAGCAGATCTGCGCGGACACACGCCTCGCCTGGCTGTGGGAACCCGGGGGAGATGTCTCCCTCTCATCTTTGCACACCTGTGTGCAGTCAGAGCGGTATTGGTATCTCTGTTCTCAGACTGGGAGCTTGTACACTTCGAACCGCAGCTTCCGTGTGCTGTGTTTGTGACACGGTCCCATGAGACTTAAACATGAACTTGGCTTCCTGGGATTGGATGGAGGATATTGACTGTGGGCATCACAATTATGTACGTGTCTGCGCCCAGGGTTCCCATCAGGCATTAAAATGCAACACCTCCACCTCTGGGGGGAAAAAAAAAGCAAGGGGGAGGATTAGAAATCACATATCCATATTTACAGCTTAATTTCCTCTGGGGAGAGATAGCGGCTGTTGACATGACGCATTTTGCGGTGCACGTATCGGCTCTTGAACTTGTCTGTGTGTCTGCTCTTTCCAGTCCAATGCAAAATACATGAGCAAATGAACTCAGGCCAACAACCCCCCTCCCCCTCCCCCTCCCCTCCCCTCCCCTGCCGCCATGCTCTGTAGGCTTCTCTCTCAGCAGAGCCTGCTCCAGATGTGGCCAGCTGTCCAGAAGTAGAGAGGGAGGGGCCTTGTGGGAGAAGGTTCTGGCACTGGAAGGGTGGAGGGCGGGGGTGGGTATGTAGTAGGAAAAGTCATGGTGTGAATGGGTGGAGAAATAAGGGGTGATGTGGGTAGCAGAGGGGAGGGGTGTATGTGCGTGTGTGTGTGTGTGTGTGTGTGTGTGTGTGTGTGTGTGTGTGTCTATCAATTGTACCTGGTGTCCTCTGCTGCCATTTTGGATTCTTCCTTCCTTTTCCTCCTCTCCTTCCCTCCTCTCCTCCCTTCCTTCCCCGACTCTCTGGATTATGACTTGGAGATGGCATTTCACACACCTCATGTATTTCCAAAATTGGTCTGAGGCAAACCAGACACAATACAGGAGCAGAAGGCTGGATTTCTGTTCTACAAGCACCCCTGGGGCAAATCCCTTGGATCAATTGTCCTCTGTGAGTCTGCTCAGATCCTAGCAGTTGTGCTTAGACTTGAGTAGGGACGCGTGTAGTATCCTGACCAGAGGGCTGAGGGATCTGGGGGGGAAGATGCTCAGAACCAGGAGAAACTCAAGATGAGTGGGGGTGTCCTCTGGGGAGGACCTGATCCAGTCAGGGCTTGGCATCAGCACATGGTCCTCACCCCTGACTCAGTGCTCTCACGATCTGTGCATTCTCTTCATCCCCATCTACGATTGCCATCCATCATTGGGGTTGCCCTGCATAGTTGGGGCTCTGTAGAAATCTCTAAAGATCTTTTCCTTCATGGGTCCAAGGGAAGGCATTAGCAGCTGCCTTGCTCCAGTTGAGGCAGGAAAATCTTGCCCGACTGGTAAGAGACAGCGGGGTTGGGCTTGGAAAGCAGGAGGCCGGGCCCTGACCTCCTGTCCCAAGTGGAAGGCAGAGAGGCTCTGGGCTCTGCCCTGAGCCTTGCCTGGGGATGCCAGTCCTGCCTCTTATTCCCTCAGCTCTCTGGCCCTTCCATGCCAGGCTCCTTTCCTCCACATTGTTGAGGAATATGTCCCCACAGTCTCCTGCACCCCCTTTAAAAAATTAAATGTGTGTTGGAGGTGGGGCAGCCTGGAACAGATAAGATTGCCTGCCTCTGACATCTTGGGAATGACTCATTCTAGTTGAAAGGTTAGTTGAAGGTTATTATAGGAAAATTGTTATTCATACATTTTTTCCCCCACTGTGCAGCCGGATAGCCTAAAAGATTAAATTCACAGAGTGCATAATGACCCATCAGGGCGGACAATGGTAGGGGCGTGGGGTGGGGGGAAGATAACGCGCGGAGACTTCTGTGAATAATTCATGCTCAGCGCTGCGGCAATGGCAGATTACATGCGGGTTTTCATTAGGCAGGAGAGGGACCAACTGTGCTGTTTCTCAGTCCCGTGGGCAGCCCTGGGCCAGCTTGCTGCAGCTCCAAGTCAATGCCTCCAGCTTGGGGGAGGCCCTGGGAGGGCAAAGAGCATCGAAGTTCACCAACAGGAGGGCAGGCGGGCGGGCCGGTGGGTGGGTGGCATGCACCCATACCTGAAGTTCATCCTGGGAGTGAATCAGGAGAAGATGTCGCGAATAATTCACCTTGCAGAGCTCTGATGTACTTGTAGACGAGCCAGCTGGAAGCCATGTTTAGGGACCTGGGGCCATGGCTGCCATCTTCCTGTCCCACCTGCAGCTCCTTTTCCACTTCTCCCAGCACGGCCCAGGGAGCCCCTCTGGTCACCAATGATAATGGACTCTAGGTGCCAGATTTTGGGGGGGGGGCGCTGGGAAACACTGGTGTGACTTGAGCCTTTGCCATCTCTGTCTTCTCCCCTGCGAAGTGCCTTGTGGTTCTCGGAGGGAGGCATCCAAAGGGGTGAGGGCTGGGCTATAGCTTACTGAAAGATCTGACTATATTGTCCCATAAAATAGGGTCTCACCCTCTGATTATGGCCCTCTTTTTTTTGTTTTGTTTTGTTTTGGGGTCCGGTCGTGGGGCCTGAACTCTGGGCCTGGGGGCTGTCCCTCAGCTCTTCAGCTCAAGGCTAGCGCTCTACCACTTGAGCCCTAGTGCCACTTCCAGCTTTTTTTTTCTTCTGCTTATGTGGTGCTGAGGAATCGAACCCAGGGCCTCAAGCATGCGAGGTGAGTGCTCTACCACTGAGCCATCTTCCCAGCCCTGATTATGGCCCTCTTAATGTTTACTTGTTAGTTTTTTGTGTAGGTACTAGACTCAGGGCCTAGGTTTTGTTTTTTTTTTTTTTCTCAGTGCTACGGTTCTACCACTTGAACCACAGCTCTTCTTCTGGCTTTGGGGTGGTTAACTGGAGAGAAGAATCTCAGGGACTTTCCCGACCAGGCTTGACTTTGAACTGCCATCCTTACATCTCAGCTTCCTGAGTAGCTAGGATTAGAGGCGTGAGCCACCCACGTATGACAACATTGATTCATTTTTAATTTTCCTGGTGCTCCATCTGTTTGCCCGGCCTCAGTACCAGATGTCAGGTTCATGAACGAAACCCTACCACCATCACGCACACAACCCGTCATTGTGACCGATAGAGATCTTGAGATAGTACTCTACATGTGGGCCTGGCCTTAGGGCTTGTCTGCAGTGCAGAGTGGGGAAGGGGGAGGTGGTAGGAGCACCAAGAGGCAATGAAGCCCTTATAAGGGATGAGAGACTGAGGGAGAAGCTCTGTGACTTTTTAATCGGACCTGTTCTTAGCATCAGAAACCCTTGCTTTCTTTCGGGCTCCGTCAGACAACCCAGTAATCTAAGGCATGATTCTCCCTTTCTCCTTTTAAGTTAGATCCACTTGACGTCTGCCTCTTGCAAGCAAAGAATTCCTTCAGGTTTTGCTACGTTATAAGTTTCCTCCATCCTGTTTTCCTAGTCCTTTCTGTTCTTCTCAGGCAAAGGGGAGATTGCTCACCAGGCCTTCTGGACAATGCATCAGAGGGAAGTCAGTGATGTCATGGTACACCAGCCAAAAGGAAAGCCCCGCTCTGCAATGCTGGTTAGTGGAAGGGTACCACGAGGCACCCATTTCCCTGCTGGCATAGGCCGTGGGATGCCACCAAGCCAGTCAGTTGAAGTGGATACATTTTATACCTGCAGGCATATGTCAGTGTGGGTTGGATCAAAGTGGCTTTGCCATACAGCCTGCCACAAAGGAGGCTGTGTAAACCATCCATCTGGGCCAGGCAGTGCTGGTCCTCCATCGCCAGGCACCATGCTGAAAGGCTGCCGCGGGAGGTGGGGCCCACACGTTAAAGCATCCAATAGGCATCAGGAGAGGGCTTCGGGGTGGGAATCAATCAAATGACCCACGAAAACCAAATCACCTCGGCACAGATCGGCCTCAGCCCGCGGCCGCTGCATAGACCCACTTTTCCAATGCATTATCGTGTTTTAACTCTGTCCCCACAGATAATTGCCTGTTGGTGCACCGGTGTGTCCTAGCACAGAATGCAATACCATGGGGCTGCCCTGCTCTTGTATTTTTCTGTCAGAGCTGATAAACACCGGGCAGAGACGCCCACCTGCTTTCTGGTGATTGCCCAGGGCCTCCATCTTCCCTGAGCTCCAATCTCCACCCTCCTGATTTTCCCATGTGACGTGGTTAGCGGACTAGAGGTACCAGGTGGGAAACAAGCAGGAAAAGCACACAGTACATGGTGCACACTGACTCCAAAGATGGATCCTTCCTTCCTTCCTTCCTTCCTTCCTTCCTTCCTTCCTTCCTTCCTTCCTTCCTTCCTTCCTTCCTTCCTTTCCTCCCTCCCTTCCTCTCTTCTGCCCCCTCCCTCCCTTCCCTCCATCTTTCTCTCTCTCTTTCTTTCTCTCTTTCTTTCTCTCTTTCTTTCTTTTCTTTTCCTTTCTTTCTCTCTTTCTTTCTTTCTTTTCCTTTCTTTCTTTCTTTCTTTCTTTTCCTTCCTTCCTTTCTTTCTTTCTTTCTTTCTTTCTTTCTTTCTTTCTTTCTTTCTTTCTTTCTTTCTTTCTTTCTTTCTTTCTTTCTTTCTTTCTTTCTTTCTTTCTCATACTGGAGCTTGAACTCAAAGCCTGGGAGCTGTCCCTTAGCTTTTAGGCTCCAGGCTGGTGCTCTATCACTTGAGCCACACCTCTACTTCTGCTGTTTTGTTGGATAATTAGATAAGAGTCTCACAGACTTTCCTACCCAGGCCGGTTCTTTTGTTCTTCTTGAAAGCAAAACAAAGCATGGTGGACGCTGGAGAGGAAGCTGTCTTGATTATTTCAACAGGAGAAAGAACACATTCCCCAGTTCAAACTAAATCCAACCCCTTCCTGTGAACATGTGAGCACAGAAGGAGAAAGTGTCAATTAAAAGTGATGAGTGTGCATTGGATGAGCAGTGCTGGAACATTCTGAGGTCTCCTTTCCCAGCTTGGCCATTCAGACTTTGGAGGGACATTGAAACTGATCCATCCTGATCAGCGGGACCCTCCCACCCAGAACACAGTCTAGTTCCATACCTCTGAGCTAACTGGCACTTTATTCTCATTTAAAGCTCTGCCCAACCTTTTCTTTGCTTTTTTCTTTATGTCACAGGAAAGGACAAGTGTCCTCAGTGCAGCTTTTGGAGCATTCAGGACAGGTTATGGAATGTCCTCTCTCTCACCGTGTATCTCTAATCCATGCCAGGCTCGGGGCTGGGGAGGCTGCATGGCCAATGCTAGATAGGAGAGGAAACCCAACCATTCGCAGTTCTGAGTCTTTTCTCCTAGGCCATGTGTGCCCTGTCCTCTGGTGAGTATTTCCCACGTGTGTCCGGTCCTCTGTGTCAGGGATCCATGCAGGTCCTGTCTCCTGGGTCAGAGGCCCACATGTTCTGTACTGTGGTGAGCAGTTCCCACGAGTGTCCTGTGCCTTGCTGGATAGCCTCTCCCTGTGAGGTGATCAGGGGCCCCTGAGGTTGCATGTGACCCCCTGTACACACAGCCTGTAACCTGGCAAGAGGAACATTCCCGGGGGGGGGGGAGACTCCAGGTGCACCCCAAAGAGGCCCCTTGCAGGCCTGCTGGCAACCCCTGCCATTGGGGAGGTGTTTGAGAGGGGTGACTCCACCTCCTCCAGAAGCCTCTAGGGAGGCCGTGGGCTCCTGGCTCTGATTTCCCTGCTTCCCTCCTTATGGGACCCGTCTGAGGTCGCCGGCCCAGCAGGGTCCAATCTTGTGGAGAGCCTGGACCAATTGATCCAATGAGGGCGCAGCACGCCCACCTGGCACCGCCTTCCCAGGGAGCAGCTCCCACTGGACTTCCAAACCCTCATGTTTCTCCTCTGGAGCCTGCTCAGTGGCCTGCACCCCATCATCATCATCATGAGCCCTCAGACGTTTGCCGACATTTGTCCTGGTCTCCACAGCCTGATCCTCGTGTGTGGCACACCGGATTTTCCTGGGCTTCGAAGGTTTGCTTGGCATCTTATGGTAGGGTGTGCTCACTCCTATTCACCTGCTGCTGTGGGAACTCCCCTTCCAGGAAAAGGATCTAGAAAGATCTCAAAAGGTCCCATGTGTGAGTTTCCCCCCTCAAGAGTCCCCCTTTGAGTGTCCTGATTTCCCTCAGGATCAACATTGCCCTAGGCTTCGAGGTGTCCCTGGGCCTGGCAGGGGAGGGACAAAGGGTGCACAGAACAGGACTCCATCTCTGCACCTCACCCCCTCTTCCCCCTGAGCCTTTCCCCACCAGCTCCCCCCCTCCAGCCTGGTACTGGGATGCCGACTCCCCTTTGGGGCTGGAATCCAGGCTCCGGGCCAGGTCTGGGCCATGTGTTGCATTTCTCCTGGCCAGTGGGTGACAGAGACCAGCACAAATCCTCCCATGATCTCAGCGCCCTGGCTCACATCCACCCGGCCATCATTCCGCAGCCTCAGATTCCCCACTGATACAATCAGCTGGTTTCTTTTCAATCCTGTGGACCATGGCAGGGCACAGCCCATGTCTCAGTTCTATACTTTCTGTGGAGCACCACCGTTCCCTGGCACACAGCAGATAGTAGCATGAAACTGAGCCAAGGTCACCATGAGACCAAGGGAGAGATGGAACTCAGCCGGACCCCTGCTGCTTGCAGAATATACATCTCCTTCTCTTATCTCCTCTTTCCTTTTATTGTTTTTGTTGTTGTTGTTTGTTTGTTGTCAGTCATGGGGCCTGAACTCTGGGCTGGGCGCTGTCCCTCAGCTCTTCAGCTCAAGGCTAGTGCTCTACCACCTGAGCCATAACACCACTTCCGGCTTTTTCTACTTCTGTGGTGCTGAGGAATCGAACCCAGGGCCTTATGCATGCCAGGCAAGCGCTCTACCACTGAGCCACCTTCCCAGCCCCTATTGTTATTTTTTTTTAAGACAGAATCTTACTACATTAGCCCACGCTGGGTTGGAACTCACACCCCTCCCTTGTCACCAGTGGATGGGTGAGGGCTTGCCTCAGCTTTCCAGTGTCCAAGCGAGGGGCCCTTGTGATCCACAGGTCAGACGCATTTCTTGGTGTCAAACAAAGGTGCATCTTCCAAGGTGAAAGTTTTAGCCAGGATTCATTTTTAGCTTTAACCAGGTTCAGGTAGCGAGAAATTGAAAGGCAGAACCGTTTCCTGCTCCCCATATAGAATGTGGGGGTTAAAGACTCAAGATGTTGGCCCCCATTTTGAGCTAGGCTGTTATGTAGTCGAGTTGGCTCAGCAACGAATCCCTGGACCATAGTTCTTGGTGGGTGAGATGTTGCGTACAGCCTCATTGCCACAGTCTTCAAGTGCGGGATTATAGGCAGGAATAACTATGCCCAGCACTACACTGCCTATGGCCTTAGACTCTGTTCCAGTTGGTTTAGAGAAGGTGTCCAGAGATGAGAACATTTAATGAGCTCCAAAGTTCCGATGGACACAGGAAGTTCTCTGATAGGGCAACACTGGCATAGAACTCAGTGCTGTCTAGTAGGCTGTGGTTGCCCAGAGGTATGGGGCTGGGGCTGCCTGGTTGGAGGTGGGTATATATAGACTTTCTTCCCAGCTGTGTCATCTGGAAATCTCTGATGTCTCCTTTCCCTGCCCCATGCTGTTTCCATGTCCCACACACAGAATGTACCATGCCCTCCAGCTTCTGCTATATTTTGGGGGTACCATCGGGGCCCCATGGAGTGACATGGAGGTAAGGACTGTGGGGGCAGAAGGCGGTGGTATCCATGTCTTGACCAGGGCTTCCTGGAAGATGTCAGTGGACACAATCAGGGAACAGCAGCACAGCTGGGACCAATTTGTGACACTGTTTCCCAGGGGGGCTCATTCCCGATCCAGGGGCTCATGGCCCTGCATCAGCAGATGGGGGCGTTCGTGAGCAGCCGGGGTCCCAGGTCCACCTGTTGCTGTGATATCACTCATCTCCTGTGAAACTTCACTTCATGAGCCGGTGGGAAAGCCTGGTGGGGAGAGAGGCTATTGGCCATCGAGTCTCCTGGCTTCAAATACCAGCAAAATGCCAATGGCTCCCATGTTCCACCCTGTCCCATATTCCACTGCTGCATTTTCAGGCTCCACTGCTCCCTCCAACCCCTCACATGCACCCCACCCCCCCCTCCCTGGGTTACTCACAATCCCTCTCCTTCTCTCCTGCCCCTCAGCAAGCCTGGACGTTCAACCTCCATGGATCTCCATTCTGACTTCTCTCCTGATCCTCACCATCATCGCCTCCCTCTACTTCATGGTTAGCGGGCATGCCCAGTCTCTTCTGCTCATCACCCCACAGTGCTCTTCCTCCCCATGCAGTCACCCCCAGCCTGGCAAGCCCCTGCTCTGTTCTCTGGTTCCATCCCCAGGGGCTGCCCCAGTGCAGACAAACACAATGGCTTCTCTTACTCACAAAGTTCCTCACCCATCCCGCTGCAAGATAACCCCTTACCCCAAATGTTCAGCTTTCACTGGTCCAGGAAGCCACTCTGAGTACCCCGTCCTGAGCATGCCATCCTGTGAACCCTGTCCTGCTCCCCACCACTACCCAGTACACAATCAGTCCACATCTTCCCACTTCTACTTGTCATTTTCTCTTAGCTCTTACTGTCTTTCAGCCCATGGTATAATTTACTTTTATATTATAATCATTGTCTCTCTGGGTATACAAGTTCAGCTGGGGCATGAACCTTTGAGTCTAGAATACCACGCAGATAATGTACGGGTGATTGCTCAATATAAATGTCGAATCACGTATAGGTAAGTACTCAATAAATGTGGAATGTTAAATGTTTGTGCATGCACCAGATGCATTTCCAGGGATGACAGAAACAATGGCACAGAACCTGCAGTTCTTGAAATAAAACATACTTAGTTTGAGGGTGAAAACGGTCCTTAGAGAGAACCAAGATGGGGCATGTGAGAAAGCTTGATGTCTTTAATGCTAGATAGAGACTTTGACTAGCAGCAAAAACAGATCTCCTTTCATAACAAATGTCTTCCTACACAGATAGTTGTTCTGTCCCACAATGATTTTATAACAGATTTAATCCTCTCATCTCACAGCAGAGATTCAGAGAGACAGAGAGACCTATTCAGTACTATGGGACTGGGAAGTGACCGAGCCCTCCAGATCTGGCCAACTCCAAGCCTGGAGTCCCCTCCCTTTCCCCAGGCACCACTGTGTGGTCCAGGACAGGAGAGAATGAGAGGCGCCAGCTGGTCAGTCAGAGCTGGGTGATCGCTTCTCAGAGACACGCAGACTGGAAGGATTCATACCAGGACTGAGGTCACTTTGAGAGACGCCAACATGCACTCCCTTTGGCACTGGATTCTCCCTCGAGCTTGAAGATCTTCTGTGGGTCCGTGCAGGATGCATCCACACTGGGCCCTTATGCTTCTCTTTCTCTTTCCTCTAAAATGTGGTCCATGGTTCACACATGAGCAGGCCTGCTCCACTTCCTCCTTTTCAGGAGGGTATACGATCAACAGCGATCTGAAAAGCAATTCTGGCGTTTTCTTCAGAACAAGAGAACTGGAGGTCAGTGGGTTCTGTGCTGACGAGCGAGACCACGTGGAGGCTGCAGGCAGCCAGCAGAAAGCACTGGTGGTGTCAGCTAGTGTCAGCCAGCCAGACACAAGAGAGCAGGAGAGATTATTCATCCTAACTTAGGGGTTGCTTTCTTGCTTTCTTTCTTTCTTTTGCTTTGGACTTCACAGGAGTTGTTTTGTCTACTTCTGTAGACATTGGCCCCCCTCTTTCCTTAGAGCCCATAACTCTCTAGTAGGCATCCCATAGCAGGAGTTATACTCCTTTGTAGACACGACTGGAAATTCTTGTGCGGTTGCAAAATGGGCCTCCTGGCCCTGCAGTTTGGTCTCCAAGTGCATGGTGTGGCGGATTGTTGGAGTTGTCTTGGCTGGGGGAGGGATATGGATGTTGGCGCTGTGTCTCAAGTGTTGAAAAGCCTCAAGGAAAGACACGGGGCTTGTTCTTAGATCGGTGTAGTTGGACCCGGTCTTGTGCAATGTGTCATCCACTCCTACTTGAGGACTCGGGGCCCTGAGATGGTGCTCATGGAGCCCAGAAGGCAGCCTGGGGGCTCAGCCACAAAGCCCATTGAGCCGCCATCTTGTACTGGCCCTAAACCACTGAGATAGCTTGGACTGAGGCTCCAGGCTATTGTGTAATTTGCAGACTTAGGACTCAGCTGTGGCTTGGTTTACTTGAAGCTCAGCCACCTCAGCCATTGGTATAGCCCAGCTCAACACAATCTCCACGTGTGAGTTTCCTGACACCCTGTCAGCAACACTGATAACCCGCCCAGTGCATTGGCTGTGAGGATGGCAGAATGGTCAAAGCCTTCACTGTGAAGGCAAACTCACCCTACCATAGTCCAGGAGGTGATGATAAGACTAGAAGACAGAGGTTGTATATCCCCACACCACCCCTGGGGCTCCCTGAGGCTCCCCACAAACACAAGAAGTTAGCTGTGAAAATCTCCGCACATTCAGGAGATATCCTCGGCCTGTACACCTGCAGAATTCTCTACCCCTCTTAGAGGCCCGACTGGCTGACTCCCCCTCCTGTACCCCGTTCAATCCCAAAGGAAACAGAGTGAGGGGTGCTTCTGTGATGCCTTGGGGACCTGCTACACTCAGCCCTCTTGTTAATCGGAAACGCAGAGATTTTTGAGGTGGGTGGGAGGTCTCTGTTACCTACTGGGGACCAGAAGCCCTTGAGGAACAAGGCCTGGGGAGCTGCTAACCACAAGGGGTGCTCAGACCCTGTGGCAGGCACAGCAGCCAGGTTTGTTCTTCCCAACTCCTCCTCTACCCCCTCATCTTGCTCACTGCCCCAAGGCAAACCTCACCCCACACCCCCCCAGTTCCAGCACAGCAGTGGGCTTGCGTCATCTCCGCCCGTGCGTGGAAGCCGGAGCGTATTTTCCCTCTCCTCCCGTTTTCTTAACATTTTAATTTCATTTAGCCCGGCTTCCACACTAAAAATACCACCTACCCTTGAGATTGGAGCCTGCGCCTTGCGACTCTGCCTGCTCAACCTTCACAAAGCAGGAATGCTTGGCTAATGGCAAGAGACAAGGCATCCTCCCCATGGCCCCTCCCAGCCTGCCCCAGGCTCTGGGGGGGGGGGGGTGGAAGAAATGGATCATTTTCTCCCTGTCACTGTACTATGCCTATGCCTGAGCTTCAGAGGCTGCAAAGGGGTGGCCTCCTTCCTCCTCCAGGCTTGACTCCTCTGGGGATGGCCAGACTCCCTATCTTCCTAGTCTCCCATCTATCCACCACCACATTCATCCATCTCTGGGCCCAAGCCCTCTGGGAGATGACACAGTTTCAGGGCCAAACGTTCCAAAGCCCATTTAGTGGTTTGAATACAACGCTCCCTCCCTCGTCGTCGTCATCACTATCATCTCCAGAATTAGGAAATAATGCAATTTCTCCTTGCTTCACTCAGTGCACCAGCTCCACGGGGACTCTCCCTCCCAGCTGCTCAGAACCCACCCTCTCCCGCATCCCCTCCACCAACAGAGGCCCGGGCCTACATTCTGCTCTCTTGGCCCCTTCAATTAGCCCCTTAGCCAGGAGAGGTGATGTCCGTGACGCATTTCTTGACTCATCTGTGTGTGAGCATTGCCCACTTCACAGAAATAAAAAAGATCCCAAGTTTCTCCCCGTGAATTTGTAGGGGGATGGTTCAGACCAGGACCAGAGAGTCCTCTCAGCCCTTTCCCACCACAGAATGGAAAAGACAAAGAGAAATGGGATCTTATTTAAAACAAAACAAAAACATTCATTAATTTCCCCCTCCATCCTGCGGCAAAGGTCAAGTGACTTACTTAAGATCAACAGACAGTGACAACTGAGATCCATCTAGAGACTTCGGGGCTTCATGGCTTCAGGAAGGTGCTGCTTCCTAGTTAGAAGAGAAAATTGAAGAGGGCAGTAGCTTTGTAAATTCATTGGCCAGGTTTTTTGTTATTATTGGTAGTGGTCATGGGCTTGAACTCAGGGCCAGGATGCTATCCCTGAGTTCTTCTGTTCAAGGCTAGCGCTCTGCCATATTGAGCCACAGCACCACTTTTGGTTTTCCCCCAGTGGTTCACTGGAGATAAGAATCTCAATGGGACTTTCCTGACCAGGCTGGCTTTGAACCCCAATCCTCAGGTCTCAGCCCTCCTGAGTAGCTAGCATTGCAGGTGTGAGCTACCAGTGCCCGGCTTCGACCAGGTTGTTGATAGGGGGATGGCATATCCAAAAAATGAGACGCAGAAAGGAGGGGTGTGGGTGGGATGTGAAGATGGGAAGGTCTCCCCAGTATATTCAGAAAGGGTGCTGTGAGCTGAATGCAGGGGCCGTGCTTATAATCCCACTACAGGGAGGTAGAGGCAGAGAGGATCCCAAGTATGTGACCGGCGAGAGCTACGTAGGCCATGGCCACCAAAAACAGAGACAAAACGAAAGGGCTTTGTGACAGGGGAAGCCAGGCCCGGGGTGTGTGTCTGGGATTCCAGTGCACTTTCCCACCTCTGCACACACACTCAGGAGGAAAGAAAGCAAAGGGGCTCCTCCATCAGAGGTAGGGTGGGCCTGTCCTTACTCGGCACGGAGTCAGGCACCAGCCTTATTGTTCCCACAAATGTATCTGGTGCACTAACCTCAGCTGGGACCATGCAGCTGAGCACACTCTGGGGGTCTGCGACTGTGGACACGCAGGCCGGGGTCCAGAGGAAGGCTCCTTCTCGGTGTACAACACAGGAGCCCTTGCCCCCGCTCCCCCTCCATTTGTGGACTGTGTTTATTTACTTCTCCACTCCAAGGTTTGTTCCTGAGAACCTGGAAGGTTAGCGCTCAGCCCTGGGGCATCAATGATGCCTTGAGCTCCAACCCCATCTCTAAGTCTGCTCCATTTTCCAGTTGAGTGACATCCACCTTTTGATCTTTAGGAAGTCCATCCCCTGCCTCAACTTCCCCGTCTGTATCCTGAAGACTGGGCAGAGGTCAGCTGACCCGGAATAAAAGCCTTAGTTGGCACAGCAATATGGTGCAGACTCTGGCACCCTGGGTCTTCAGGTCCCCTTCTGTAAGGTCTGCTGTCCTGGCTTCAGGGCTCTGTGGCTGGGAGGGGTAAGGAAAGGTGTGCTACACCAGCCTTGGAGAAGTATCACTCCCTCTCACCATGCAAGTTGCAATGAGAACTCTTCAAACCTGCATTTTCCAAGGTGTTTGTTCATAGGCCTCTTCTCCCCCTGTATATCAGAGAACATCCACCATTCCAGGAGTATTAATGCCATCACCCTGCAAGCGCCGTAAAACTGGCGGGAACAAAAGTTCCAATCCAGCCTGGCACCCGTGGCTCATGCCTGTAATCCAAGCTACTCCCGAGGGGTTGAGATCTGAGGATCTCTGAAAAACCAGAGTAAACTCTCTCTCTCTCTCTTTTGGATGTTCAGTTCTTAGAGGAGGACAGGGGCCTCAGGGTGGTCTGCATCTGCTTTGGGCTTTCTACTGTTAATGGTGAAGGGAATTCCTGACACTCACCTCATTGTCCCTGGCTGTTGGGTGGGCCTAGATCCCATCTCTACACGTTACAAGAATTCACAGCAACCATTTTGGCTGCCCGAAACCAGTTTATATTGATTAGGGATTGCTGGGCTACTGGAACTGGTAAATTCCCTGGCCCACAAAGCATAACGCCCAGAGGAGAGCACCATCAATCTCAAATCTTTAACTCGTGGCCTCTGTGAGAAACAAGGCCCCTCCTCCTTTTTATTGTTCATTTTTCCCCCCTTTGTCCCATTACACTAAAAGAAATACATACTAAATCTACAAGGAAGATAAACAAGCTATCCAGGTGAGCTGGGGACAGGGCACTGACCAGCCATGTCCCTTCTTTTCCCCATGTCCAGCATTACACTGCCCCAGAACCCCACATCTCCAGAGGGACACAAGTGTCCCCCAGTTGATCTTCAGAATCTCTTTCAAGGGCCATCCTTTGGTCTATGACTCTGGACATCTTTGGCTTCTTCCAGCCTTCTCTGGCCCTCTGTGACACACAGCCCAAGGCAATATGAGACCTGAGGCTCTATGAGTGCTTTTGATGACGAGGCATCTCTGATGTCAGGACACTTCTGATGACGTGGTACCTCTGATGACGTGGTGTCTCTCGTTTGCGCCTCGCAGCGGGCTCAGCATGCCACCTCCCTTCCTGGTCCCCAGATTGCCACTGTGCTCACCTCCAGCCCCAGTGGGCTGAACTCCCAGCTGCTTTTACTTCTTTCTGGGAATAGCTGCACCCCCTCTGCCCTCTTTGGCCTGTCTGTGTGCTACCTGCGTACGCTGCCTGTTATGACTTGCATGCGTGCTGCGTATATGCGTGCTGTGGCGTGCGTTTGGGGGGCAGGCCAGGCATCTTCCCCACCATCACCAGGCTGAGTCCTGTCCAAATCCTTGAAGAGCTTTCTGCGCCCCCCCCCCCGCCCCCTTCTCGCAGGACCTGAAGGGGCATGTGTGCGCTGTGCTTGCAATTTAAAAAAAAAAGGAAGTTTCTCTTATTGCTGTTCCCAGCCCACCTAGCACCAGCTGCGGTGAGAGTCACTTGTGTGGTAAAGTGCTGTTGATGAAATCGCTCCCAGCGGGGCTCAGCCCTGCACTCCTGCGGCTCCATTGGCTCCTGTGCTCCTGGTTCCTGTTGGCTGACTCATTACCACCTCCCTCCTCCCTCCTCCCTGCCCTCCCTCCTCTTCTCTTCCCTTCCCCGTCCCCTTCCTCTCCTCATACTCACAGACACAGGCTCACATGCGAACACACTCATGTCACACACGAACACAAGCTAACACTCATGTGCACTCACACATGCTCACACACAACTGGCAAAGAAACCAGCTCCATCGACTTCACCCAATGGTCAACCAACTCTGAGAAGCAGCATCTGACCCTGTAACCTGTGTAATGCCCGGCTGACAGCTTTCGTACCCAACTCTTTCTCTCAAACCCACCCACCCTATCTGGTACAGGCCCTGAGTTCCAGATCTGCAGCTTAACCCCAGATCTCAGGGTGAATGACCAGCTATATGACTCTGGGAAACTCGCTGGTCCGCCCCGAGCTTCCATTTTTGCCGCATGAGAGACAGAGAGGCAGAGCTTCATGCGGTGCACCGTCTAATGAAGACTCTGGGGCCCGCCAAGCCTGTGAGGCTCTGGGGACGGCCCGACAGGGCACTGAATCGCCTGTCAGCTGGTAGTTTCAGCAGCTGAATCTTTCATTTCTGTTTTCAGAGGCTGAACTTACAAAACAGAGAGAACTGAGCAGCCGAGACAGTCTGAAGATGGACTACCTCATTTCAGACCAGAAGAAACTGAGGTTCTGCTTCAGGGAGAACTGCAGATACCCAAGAAACCCAGATCCCTTGTCTGTGACTGTGGAGACACCGAAGCCCCATGGCCCCCTGAGAGGCCCTGGGGGCCCATCCAGCCCCGGAGCCCCGCCCTCTCCCAGCAGCCTGCTGTTACCAGGCAACCAGCCTGTTGCCCAGCACCCCATTAGCAAGGCAGCTGTCCTGGCACTAGCCACGGCTGATTTAGAAAAGGGGTTGCCTGGCAGGCAGGTAGGAGCAGAGGGGCTGGTTCCTGTCCACAGACAGTGTCTGTCCATTTGCATGTCTTTAAGCCAGTGGGCGGTCAGCAGAGGGACACATAGCCAAGTGGGCAGGGGCGAGGGAAGGGAGGGCATCCTCAGGGATGCTGGGCTTCCATTTGCATTTTGAACACCTGCTCTGGGTTGGGAGGTGGGAAGTAGAGAGAGCAGACTGGAAGGAGAGACAGAAAGTTGCCCTTTTTTTTGAGGGAACTCTGGAAATGTTGGGGTGGTCTAGGGAGGTGACCTCAACTCTTCTCTGCCTCCCCTCCCAGTGTGAAGGGCTGGATCATCTTGGGAGAAGACAAATAATTTCTAACAACCTCAAGTTTATCTGAAGCCCTACAACCTCTCTCTGTTTCTTTCGCTCTATGAGTCTGTGTGTGTGTGTGTGTGTGTGTGTGTGTGTGTGTGTGTGTGTGTGTGTGTGTGTCTGTCTGTCTGTCTGTCTGTCTCTCTCTCTCTCTCTCTCTCTCTCTCTCACACACACACACACATACAAGGCCTTATTTTCCCAGACTCCCTTTCTAGGTCTCCTGGGGGGCGGGGGGGTATTCCTGATTGACAGGCTGCTAAATGCAGGCGGTTTCCTGTGATAGAGAGAGATTTTCTACAAGCACTCAACTCCTGACCTTTAAGAGCTCAGGGAAGCAAATGATTTCCAGTCACTTGGGCCTTAGTGAAAGGTGTGTGAATTGATCGACTGCAGGATTCAGGCCTCCTGGGGTCTCAATGCTGTGTCATTAAAATCTTACAATCGAGTTACCCTAATGCATTACAGCCACAGCCTTCACTGAAGCAATTAGTAAACAGACTCAAGAGTTGCTCAGGGTAAGAAAGAGGCTTTCTCCAAGGGCGGCTCCAGTCATGGGAGGCTGAGAAACTGAGGGGGGCGCTGGGGCCTTGTCCCCCTCTGCCATAAGGGTTTTTGTTTTGTTTTGTTTTTGTTTTTGACCCTGTGCAATCACTTGCCCTGGCATTTCTTCTTCCAAAGCCTTTCTTCTTATAAAGAAGTCTGCCCATCTGGCCATAAGGGTCTTGGTCTTCTGGTGACATTGTAGGCCTGTGGGTCACCTGACTCAGGCTGAGCCAATGAGAATCTTCCCTGGGATCTTGAGCTGGGTGCAGTTGATGACAGCCTTGATTGCTGTTCTGGTGCCCTCCCTGCGGGAGGCAGGGGCTCATTTCTGTCTCTTACCATCAAAATCCTGCTGTGTGGTAGGGGCTGAGTTCTCCTAGATTCACTCGCCCGAGTCTAGGGGAAAATGCAATGGAGAGGGAGTTACCCCAAGTGTGACTGTGCAGATTAGAGGGGCCAACCACAGCAGCTCCTCTGTGTCAGGGCTCCGAGGGTGGGGGGCACCAATTCTCTTTCCCAGCCTGGTGCTCCCTCCCTCAATGACCTGCTTCTCCCCAGACTCTGCTGTCTGTGAGTCTGGTGCCTAGAGGTGACCGGGAGCCAAAGGGATGGAGCAGGACTCCGGGATATAAAATCAACATGGCTGCCTCCCAGCACAGGCCAAACTCTGCCCTATTATGAGGGGCTATGGCACCCCAACACCCAATTCCTTGCTCAGACAACACTTCTTCCCTTTTCCAGAAACTTCCTCAGAGGCACAGATTTCCATCTGCAGTGGGAGCCCTTCTCCCAGGGGCCTTCTCCCAGGTGCCTCTGTGCTGTGCATCTTCCTCGAATTGCAAATTGACTCGCCGCATAAACCCTACATAACTCAGAGCTCCAGGTTAGCACTGTCTTATTTTTCAATTTCTTCTTCTTCTTTTTTAATTGAATGAACGTATTTTATGCAAGCCATTCAAGCTTGGTGAATAATAACTAGAAACCCCATTTTTTTTTTTAGCTCCACCGTCCTGTTCAGAACCAACCCTCCCATGACTGACAAATGAGGGAGAGGAAAAAGGAGGGGCAGCAAGAAGAGAGGATAAACAAATGTTCATGCAAATTATCTCGTACACAGGCAGAGAAGGTTGCACCCAGGGACCATGGGTGCTGGAGGAGAAACACAGAGCCACACCTGAGCTAATGATCACACAGACACACAGACACACAGACACAGACACAGACACAGACACACACACACACACAGACACACAGACACACACACACACACACACACACACACACACACACACACACACACACACACACACACACACACACACACACCTGCCCATTCAGGTATCTCACACATGAAAAAAAAATAGATGAAAGCCCTTCTACCCCCATAAGCCCATAGACTCTCAAAAAGAAAGGCTGGCTAAACACCTGGAAATGTTTTCAGAATCTCAGTATTACCAAGGAGGGAAAGAGACCATTTTTTTGTTTGCTTGTTTTGCATTACTGGGGTTTGAACTCAGAGCTATACACTTGCTAGACAGGTACTATACTTCCGGGCCATGATCTCCAGCCCAGAATAAATGAAAAGAATACTTCAACTACAATTGGCTTTTCCCCCATTTTGCATGCTCTTCTTGTCCGCTATTTCAGATCTGAGTTGTCCTCTATCCCATCATTATATAATATTACCATACAGTTTCTTGCAGGAAATCATGCATTGGATTCACACCCTGCATTTTTCTTAGCTTAGCATGGTCCTAGTGCAATTCTTTGTTTATTTGTTTGGTCAGGGAGCTTGAACTCAGGTCCTGGGCACTATTCCTGAGATCTTTTGCTCAAAGCAAATGCTCTACCACTTTGAGCCACAGCTCTAGTTCCAGTTTTCTGGTGGTTAATTGGAGATAAGAATCTCATGGACTTTCCTGCCCAGGATGGCTTTGAACCGTGATCATTAGATCTCAGCCTCCTGAATGGCTAGTATTACAGGCATGAACTACCAGTGGCCACCTTACAGAAACTCTCTCAAAGACAGTCTGTGAATTGGAAACTCAGCTGTCAGTAGAATGCCTTGATTTCCCCTTTCCTGACACTTATTGGAATCCCTATCGGACAGTTTGGGGTTCCTCTCACTTACTGAAAACTATTATTCCATTTTTCCACTTGTAGTTTCTGTTGAAAGTTAGGATTGCTGTTTTTTAAGAATAACGTGTCTCCTCTGTCATCTTTCAAGGTCTTTTTCTTCGGTGTTCTGCAGTTGAACATGAATTTGACTTCAACTAAATTGTTATTATTACTATTCTTTTGGCAGTATTGTGGTTTCCACACAAAGCCTGTATTTCCTAAGCAGGTGCTCTACCATGTGAGCCATGCCCCTGGCCATTTTTGTTTGTTGTTGCCAGTTGTTTTTATTGCATAGGATCTCCCACTTTTCCTGGGCTACCCTTTTATCTGTATGCTTCCTGTGTGTACCTGGGATTATAGGGTCAAGGCACTAGGCCCAGCTTTGTTGGTTGAAATGAGATCTTGCTTTTTGCTTAGGCTGGCTTTGAACCTTGATCATCTTGATGTCTCTTTCCTGAACAGCTGGGATTTCACATGCATGTCACTTTACCCAGCCCTAAGTTTAATTTTATTTGTCCTGCTAGGGACTCTTGCGTCTGAGGATTCATGTCAACTAGTAATTCTGAAGCACAGGTATGCACTGTAAGGTGCAGTATTTCCCCCTCTCATTCCGTTCTCCTTCTGGAACTCTCATCACATTCTAAGTAAGGGAACTTCTTACCCTGCCCTCCGAATCTCTTCACCAGGCTTCGGTTATCTGTGCCTTTAACTTTCTACACAGTAAGTATTTCCTTCAGATATGTTTGCAAGTCCATTAAACCTCTCTCCAGTTGCATCAAATCTGATCTTTAATCCACCCACTTTTTACATCAGTGGCTATAGTAGTGTTCTGTATCCAGTAATTCTATTGGGTTGTTTTGGCAACGTGAAAGTTATTTTTCTCATATTTTCATGACCTTTTTTTTTTTTTAAGTGTTATTGGTTCTTCCTTTTATGCATTCATTACTGACTAGTCATTTGTCAGGGATTTCTTATCTTCTAGTAGATCTGCTACCGGGGTTCTTGTGAATAGATTGGATGTCGATCCTTGCTGAGTCTTTTATCAGATTCCAAGGGTGGATAGATTCCTGTGTATTCTGTTATGTGTGATTGTGAGGCGACCTTCAATGGAGGTTTATCTGTGGAGACTTTTTGGGGCCCATGTTGCTAAAGGGTCTGGGTCTGATTCTGCCCAAATCCCTGGGGCCAGCCCTATCCATCTCAGAGCCTTTTGATGTTTATTACAAGATGGGTGGGTCTCAGACAGTGAAACTCACAGGAAGCCACTCAGGGGAAGTGGCCTTTACTACAGATGATGAGGGAGACTCCACCCCAGAGTTCGGGCCTGGGGCGCAGCTTTCCTGCCGCTCTCTGGGCACAAGGCCTTCCTAGTTCACTTTTGGGCTGCGCACGTGGCACCCGAAGGTCCCCACCGACACAGAGGGCTCCTTCAGAGCAGCACAGGCCTGAGGCC